>NC_080170.1:33477270-33777270 GCF_950295315.1 Erinaceus europaeus | reverse complement strand
GGTACATGTGTAAAATTTCTCAGTTTTCTGCATAACACTCTAACCCCCTGGATAAGTCTTCCACTTTCATGCTTCCACTTTTTCATGCTCCAAGACCTGAACCCTCCCCACTCCTGAGTCATTTGCTTTAGTACAATATACCAAACCCGGTCCAAGTTATGCTTTGTGTTTTCCCTTCTGTACTTATTCTCAACTTCTGTCCATAAGTGAGATCACCCCATATTCATCCTTCTCTTCCTGGCTTACCAAACATAGCATGATGCTATGCTTCATCCACAATGAGGTGAAGAAGGTTAATTCACCACTGTTAATAGCTGACTAGTATTCCATTCCACAAGCTACTCAGCCACTCATCTGTTGTTGGATACCTGGGTTGCTTTTAGGTTTTGACTATTACAAATTGTGCTGCTATATGAACATAGATATACACAAATCTTTTTGGATAGGTGTGCTGGGTTCCTTAGGATACATCCCCAGGAAAGGAATTGCAGGATCATAGGTTAGGTCCACTTCTAGCCTTCTGAGAGTTCTCCAGACTGCTCTCCACAGGGGTTGGACCAATTGACATTCCCACCAGCTGTACAGGAGGGTTCCTTTGACTTCACAGCCTCTCCAGCATTTGTTGTTGCTGGCGTTTTTGATATGTGACATTCTCATAGGAGTGAAGTGGTATCTCATTATTGTTTTTATTTGCATTTATCTGACAATCGGTGATTTAGAAAATTTTTTCACATGTCTGTTGGCCTTTTGAATCTCTTCTGTGGTGAATATTCTGTTCAGATCCTCTCCCCATTTTCGGGTGGTGTCATTTGTTGTTATTTGTTTGTTGTTGTTACTGCTGATGTGATGAGCACAACTTTTCATAAATACCTTTAATCAAATTATAGAAATTTTCTGCAAATAAAAAGAATGCCTGAAGCTGAAATAGAATGAAATAGAAACTTTACTTAGTTTTACTCTTTCTCCTTATCACAGATCTTGGTCACTCTTTTATGTGAGTACTTCTTACACACAAGTGTGTGTCCAGACCACACATACCCTGGGGCATCCAGCTGCAAGGTGGGTTTCACCAGAGGCTCTGCATCTGGTATTCAATGATTTGTCTAGTCTAGATATGGTATATGTACTTGAGTCACTGAATTGGGTCTTACTTTTGGGAAGGCTATGGAAATCCAAGTTAGAGGTGCTTAATGGGTGAAGGCATCTTGGTGTTGAAAAGGGGTTGTTTTGACTCATCTGTGTCCAAGACCTTCTATTCAATACACAGACAAGCCCCCACCCCTAGAAGGGTCTGAATAGAGATTTCTTCCTCTTTGTCTCATAATTACAACCCATGTTCCTTCCAGCTCAGGAGTCTCCACGCCAAGCCCTACCCATTCAATAGAATCGGCAAGGTTTTTTTTGTTTGTTTGTTTGTTTTGGTTTTTTTGGGTTTTTTGCAGAACAGCAACAAAGGCATAGAGCCAATTTCTCAAAGTATTCACTCCAAAATTAGCTAAATTAAATTTAAAGCCCTTTCCAGAAAGTGTTTCTGTCTACATTTATTTAAAAGAAAAAAGGCTGCTTGGCAAGCCACTATTAAGAGAAAAGGGCAAAATCTCCCCAAAGACTTTCAACTTTTTTTTTTATTCTAGTTAGAACAGTGTTTGGAAAAACAAATCATGGTTTGACTTTATAAAAGAAAGAAAAAACATTGTGGGTGGGCACATATTAAGAAATGCAGTAATCATAGTGTTTCATAATCCCTGGGAACAATATTAGCTACTACCAAGACCTAATATTTCTAAATATAGGCATGGTATACTTACAGGTTAATCTAAGGAGTATTTTGGTTGCTCACAAAGAGAAAATAGGCCTTTTCCCAAATTTTCTACAAGTGCTCTTTATAAACATATACTCTTGATCAATCCATGTTTTAAGGGAAAATATTGATTTTAGGGAATTTTAATGTAATTATCATCAAACTACACAGAGTTAAATAAATAAGACCCTCTATTACTGAATACGTACTCTTTCAACACCTGCTATTTTAATGATAGAGTATATGTTTTTCCCCTTTGGGGAACAGATGGAGTGGTGAAGTGATAAGTAGTTACTCAAAATGCGTTGTGTTCAACTGATAGAGGTTGGGGCACTGGGACTCCCTTATTCAAGTAACATCAAGAGGGAGCATCATTTGTTAGCCTATCTCTGGCAGTAACCCATAAAAAAGGCCATAAAGGAAGGTTAAATTTTTGTAGTGTTTGAGACTGGCTTCGAATATGATCCTATGGGAGACATGGGATCAATAGTTGACAAAGACGATTCTCTAAATTACTTTGTTGGTGTCTCCCCTGCATGTTATGATAACTGTAGGCATGAGTACTATTTCAGGAAGCTTTTAGATACTCCTGCTGGGTTGTACTAGAATAGTCTGGGGGGCATTGCCCTTATGTGGTGATTTGAAGCTAGAATTCCCATTCTACAAATATATGTTGTAGGTTTCTCTTGCCCCTGGCATTTTATAAGTTCAGAGGATGTAAATGCAAATGGGATAGGTTTCACCCCTACTACTATTACTTACATGTGCTGTGTTTCCTAAATGTGATTTTATTTTTCTCTGAATTAAAAGTTCAGAGAAAAATAAAATCACACATGAGAATACTTTAAATATCCCATTTAAATGAATTTTGTCTCCTCTGATTTTTTTTTTTAATTGTGACCAGGGATATTTCTGGGACTCAGTGCCTGTATAACAAATCCACTGCTCCCGGATCTCTCTCTCTCTCTCTCTCTCTCTCTCTCTCTCTCTCCATCCCTCTCTCTTTTTCTCTCTCCCTCTTTTAATTCCTCCAAGACTGACACTCTTCTGGGCACCCTGGATCAATCAATTTACAAAAGCTTAAAAACCAGATTCTGTCATAGTGATCATTCTATGAATGAGGTGATAACTTGAAAATACCTGAAGTCAGTCTTAAAGAATTATTTGCATTATTAAAAGTCCACACAAGCAGATGCAGCATTGACTTTATTTTCAAAAGAATTTCAGTAAACTTTGTCTTGAGATCATAAAAAAACATATTCTTCTGATGCCCTGTAATTTCACAAGAAGATAGTCTTTTCTCCTTTCCTCCCTTTCTTGGGTCTATAGGAAAGGGATTTCCCTTTGTATCAAGCAAAAGCAAGAGTAACTTCAACACACGGAGGAACTGCTACTTCTTATAAAGCAATTCTTGAGCTGTGAATGTGATCACCATGAGAAGGCAACTGTGCCCAGCATTCTACTCGGACCTCCAAATCGCCACTGTTTGCCCAGAATCAGATATAATGCCCACAGTGCTGAATTATAACAAAACTAAGATGTCCAGAAAAATTAAAAGACCAAGTTAGAGGCTGGAAAATGAAGATGAAGTGAAACAAGAATGCTGACTTGGTCATTCACCATTTATGATGAACAGGCCCTGTGTGGGGCTATTAGAGTTACTGGACAACATCATTCACTTTGCCCCTAGCAGCCAGGTCTGCGTTTTATTGTGGAGAGAAAGAGCATTCATTAACCTCTAAGTCAGGAATTGGCTGGTGATATAACATAGTAGATACTAAGTAAACACTTGTTGCTGGCACATGGGAAAAGCAGCAGAGCAAACAAACAAAGGCCAATGTTCTGGAACCATGAGGATGTTTATAGATAAAATGAAATTAAATATTGTTGGTTTCACAGGGTCCTCAGTTCTGTTTTGTTCTGTTCTGTTCTGTTCTGTTCTTGTTTAATGTCTAGGGCTCATGTCCACTCACTGAAATAACTGATGCCCTGAGGGCAGATGTGGAGGCACACGACTATGAAAAGGCTTGGGATTTTGGTCTCCCTGTCAAACAAAGGGAAAGGCAAATGAATGCTGAAGTGTTTGTTTTTTATTATTGCCATGCCCTTCAGTCAAGCACCATGGCATGGCTGATTTTGCTTTGTATAGAAAAGGCAAGACATTCCCCCACAGGAAATGGAATTGGAAGGATGTGGAGCATGGAACACCTACCTCCAGTGTGTGTTTCTTTTGTCTTGCCTTTGAAAAATGCATAGCTCATTACAGTGGAAAGTATTTGTGCTTCTCATTGCAAAGGCGGTGCCAGAGAAGGCTTTACTTTCACTTTGAAAATGCCGAGTGTGTATATACTTGGGTAAAGTGTGAGCATTGCCTTGAGAGATGGACAAAATCTGAAGGGAGTATAGTCTTTTCTTTGGGAGTCCCTACATCCTTCCCCCTTTTTCCTCCTCCTATCTCTCTTGCAGGTGTAGTATCACATCTCTCCATGTCTTCTTCTAATCCCTCCAAACTGAAACCTGAAAAAGGTCCCAATCACACACCCAGGTGTAACTGACCAGTCATAGTTACTAACTGGGCATCTCAGGCTGGTGCAGGTAGAGTCAGAGAATTCCTGGAAAATTCCAGGGGTTAGCTTGGTGAATCTCTAAAACAAATCTGCCCAAAGATTTTAGGATGGAAACATCATTTTAACTAAAGCAAATACAAATATAATATGGGATAGCTAAATGACTGAATTCTATTTAGACTGAATTGTTGTATAAGAAGGACTATGCACAGGGTGCGGGGGCAGGCTGTGCTGTGACCCCTTGGGCCCCCCGCACACCCTGCCCCACCCTGCAGGCCAGTGGCCTGGCTGCCCCTAGCACAAGGAGGACTATTCATGAGGCAAGCCACTTACTTCTTACTAGGGGACCCCTTCCCTCCTCATCCCAAAGCATCAAGGCAGATGATTCTCTGTCCTCTGCCCTGGAGGGTAAATAAGGCAGCACCGCTTCTGAAGAAGGGTGGTGAGGCCTCAGAGATGCCCCTTAATGAGAGACCTCATGGTCAAGGATATATATCCCCATAGTGATTACAGAGGCAGTGGGCCTGAGTCTGGGTGGACCTTGAAAAATCCATGTTAAGTGAAATAATTCAGAAACAGAAGGATGAATATGGGATGATCTCAGTCTCAGGCAGAAGTTGAAAAACAAGATCAGAAGAGAACACACAAGTAGAACCTGAACTGGAATTAGCATATTGCACCAAAGTAAAAGACTCTGGGGTGGGTGGTGGGGGAGAATACAGGTCCAAGAAGGATGACAGAGGACCTAGTGGGGGTTGTATTGTTATATGGAAAACTGAGAAATGTTATGCATGTACAAACTATTGTATTTACTGTTGAATGTAAAACATTAATTCCCCAATAAAGAAATTAAAAAAAAAATAGGTGCTGACAAATGCACATGCCTTCTGCTTGGGATTTTATTAATTTATTTGTTTGTTTGTTTGTTTGTTTTCATCAGAGACCTCTGGTTTGAGGCACCACATGCAGCAGAGTGTGACTGGGAGTCAGAAAGATGTTCAAGAGAGGGACACAGCAGATGTATAGATCTGAGCTCTGGAAAACCAGGTCAGATCAAACTTCGTCTGTCACTGAGCCCCTCCCATGCACTTCCAGCTCATCTCTACTAAGATGATGACCTTTAGCTCAGGGATTGTGTCCCAGGCTATCTGTTCTTTCTTGGTCCAGTACAAGGTATATTTTAGTTAGCTATTTCTCTCTCTAACAGTTTACAGCTGTGAATGCATTCTGAGATACATGTATTCAGAGGAAGGCAATTTAAGATAACACATCAGGCCTGCTAATCTTCTGCTCTTAACAACTTTGATTTATAAAGAGACTACAAGCCTCCAAGTGGTGCTTGATTTCAGCTCACTCCATGATCACCTTGGAAGCAAAAAGAGCCTGATGGATGCCCCACAAAAAATGGCACACCATTATTAAACTTAATGTCCTTGTCATGGAACTAGCCATGGTCCTGAAATCAGTTCAACCCTGTAGTCTAAACTGAGAGCCCTGCTTTCAAAAAAAGGAAATATGACCTTGAGGTTCTCAAGAACTTCTGTTCCTTCTGCAACTCTACTCAAACTCTGACTTAAGATATAGGATCTCCAAGATTTGAGTGACAGGTTTAAGTGTCCCTGCCTCCTCCCTGTACTGATGTCATTCATTTCTAATATTAGCGGTCGAGCAGCTCAGGCTTACCAAGAACAGAGAGCTTTATTTTTGAGTTGAACAGGAGCAGATACTAAAAATGAATGCAGTGAGACTTCCACCTGGAGTATCTGACACAGATAAAGTAGGTAAACCTGTGCAATGAAACTATTTTAAACCAAATAGGAAAGGAATTCAATCTAACTGGGAATTTGAGGTGCTTACAGAATTTTCATGCAGCCTCACCTGTGCTCATAAAGAGGAATATGTATTTCTATCAAGCTGTTTTGTTGCACAATAGCTCATGGTGTTTTTGTGAAAATCCTACCTCTATGGAATAAAGAAGGTTCCAGGCATCTGTCATGTAATCTTGTCCATGATTTGGGAGCGCCATACAAACAAGCCTTCAGAGGATGTGTTTTGAACTTACTAGATCGGAAGTGTCAAATATTGGATCGAAGGTGCTGGACATTGGCCATGTTTCCACTATGATATGCAGATGGATAATGTAAGCAGGAGGGTACAGGTGCCCCATATGAGTTATATTGGAATTCCACACCCTGAATTGGAGGGAACTGATTCCCTCTGACCTTCTCCATCTGCAAGGGTAATGATAGCATCAGGTGCTGAGACATTTTCCATGGTTGGAGTCTCACAAAGAGGTTCAGCCCAGGACCACATATGTTCAAGGCACTTAGGGACTAGGTATTGTCTGTGCAGAGAAAATGCTTCTCACTTTAATCACTACCACCTGAATTTGGTAACCTTTTCCTCTAGAGGGTGGAGATATTTAGCGAAAGAGTTAAAGGAAATTAAAAAATAGAAACTTAAAGTGGACCAATCCCTGTGTCAGTATGTGTAACCGAATTCTCTTCCAGTATAAACTCTTAAAAAGCTTTTGTTCCAGAACAGTTGGCCTGAGTGTTTGATTAGTGGTGGCAAGAAAATGAAATACATTTACGACTTGCTTCTTTACAGTTTGTTTTTGCTGACAATTCTCAAAGTTTCTCAAGTTTGATTTTCTAAACTCATAGCAGACTAGTGACTTCCTCAGTCACTACCCCAAGGGAAACAGGGCAAATCTCCCACTGTGGGTGAACTGATGTTGCTCCCTACATAATCTTGCTCTATTTGAGTGTGTTAGAAGGAAAAAAAGTACTTGTGGGAGATAGAATAATGGTTATACAGAAGACTTTCATGCCTAGCCTTCTGAAGTTTCAAGTTCAGTCCCCGACACCACTGTTAGCCAGAGCTGAGTAGTCTTCCAGTAAGAAAAAAAAAAAAAAATATATATATATATATGTATATATATATATGTATATATATTCTCTTGGAGCCTGGGAGATTGCATAATGGTTATGCAAATTACCTTCATACCTGAGGCTCTGAGGTTCCAGGTTCAGTCCCCAGATTTCGAAGCAGTAATCTTTCACTTTCTCTCTCCACCCCTCTACTTCTCTCTGTTACTCTCATTAAAATAAAATTAAAAAATAGTTTGAGAAAAATATCTTGCTCTGCAAAGTTTTGTGTATGGGGTCTGTGTGGTGGCACACCCAACTAAGTACACTTATTACCAAGTGTAAGGTCCAGGGTCCTATCCCTTGATCTTCACCTGCAGTGGGGACACTTCACATGTGCTGAAGCAAGTCTGCAGGTGTGTATCTTTCTCTCTCTCTTTCTCTCTCTCTCTCTCTCTTTCTCTTTCTCTCTCTCTCTCCCTATCTCTCTCTGTCTCCCTGTACTCTCAATTTCTCTCTGTCCTATCTAATAAAAAAGACTAGAAGGGGGGGGGGGGAAGAGTGGTCCGGGAAGTGGCACAGTGGATAAATTACTGGATTCTCAACCATGAGGTCTCAAGTTCAATCCCCAGCAGCACATATACTAGAGTGATGTCTGGTTATTTCTCTCTCCTCCTTTCTTTCTCATGAATAAATAAATAAATTCTTTAAAGGAAAAAAAAATGACTTCCAGGAATGGTGGATTCATAGTGCTGGCACCAAGCCCCAGCAATAACTCTAGTGGCAATTAAAAATATATATATAAAGCTTCAAAGTTTTGTGTTCTCAGAATCACTGGAAGATATTAAAATTACATGCAAATCCTTACCTGGATCTTCTTCTCCATGACACCCACAGAGTTATGCAAATACAAACTAGAAATAATCCCTTGCCCATGTGCTCCCACAGCTTCCCCTAGGACACAGCCTGCTGCACTTAGATTACACAGTTGCTTTCTGCCCCTTAGAAAACTCAGAGAACAGAGAGCTGTGCCTTGTTCTTTCTGTGTCTCCTTGACGTTGCACCTTGCCTGGGACATGGTGACCTCTCAATAAATCCTTGCTGATTCATTGATACTGTAATACTGAGTCTCTTTGCCTGCGAGATTGTTATTCACATACTTTTTTTTTCATTTCTGATTTTGTTTGCGGGGTAGTTAAAAAAAAAAAATCCTTCCCACTATGTAACTTGTGCTCATGATTACTAGCCTTTAAAATCAGTAGACTTTTAGACTCAAAGAAAAAAAAAATCCTGTGATTGCATACCCCGTGGATTTTCTGAGAAACCACTAAAAGAATGATTTATTATGCAAACTGTTTCCATGAGAGACATCCAGTCATTTTGCTCCTACTATGTAGTTCAATTCCATTTCGCATAGACCTTTAGGTGGACATTTTCAATTTCTGGGAAAACTTAGCACTGTATAGTGAGTCCGCAAAAGTCACCAATGCATATGACTTGCTTCTGTTGGCTTTGGGACACTTTGAAATACATCTCCACACAATGACATAAGAGGAAGACAAGAATATTAGTATCCCAACCTGCTTCCAAGAAAGCAATTCCCCCAAATTTTATGAGGACTAAAACCTGGACCTTTCAACTCTTAATTATTTTGTCATATGCCATCACTTCACCACTCTGGATGACTTTGCTTTAAATAGAAAGGGAAATACAGAAAGGGGCCAGGTGGTGGAGCACTTGGTTAAACACACACATTACAGAGTGCAAGGTCCTAGGTTTGAGCCCCTGGTCCCCACCTGCAGGGGTAAACTTCACAAACAGTGAAGCAGAGCTGTAGGTGTCTCTCTGTCTACCCTTCCCCTCTAAATTTCTCTCTGTTTCTAATAAATAAATACATACATAATTTTTTAAATAGGTTGAGTCTAAGTCTCCATGGACAAATGCCTTGCAATGAAGACTAGAGAACCTCTCCTTCCCTATGCAGAGAGTAAAAATTTATTCCTTTTCCCTGGTAAAATTTTGAGGAGAAAAAGCAAAGGTGGGGGCCAGGTAGTGGCACATCTAGTTGAGAGCACATATTACAGTGCTTAAGGACCCAGGTTCAAACCCCTGGTCCCCACCTGCAGGACAAAAGCTTTGCAAGTGGTGAAGCAGTGCTGCAGGTGTCTCTCTGTCTCTCTCCCTCTCTATTACCCCTTTACCTCTCGGTTTCTGGGTGTCTCTGCCTAATAAGTAAATAAAAGGTAAAGTTTTAAGAAAGCAAAGGTGCTGATGAGATAAGAAAAATTGAAGAGCTCTCAGATCCTCTTGTAGCAATTTTATGTAGCTCTTTTAAAAGTAGAATTTAGTTTAAACAAAGGATTGTTTTGTGTTGGTTCTGTGAATAATCTCCATCCATTAATAACAATATTTAGTCTTCAAATTCATTTTGTCAGTTACTCAGCTAACAAATATTGGGGAAGTCTCCCTCGTGTACCAGGTTATTGGATGAATGAATAATGAATGACTTGCTGGTGAATAAGACAGTGACCTTGTCCTCAAGGAACTCACATTCTAGAAGACATTAGTATATTTGTAGACAGATCAAGAAAGAAGATAATCTTGAGTGAGATGCTGTATTTGGAGGGCACCACGTCCTTATACTGAATCTGAGCATATGTAGAGCTTCCTCTACACATTCAAGTGGAGGAGGAAGAGTCCTCTCCTAAGACCACAAACCATGTCTGTGCCTTTGCCTCTACAGTGCTCTGGTCAAGAGCAATGCCATCAGAAGTGACAGATAGCATTCACTGTTAATGTGTATGTTCCGTCTGAGGAAATGATTACCATGTGTCCTTTTGTTTTTATTCCAGGAATCTTGGAAAATCAGGACTCAGAGTTTCTTGCTTGGGTCTTGGTAAGTACTCAGAGCATTGTGTGGAATAGGGTGGTATGTGTGAGAGGAGGGAAGGGAAGGGGGTGAGAGGATGGTACAGTGGGTGACTAGGGTCCCAATGCTAGCCTCAGTGTAGAGGCCATTTGGCATGGTAACTATTCCAGTCACCTAAGAGTCTAGTCAAGGCTGATGGGAGAGGGAACAAAAAGAAGTGATCAGATTACAACTGTTTTGAAGGACTTCCAAACCCACATTCCCCCACTGCTCCTAAGCTTTTCTTCACTATATCATCATCCCTTCTAAACCCAAGGAATCACTGTGTCCATAAAGCCTTGTGGGAAACCTGAAGCAGAAATAAATCTGATATTAAAACACCTTAGATGAGGGGCTCACATGTTACTCATGTTTGACAAATTTAAGAGATCTCACACATTGTATGTTTGCCTCACCTGTCACTCCCTGTCACCTGTCATTTTTCCTTTGCCTGTTTTCCTTACTAGTTCTCTAATAATGTTGAGCTATTTACATAACTTTATAATCTCCCTTAAATATTTTGGGGGCAGGTAAGACAGACAGACAGACAGGTATTTCTCTCAGAAAGGTGAATAGTTAAGAGACTAAGTGATGGTAATTCTATTTAATGGTGTGAGTGGATGAGTATAAAATAAAACTTGAGGATGAGCCTTGGGGTGAGGCCTAAAGCTTCCAAATATTACCCCCAGAGACCTTCTGGAAAAGGCATCCTAGGTGTAAGAGTCATTCACCATGAGGAATGTTCTTCCTACCTAAGAGAGTATATAGAAAGATGGGGCTGAGAAGGTAAAGAGAGGTACTCAGATTATGACTGTTCTAAAGTAGCACCTGGCACATTTTCTGTTGGCTTTTCTTTTTGTTTGTTTGTTTGTTTAATACTTTATTTATTGATTTACTTTTAGATAGAGACAAAAACTTTAGAGGGAAAGGAGATAGATAGATAGATAGATAGATAGATAGATAGATAGATAGATAGATAGATAGATAGATAGATGGATGGATGGATGGATGGATGGATGGATGGATGGATGGATGGATAGATAGATAGATAGATAGATAGATAGATAGATAGATAGATAGATAGATAGATAGATGGATGGATGGATGGATGGATGGATGGATGGATGGATGGATGGATAGATAGATAGATAGATAGATAGATAGATAGATAGATAGATAGATAGATAGATAGATAGATTCACTGCTTGTGAAGCTTCCTCACTGCAACAGGGGACCAGGGACTTGCACCTGGGTCCTTACACACTGTATTATGTGCACTCAACCAAGTGCATCATCACCCAGCCTCTCTGTTGGCTCTTTTATAGGATAAAGAGAAAAGAGAATGAGGCTGGGTGGTGACACACCTGGTTAAACACACACATTACAGTGTGCAAGGACCCAGGTTCAGGCTGTCGGTCCCCACCTGCAAGAGGGAAGCTTCACGAGCAGTGAAACAGTGCTGTAGGTCTCTCTCTCTCTCTCTCTCTCTCTCCCTCCCCCCCATTCCCTCTCAATTTCATTCTGTCTCTATTCAAAATAAATAAATTTAAAAGAGAGAAGCATCAAAGGTTTTTGCCTGAACAGTGAGATGGATTAAGTTGCCCAGGGCAAAGGAGGACACTGAGCTCCTGGAGTGGTTTGTGGCTGAGAAACTAAATCTCAGAAATGAAACGTGGGGAGAAGGTGCACCCAGAGCTGGCTTCCCTATGCCAGAGGTGCACAAGGAGTGTGCAGAAGTGCTGAACTGGAAGAAAAACCCAGACACTTGCAATGGCAGTGAGCCCCAGATTGTACTGAGGTCACTTGCAAGTACAGAGGAGTGGGGCCCATGGACAGGTCATGACACCCCCCTGTGGAGTGGGCCTGAGTGGAAAGTGCCTGGAAGCAGGCTGCCTCTGTGTCTCCTCCACACCTGCTAAACCTTCACAGACTGCTGCCTGGTGAGGAGGAAGTGCTCGGGGTATTTACTGAATGAATGACTGGAGGGATCCATCACTCCCAGGGGGATGGATCATGGAATCTAGCTAGTCAAATTCATTAGCATTCTCCAGCAGCTCATCCATGCAGACAGGGGCCAAGCCAAGTGCAGGTGGCCTATGGCAGAGGAGGTAGAGAAGGGCCCAGCATGAAGGATGGTCCCCAAAGCAGGTCAAAGCCCAGGGAGTCTGCTGCACACACAGTGGTGTGGAGTCCAGACCCGTCTGGGTTCAGAACTGTCTCCCTCCATTTGGTTCTCACCTCCACACTTGGAAATAACACCTGATCACTCTGAATTGCTTCCAGAAGGTCCATTGCAGGTGCAGGAGGTCCATCTGATAGACCCAGAGGGAGGTGACACAGTACAGTGAGCTGACATCCCTCTGCACCTTCCCCCACTTCAGGGACCTTGATTTCTGTCTGCTCAATTCTACCAGCAAAAAAAAAAAACACCTGTGAGCATTGACTTCATTACCCCCTAGTGAGAGGGACTCCTCTGCCTGACAGTCTTCTCCAGCATTCGGATCAGAACTGAAACACCATTATTTCTTGGGTCTTGAGCCTGTTGGCTTTTTGAACTGGAACCAATAGCAAGGCTAACTAACTAAAGCTCTTCTGGACCTTAGATGGTTAGACTTACACCGAACCCACATAGCACCTCTCAGATGTCATCTTGGAAATCCTCAACCTCCCACAATTCCTTAGAATAAACCTCTTTAGTTATACATGTAAGTATTTTAATTATATAGGTATACACTAAAATGTATTTCTCTCCATTAAAAATGTATCATATCGGGCCAGGTGGTGGCACACCTGGTTGAGTGCACACGTTACAGTGCACAAGAACCCAGGTTCAAGCCCTTAGTCCCCACCTGCAGGGAGAAAGCTTCACAAATGATGCAGCAGTGCTGCAGGTGTCTCTCTGTCTCTCTCCCTCTCTCTTTCTCCCCCTTCCTTCTCAGTTTTTGGCTGTTTCTATAAAAAAATAAAGATAATAAAAAAATTTTTAATGTATCACATCATACATATTTGTAAATAGATATCTACATAAAACATATCTATGTGTATTATAATATAGATGGGGGGCATGTTATAACATGTAGAAAGTAGATACAATGTAATATATATGTCAATGCAAAATATATAAGTTTTTACATAAAGAGATTTATCATAAGGGCTTGTAAAAGGGAGCTGGGGAGACAGCATAATGGTTATGCATAAAGACTTTAATGCATAAGCCTCCAAAGGCCCTATGTTCAATGCACAGCACCACCACAAGCAATAGATGAGCAGTGCTCTGGCCTCTCCCTCTGTGTGTCTCTCTCTTTGTACCTCTCTTATTAATATTAATTGATTGACTGATTTTGAAGGGCATATAAAAAGAGTTTTAAGCGTCTGGAGAATCCTGGATGATAAAAGCATCTTGTTTGTTTGTTTGATTCTGAGATTTTATTTCTATGAAAGAAAGAGCTTGAAACAAGCATGAGAGCAATGCTCCGACACTGGCTGAGCCACCTCCCTGGCTGCAAAGCAGCTACAGCTGCTCATTTATTTACTGAGAGGGGAGGAGAGTGAGGAGGAGACCAACACTCCACTCCAGCATTTGCAGTGCTGGCTGCCTAACCTGCCCCCCCCCCCCCCCCCCCCCCCGCCCCATGCAGAACTTGCCTGCTCACCCTCTGAGCTCCCTGCCCAGCCACACATGTTGCTGGTGTTTTACTCCAGGCATCACACAGGTGTGTGCAGCAAGCCAGGTGTTCCTGGTAACGAACGAACGAACGAACGAGAGAAATGATCCCTGAAAGTGTAGTCTTTAGTTGGGTGTTGCTAGGGAGTGAAGCAAGTCTAGGAGACAGGAGCCCCACTGAAAGCACGTGTGGTTTCTTGCCCGTTTGCAGCTGAGCACCAGTTGATGTCTAGCATCCAGGGCCGCTCCCTGACCGGAGGGCATGCATAGACGGGATTTTCCCAGAATTATGGAAAAGGAGAAAGAACACCCATACCTCGGCAGTGCAAACACCCCTCCATAAATGCCCCAGTGCTCTTTTTGCAGCCCTTTCCCACTTGGGGCGCCAAATAAGGAGTCACAAGGCTCAGAGTTTAGCACCTCGGAGACCTGCTTCCCTACTCCTGACAGAGAGTTACCTCTGGGGCCTTCAAAAAGCACAAGCCTCTCTCCATCCATCCTTTCAGAGAGAGAAGCCCCCAGGCAGCTCCAGTGAAGAAAGAACTTTAATGCCTGTGCTGGGGATCTGAGACTCTGGCAGAGTTGGAACTAAGTAGACGGAGGAAGAGGGAGACTGTGCAAACCGTTGTCTCATCTGCACAGCATCCCTCCCCCAGACCCCACCCTGGTCTGACCCAAATGATCTCATGAACTGAAACTCAGTGGGAGAAGGTCCCACTCAGGGCTGCTCACTCCCTGAGCCTCCCCTGCCACATAGTTCCTGCCTCTGCAGTTTGCCCTATCCTAGGTGTGAGAACCTTCTAGAGCAGAGGCATCTCAAGCATAAACTATGTGGGTTCCTCTTGAAGGCATTGCCTTCCTGCAGTGGACTTTGGCCTGTCCCCCCTCTGTCCTGGAGACATGCTCACTGCACTAAATATTTTGGCACTGAGAAAACATGACATTAAATATTTTAACAGGGATGCCATTGTTTTTGTGACATCCTTCATGGTTCTCATTCTTGTTGCCAAAGACAACATAAATGAGCCACCTCACCCACTGTTTTAACAACAGAACAGCAACGACCATAAGTATTTGTAAGGTGCCTTGGAGACACTGGAGAAACGCTTTAGAAAGTTTGATTTCTTTCCTCAGAGTTCATCAATTTTTCTGAACCGTCTTAAGATGAAAATACCCAAAGAATTAAATGGTCCATTAATATTAAGCATGCAACAGGAGCATTTCAGGTTTGTCACTTTTCCTGGAGTCCAACTTGATTAAATGCCCTGGTGTTTAGCATTAAAAATGAGTAGGCAGACCATGGGGATAGCTCACTGTGTTAGAGCCCAGGTCTTTCATGCTTTAGAGCCCAGGCTTTATCCCCAAAATGTATGCCAGAATTGAACAGTACTCTGGTCTCTCACTCTCATAAAAATAAGTGAATAGGGGCCAGGTGGTAGCGCAGCAGGTTAAGCGCACATGGTGCAAAGCTCAAGGACTGGCGTAGGGATCCCAGTTAGAGCCCCCGGCTCCCCACCTGCAGGGGGATAACTTCACAAGCGGTGAAGCAGGTCTGCAGGTGTCTTTCTCTCCCCTCTCTCTGTCTTCCCCTCCTCTCTCCATTTCTCTCTGTCCTATCCAACAACGACAATAACAACAGCAGTAATAACCACAACAACAATAGACAACAAGAGCAACAAAAGGAGAAAAATGGCCTCTAGGAGCAGTGGATTCATAATGCAGGCACCGAGCCCCAGCAGTAACTCTGGAAGTGAAAAAAAAAAAGTGAATAAATCTTTAATTTAAAAGTATACATATATATGGTTGAAGTTCAAAGGAAACAAATGGTCACTCATATTTTTAATTTATTTAAAGACATTTCTTCCTAGTTTCCTACTTTTATGAATAAATTCCATCTTAAGAATGCCACCAGTGGTATGGATTGACCTGCCAATGCCCATGTACAGTACAGAACCAATTACAGAAGCCAGACCTTCCACCTTTTGCACCCCAAAAAGAATTTTGGTCCATACTCCCAGAGAGAAGATGACCAGAGGGCTCTGAACTCCAATACCATCAGGATCCAAGAGAAAAAAGGGGGGGGGAGAAAAGGATGGGAGGACACTCAGAAGTAGTAGATGTGACTTAGAAAGGAAGAGAAGGCAGGACCGTAGAAGAAATGGGCAAATATATATATACAGAAATAATAGTCAACCCATATCTGTGACCTTGGGAGAACTAATGCAGCTTCCAATGGAAGGAATGGGTACACAGAACTCTGGTGAGGGGAGAGGAGTATGGAATTATACCCAGTTATAATTTTGTAAATCAACATTAAATCATTAATAAAAATTTTTTAAAAAAGAATGCCACCAGCTTGGGTGCCTCTGACTTGTAGTGGCAGCTGATGACTTGTCTGTACCTTTACTAGCAAGAGTAGGTTAGGATGTGTGACATAGGAGAGACTAGAACCTGATGTCACCTTGAGAAGCCCAAGGTGGAGGGGAGTAATAGAGCACCCTGAGGAATTCAGAAAAGATGCCCCTGGATCTTGAAAACCCTTCCTCCCGGTTTTGGCTTCTCTGAGCCTCTTCTGTGTCATTGGTAGGCAAGGTTGAAAATAAAAATTCTCCCAAGGCTGAGCAGTGGTTCACCAGGTTGAGCGTACACATTACCATATGCAGGGACCCAGGTTTGAGCCCCTGCTCTCCACCTGCAGAGGGGGTTGCTTGATGAGCAGTGAGGCAGGTCTGCAGGTGTCTATCTTTTTCTCTCCCTATTTCCCCCTCCCCTCTCAAATTTTCTCTCTTTTGTCAAATAAACTTTAAAAAATAAAATTTAAAGAAGGAGAAAAGAGCCCGCAGGAGTAGCAGATTTGTAGTGTAGGCACCGAGCCCCAGTGATAACCCTGATGGCCATAAAATAATATTTTTTCCCCGCTCCCCACCTGCAGGAGCGGGGAGATAAAGAGGGAGAGAGAAAGGTCTGCAAGTGGTCACAAGTCACAAGTGGCAGGTATCTGTCTTCCTCTCTCCCTCTTTATCTCCCCTTCCTCTCTCAATTTCTCTCTATCCTACCCAATAAAAAAAAAAAAAGGAAAAAAGTGGCTGCCAGGAGCAGTAAATTCATAGTACACAGAGCCCCAGCAATAACCCTGGAGGCAAAAAAAAAAATTGTATTTCTCCCTCAGCCTTTAGTGCACCCAAGGGATGCTTGAGTTTGGGAAAGGGGGTGGGGGCAGGCAGCTGTTCTTACTCCTGCCTCCTTAGTTTTTAGTTTTGCCTTGTCAACATTTTCCCCCGCAGGGTAAATATGGGGCATTGCCTTTGTAACACATGCTCTCCTTCACATTTTCCCTGTAATCTTGAAGGATCAGTGAGACTGAAGGCTAATTTACAAATAAAAGCTTTATCCTGACACCTGGATGATGAAAATGTGTGCAGGGAGACCTGCAGGTGAGCAAAGCAGAACCGTGGGTAACGCTCAGTCCATGCCTGATAACAGATTGAAAGGGAGAGAGATGCCCAACACACAATTACAGAAATTAAGGGGGAGGGCAGGTGCAGGAGCTAATTGGAACTGACAGTCTACCCATGGGGGTGAGGTTTCTCTAGACTGCAGAGGTGGCTGGAAGCCTAGTCTCTTACTCTCTTCACCCACATTTGTCCCGCTGCTCATACTCCCCTCTCCTGGCCCTGATTCAGCAGGAACAGCAGCCCACTTCTAGTCAGACATCAGCGGCTGCCAGCTGGGGAGAGGCAGGCCTGATCCTAGACACAGTCTGGAAGTGGCCCTTTGACTTTGTTACCTTTCCAAGGTCCAGGAAAAAAGCAGATTGTCACCCCCCCCCCTTTTAGCATTTAACCAGGAAAACACACCATTTGTTTAGTCTTAGTCTTGCTTTTGTTTCCCTTACCAGTGGAATGGATCTTCTAGATATCCCTCTGACGTCAAAGTCCCAGAGTGTACCACCAATGTTTTCCTCTGAGTATTTTGTACTTGGGGGTCTAGGTCTTCAGTCCATTTCTAGCTCACTTTTGCATGTGGTGTTAGTTAACAATCTAGTTTGTTTCTTTCTTTTTTTTTTTTACATGTGACCAGCTTTTTCAACATCATTTATTAGAGAGGTTTTCTTTTCTCTTTTGTATGGTGCTAGCTCCTTTTTCATAAATTAGATGTTCATATATGTGTGGATTTGTTTCTGGACTCAGTATTCCAGAAACAAATGTCTGTTTTTGTTCTAGTACCTAACTGTTTTAATAACTATTGCTCTGTAGTATAGTTTGAAGTCAGGGAGTATTATGAGACAAGGACTGTGAAGGATTCTAGGAATCAGGTTGAAAGAGAAAGCTTCAAGCAGTTCTTTTGTTGAACTTGCTATTCAGCCATTACTCAGATGGAAGTGTGTTTCTGTCTCATCATTAAGTAGAGGCCAGAGACTTTGATCTGTCCCTATCACCATTCCTTTGGATCCTGTACTGTGATGATATATGTCTTCTTCCTGGACTGGGACACTTGCCATTTTGTTACTCCCCTTTCCTCTAACCTGCCACAGCTCTAGAGAAATGAATGGGGCTCAGTAAATATTGTCTATATGAAGCGATAAATAAATTTCAGAAAGAGAATATTGGAAGTCTACCCTAGCATGGCCTGGAGAGAAAGATATATGGGAAAGAAGCAGGAGAGGTGACTAGGAGAAGCTAAGCCTCAGAGATGGGGCACTCTTCTGTTTTGTGATTCTCCAGATGCACTTTAAGAATCTCTTTGGTTAGAGTGGTCCCAGCATGAACCAATTTTAGAGGGCTGTGAATAAAGGCAAGCAGACGAGCTAAATATGACTCAAATATTCTCACTTTTACAGAAGATTAAACATAGCAATCAGCTAATTGCCCACTAACTGTGAGCCCAATTCATCCTTCTGTGAGCATCCACAGAGGTAGGGGAAGGGAAGTGGGAGTGTACATGGACCCTAGGAGGTAATGAGGCATGACCCAAACAATAAGACAGGTAAGGAAATGCAAAAAGGAGTGTCTTTAAAAACACAAGATAAAATAACAGGGAAAACCTAATACAGTGGCCAGTGTAGTCAATTGCAGTTACATGGGTTGGGGCGGGGGACAGGGGGGACAAGCTAGTTCCTAGATCTTTGCTTTAAAGAAAAGGACATAGATAAATGGGAGGGGGGAAGAAATGGGCAAATAAAAACCACACAGAGGGACCAGGTGGTGGTGCACCTGGTTGAGTGCACATGTTACAATGTGCAAGGACCCAGGTTCAAGCCCCTGGTCCCCACCTGCAGGAGGAAAGCTTCACAAGTGGTGAAGCAGTGCTGCAGGTGTCTTTCTGTCTCTGTCGCTCTCTGTCTCCCCCTTCTTTCAATTTCTGGTTGTCTCTATCCAAAAAATAAATTAAAAGATATTTTAAAGAAATAAAAACCACATATGTATGAACTAACATAAAGAGACCAGTATTATAAAATTAACCATCAGTAACCACAGTAAGTAGAATTCGGCAAAAGAAAGATGATTGATGGGCTTCATTTACCAAGAAGGAACAAGAGGAGTCTCGGGGGGATGGAAGAAGGGACCCTATCCCTGTGATAGGAAGAGAGAAGAAACGGTGTCCACTGCATTTCAGGAGTCAGAGTTGGTGTGCAAACCCCTGAGGGAAAGGAAGGTGGGTGTCTGCTTGCCAGGAGTTGAGGAAACAGGCAGAACCTCACTGGTGTCTACTCCAAGGTGAGCAGATTCAGTAGCAGGAAATGGTGGGGTCATTATCAGCTTCATGCTCCTTGGGGAGCAGGGAGGATGGTATTGAGGAGAGGAGATGGAACTCAAGGGGTTTTGTTTGTTTGTTTGTTTTGTTTTGTTTGTTGTTGTTTTTAATTGCCACCAGGGCTATTGCTGGGGCTTGGTACCCACACTACAGATCCACTATTCCTAGCAGCCATTTCTTCTATTTTTTTTTTTTGTTCTATTTTATTTGATAGGACAGAGAGAAATTGAGAGGGGAGAGACATCTACAGACCTGCTTCCCAGCAGGTGAGGACACGGGTGCGGTGGTGGAGGAGTTTGAGAAAAGGAGAGCAGATTTGAAATCCAATCACTGGAGAAAAATTATTAGAAAAGAGTATTGAGAGGCTGGGTGGTGGTGCACCTGGTTGAACGCACATTACAATATATAAGGACCTGGGTTCAAGCCATCACGCCCCACCTGCAGGGCGAAAGCTTGAACCTGGGTTCAAGCCTTGATCCTCCACCTGCAGGGGAAAAGCTTTGCAAGTGATTAAGCAGTTCTCTCTCTCTCTCTCTCTCTCTCTCTCTCTCTTTCTCTCTCTCTCTCCTCTATCTCCCCACTCTGCTCTCAATTTCTCTGTCTCTATGTAAATTAATTAATTAATTTTTTTAAAAAGAGTATTTTGAGGCCTCTGTACACAGTTACTGTAAACCAAGAATCCACAGCACGTAGCTGTGGCTTGACTTCCTCCTGAACACCTGATTCTTAGTGAGGAGTGGTGAGTGAGAGTCATCAGCTGTGGATCTTTACTAGACGAGTGTAGTTAAGGCATAGGGAACAACGGAGAAATGCTCTCTAGATGGCAATCCACATTACCAGCCTTCAACCTTCCTGATGAGAGAAGGAAGTGAATGTAGAAGCAAGAGACCGGAAGAAGTTAATGAGTTGGAGGACAGTGTGTGGATAAGATAATTATTGCACACACTCTACATAAGGAGAGTACAGCAGAACAGAGCTAGAGACCAGAACTTGGGACACAAATGAGACCACCTCCACCCAAGATCTCCTGAGTCTAAGTTCAGTTCTGTTTTTCATGGTGCCTTTGTGGCCCTCTGTTCCCACCCTTTCTGTTCACCTAATATCCATTGTTTGTCTTGCATGTATTTTTATTTATTTACTTCTGTGTGTGGGCTTGAGGGCCTTGCACATGTGTGAGTTCACTGCTCCCAGGATGCTCTTGCACTCAGGTAGAGAGACAGAGATAAAGAAGAGACACCACAGCACAGAATTTCTCCCTATACCAGTGGTACTCCCGTGTGATGCCAGGGCTCAACCCCTGGTCACACACATGACAAGGCAGGTGCCCTATCAGATGAACTATCTCTCCAGCCCCTTGTCTGTATTTTTCAAACAGAAGTTTATCCTTGGGAGTTCTCAGTATGCTGGTTGTACTAAATGCCTGTAATTTTATTTACCAACATCACTTTAAGAAGTCTTGACATTTCTCCAGATGCAGTGGTGGCTGTTGTGTCTCCCTCTATTGATCTACCAGAGTCTGATATATATATATCCTGAGCTAAGGGATGAGAGAGAGGCCTAGGACTTTAAGGAGAGAGGAAGGAAGTTCTAGATCAAACAACCAGTTGACATTTGCCCTGCCATATAAATAGATTTCTCTGCCAAAAGATTATTTCTCAAGGTAACCCTAAATCTAGATAATGCCTCCAATCTGTATTCTTCTAGGTAGTTAAGGCAATATTAAAAGTTTCTCATGAACCTTCAGGGTTCAGTTAATTTCAGTTAGAAATAATCCACATTCCAGGGGGTAGGTGGTAGCTCACCAGGTTAAGCACACATGGTTCGAAAGACAAGGGCCTGCGTAAGGATCCCAGTTCGAGCCACCGGCTCCCCACCTGCAGATAAGTTGCTGCATAAGCAGTGAAGCAGGTCTGCAAGTGTCTATCTATCTCTCCTCCTCTCTGTCGTCCCCTTATCTCTTGATTTCTCTCTGTTCTATCGAACAACAACAACAGCAATAACAACAACAACAATAACGACAAAAACAAAAATGGCCTCCAGGAGCAGTGGATTTGTAGTGCAGGTACAGAGCCCCAGTGATAAACCTGGAGGCAAAATTTTTTAAAAATAATAATTAACCCACTTTTCAAAGTGGAACACCTTGGAGAGGCCTATCCCTCACTGTCTGCTACTACCCTCCCACCAAGGCTTTAAAGACTGCCTGCCGTTGGCCCTTCCCCAGATCAGCCATCTCAGGTGGGGCAAGGCCATCCAGTAACAGACACAGCAGGAACTGCAAGCTCCACTTCCTGTGCAACTGGGGGATAGCTTATCCTCCCTGATTTGCTGACCTTTGATGGAGAAGCCACCACACGAGTGTCCTAAGAGAGGCACTCTGCAGACTGCATGGGAGGGCTAGGAAGGGGCAGGGGGACAACCTGCCACAGGGACAGAAGTGAGCCATTTGTCCAGTGGGGGTGGTTATCTTTAACTTTGGCCCCAATTATAGTTGAGAATTTGGAGCATCTGTGAACATTTCCTCTACTTTTCACTCTCCACGAGTCACTTCAGAATAATCCATACAGATGATCAATTGTCCTGTGCCTTGGTAAAATGGCCCTGATATTAGCCTTGATGCCTTTTTAATGCTGACTTTGGCCTTCACCAAGGCTTCTGGAAAAGCTTTTTTTTCTTCTTATGGAACATCTGCTGCTTTAAGTACTGTCTTTTTGGAAGAAAAGCAGTGCTTAGTGAGTGCCTGCTGAGTACTTTTCTAGACACTGGACATGAACTATTGAAACTACTTGGGCCTCAGCCACTCCCACAAATATACCCACATCACAGGGCAGTGCTCCACTTTAGATGAATTCATGTCTAGAAAGTGTGTAACTGTGCAGAGCAACGTAGATTGTGGCACCATCTCCTATAGCTTTCACACAGCACCAGTGTAGGCAGCATTGTCCTCTAACTCTCATGCATGAGGCTCCAAAGTCTCAGTCAGGTTCAATCCT
Organism: Erinaceus europaeus; assembly: GCF_950295315.1. Taxonomy (NCBI): domain Eukaryota; kingdom Metazoa; phylum Chordata; class Mammalia; order Eulipotyphla; family Erinaceidae; genus Erinaceus; species Erinaceus europaeus. The sequence continues at coordinate 33,754,716 of NC_080170.1, read as the reverse complement.
CTGTGTCAACTATAAGCCAGAACTGAGCAGTGCTCTGGTAAAAGAGAGGAAAAGGGAGAGGGAGAGGGAGAGGGAGAGGGAGAGGGAGAGGGAGAGGGAGAGGGAGAGGGAGAGGGAGAGGGAGAGGGAGAGGGAGAGAGAATGAATGATGGCTGGATTCAGAGTGAATCTGATTATCCACAGACATTCCCCATCTCAAGTGTACTGAACAGAAAACAAAAACACTTATCCTTCGGGCTGCTGAAAAATAAGAGAGACTCTCCAAATGCTTTGTCTAGGACCTGGGATATATTGGACCTGCAGAACTGAGCTCTGCAAGGTATGGGGTGGGGAGGTGGGGGTGACAATGAACGGAATAAGAGTTCCTGTCCTGGTGGGTGGTGACTTAGATCTCAGCCCACCCTTCAGGAACAGGAAGAACTGTACATACTGATGCTGCTGCTGGCACATTTGCCCAGCTCTGTGCTCTTTTCTAGTTAACAGAAAGTCCCGATCCCTCATAATGGTCTCTAAGCCTCTTGACCAATCACCAAATGATCAAAGATGGAGAACACTCATGGGTCCTTATTTTCTAAAAACCAGGGCACTGAGTGCTAGCACAAGAAATAGATGCATTTTGTGCTTTAAGATAGTAAATGCAAGTGCTGCTCTGCCAGCCACCCTCCAGAATGTGCCCTCATTGGAGATAGAAGTGTGGCGGCTGGTGGATGCCCAACTTGCTAACTCATAAAAAGACCACAGATGGACTCACTCAGATTAACTCACTTCCAAGTAATGAATTCATATAAAAAAAGACCAGCAGTCAATAAAAGAGTTTATTGAACATGGCTTTGATGCTAATCATTTCTTCCCTGCTGTTCTTCAGTTCATTAATCCACAAAATAATGAGTGAGGAGGATTAAAAGGTACAAACTTACAAGCTAGAAGCTAAATAAGACCTGGGGAACTAATGTACAGCACGTTGACCATGATTAGCAATACTGTGTTGAATATGTGAGTTGCTAGGAAAATAGATCTCGAAAGTACTCGTCACAGAAAAAAAAAATACACAGCATCAGCAATAGAGGTGATGGATGATAATGAAACTTGAGGTAATCATTTTTCAATGTAAGCAGATATCAAAATAATTATCTTGTACACTTTGGACTGATGTAGTATTATAGCTCAATTATATCCCAAAATATAACACACATTTGGAAGGATATTATGTAAAATTGGAAGGATATTATGTAAAATTCAGTGTGATTTATTAAATGGGCCAGATAATTTCTTGAGAAACACTATCACTACACTACAGAAGATACATGGAGGGAGAAGCACCACTCAATCAGCACTTCCTTTATGCCAGGCTTTATATAGTCTGTAGGGTTACACAAATTATCCCAAGATGTTAATTGCTTTGAAAATGTCCAAAGTAGGCTTGTTTTATATGTTTGAGAACACATCAAAATATTGTTGATTTAGAAATATAACTTTCCTATTCTGTGATACCTCTGGTCATCTAAATTCCCATATGACTTTCCGTAGTAGTGTGTTTGGAAATTTCTTCCTATCCCTGTAAGGTGTTTATACCTTGACTATGAGTTTGGTCCCGAAACTAGCTAGAAACGCCCAGATCCAGATTAGGCTACAGCAGCTGTTATGAATGCCCCATTCTGTTGTCAATTTTCCACTGTGGCATAAGATAATCATTTCAAAGGAGATATCATTTCAAAGGAGTTGGGATCAGATAGAATTTCCTAAGATCAAAGGTGTATCAACATGGCTCTGATTTTGGAATTGCTTAATTTTCTTCTTGGACAGTAAATTTCTATATATAATTATTGAAAAGGGATGATATCTGTCACTTAGTTGTAAATAGTGCATAAAAATGATTTCATAGTTTTGCAAGGGATGAAAAAATATCTCCTTGATACACTTATGAAATGTCCATCAAGAAAGGGATGTATATATATATATATATATATTTGAAATCACTAACAGATGAAAGAAACTAACCTTTATATATAATCCAAAAATCTATAGAGAAACATAGGAAATGGTTTGAGTGTAATGGGAAATTTGGGAACATTTTTTACTATCTAGATTCTTGCTAGTCTTTTTTTTTTTTAAGGTTTTGCATAAGTTTTAATTTCTCCACATTTCAACAACTTCTTTTGCTAAGAATTAAAAATTAAAAAATTATATGTGGACAATTTGTATCCCCCAATGAGTTTTCATTAATATTGTAGGCATCACAAAGTTCACATAGGACTGTTGTAAAACAGTTTTCATTCTTTTCCACAGTGTTTTATCCTCATCTTGTTCTTACAAGGAACGTTACTTTGCCTCACTATGGAATTTAAATGCATTTCCTAGCTTATCTTGGTAGTCCTAGGAGCATATACCATGTTTTTTTATATAGAAATATTATAGAATCATTAAAAATTATTACTGTTTGAGAAAGGAGAAGTCACTGAACCATCTGAAAAATATATTCCTGTACAAAGACAAAAAGTTGATGTGAACTTTCCCAAGATAAGAATCAAGGTGGTCACATTGACTTTCAAAGTTCTTGAGAGCTTGTTTGGAGGTTCTAGCAGGGGAGCGCAGCTACTCCTATAACCTCCATGGAAGACTGGTCCCATCTCTATTCCGGGAAGGCCTTCCTCTTCCACCAAGCGAGCAGCTTTGGGAGGGACGCACATGGAGCAGTGAGGGAGGAAGGGGACACCCACCTAGCCAGCCAGATCAGCCGCATCAACCCTGGCAATCAATGGGGTGACAGATTGTCACAGCCAGATCGCCCTCACATCCTGACTTTCAAAGTTCTTGACAACTATGTTTTCCCAGAAAGTTCTATTTTATTTTATTTTATTTTATTTTATTTTATTTTATTTTATTTTAACTAGAGCACTGATCAGTGGTGGTTTATGGTGGTACAGGGGAATCGAACCTGAGGCTTAGGGGCCTCAGGCATGAGAGTCTATTTGCATAACCATTATGTTATCTACCCCCACCATAAAGTTTATATTCACAGCAACTTACAGTGGAAGGGTAAAGGATAAATGAGAGAGAGAGAGAGGGAAATTACATTGTGTACATGCTATGATTTAAGTTCTTTGATAGGAATTCATAAAAAAAAAAAAAAAAAAAAGACTTGCAACCCAAGTAGTGACTTCATTTTAGAAAAAAATATTTAGGACATTGAAATTTATTTTAAAAAACATAATTATCACTTAATGATAGTGTTTTATGGTAGGTGTTTGATTCCATTCCAACACTGTTATTGCACCTATATTAAACTGTTGGGTACAATTATCACAGGAGTTTTCCAAAGAACATAGTTGAGTGAGGCACATTAATGAATGCTATTGGTTGTAAATGCCTGAAAACTTTGAAAGAAATGATTTTCAATATGCAAATGTTAGTACAAAAAATATAATGCGTTTTTGGCCAATAAACTGAGAACAATGTACTAACAAAATATAAAATTTGCCTCTTCTCAGGAAATATAGAGTGATATAATTTTATAAAACCCTTGCTTATGAGTGGATTTTTCTCAGTGAAGTAATTAAGGATTCCTTAAAAAAAAAAAAAAAAAAACTTTTGCTTGTGATTATAAATAATAATAGCATCCATTTCCATAATGTAAGCAAAAAAGAAAATGTTTTCTGAGAACAAAATTTCATTTATGAACTTATTTTGTTTAAAAATGTTATGATAATCTCAAGGTATGAAGTCAATTGATTCAGGAATTCAGGATATATCCAGAAATCTAAGGAGCTTAACCCATGGGTTTCTATTACTAAGTAGCATCAATTCTGACATCTCAATGTGGGGAGTGGGTCATGTCATTTTGGGGAGACAGACTTAGGGCACTCAGATGTCATTGTACATTCTGTTCATAGAAACCCCAGTAAAGAAATGCCAGCCTTCAGAATCCTACTTTATGACACAAAATTGCCTCTTCTAAACTTCTTTCCCTGGCTGTTCATCCTCCTTCCATCATTACCTTCTTGTCTCTAAACTTTACTGATCAGATTAATGGAGGAACAGAGCAAAATGGGTTCAGGCAGATTTGCCCTGAAATAAATCTTAAAACAAAATGGAACTAGCAGTATCCCTTGGCACTTAAATGCATCAAACTTGAAGTCAAAGGAAGAAAGAAAGAAAAGATCAAATATTTGTACATTCTCTATAAGGATCATGAAAAATGCCGTGTGGATCCCAGACCTTTAACACTCCAGCTGGCAAGTCTGTGCACAGACATTAGAAGAAAGGGAGTGTGGCAGTTCTTCTCACCACATTTACTGGCCCCCATTTGCTGTACCTTACCCACTGGGGGACCCTGCCTAGAAGCAATGTCAGAACATCTCAGAGCTAACACCCATCCTCAGCTGTGAATTTGGGGTCAGGAAGCTCTTAGAACTATAGTCACTGTCTACTATCTTCATCCACAGGTGAGGAAGAGCAGGGGAAGACCTAGGTGTAAAGCTTCTCATGAGGGATTGGGGGGAGGGGGGGAATAGTTTACCTGTATCTAGGACGTTGGGAGAACTGTGGTGGTTTTCACTGGAGAAGGGGTGGGAGGCACTGAGAATCACACCCCTATTATCTTACCATCTTGCAAATCATTATTAAATCACTAATAAAAATATAAAGTAAAAAAAAAAAAAGTTTCACATGAGGAAGCGTCAGTAGGGGAGGCAGTAGGTGGGAGAAGAATCCAGGAAGGTTCATGAAGGCAGCATGTTGTTCTAAGTATTTAGAGCAAACACTAGCTGTGCCATTTTGGCTGGAGCAAAAGTATACAGCATGGCACTGAGTGAGACCATAGCCTTGGAGACCCCATCACTAAACAAGTGTGGAAAGCCACTTCTGTCCCGATCTCCATTATTATCTGCATGCTATGTGAAAAGTTCAGATCCTTCAGAGGAAATAATCCTTAACCTGCCTGAGATCTGGCCATTACCATACCCTCGCTTGGTTTTCTCACTATTTCCAGCTCTTCTGTAAGGTGAAGGTGGAAATGAACCCAGCCAACCCTCCCTCCCTCCCCAGCTAGAATAGCATTACTGGTTTTTGCAAGAAAAGGTAATCAAAGTAAGAAAGAAAAAGGCTAGGTGGTTATCCCATTTGTTAACTCAGGCCAGATGCTCATTAGCAATACACTAGAAGCCAAAAATGAAAGACCAGGCTCCAGCTTGGATCCAAAAATAAGGGCCAGACTCTGTGGAAAGCATCAACAGATGCAAGCCAGAACAAGGAAGAACGTTTCATCTGCCATTTGATAAAGGCAAAGCCTGGAGCTGTGTCCAGAGCTCCCAGTGGAATCTGCATCCCCGTTTGTTGGTAGACCCAGCAGGGTCATTGGGAGCACTGCCTCAAACCATCTGAAGTGCTCTTTAACTACAGATTCCCTGTTTCAGCCTCAGAACTGCAGAATTAGAAGCTACAAGTGGGACTCCTGGAGGATTCTAAGCACCCTGGTCCATTGGACCATTGATCTGAGACTGAGAATCAATGTGCAACTATGGCAGACACTACTAATCCTCCACTGAGCTTCACTGAATTCTCCTTCCTACTTCTCCCCTTCTCCCACTGTCCCAACTCTCCTCCCACAGATAGTGTGGGCATTTTCTTAAAAGCCACCTTCTTTGTAAAACTTATCTGATTATCCCATCTAAAGACTCAGCACCCATGACTTTTCTGACAACCCAATACTAGTCCTGCTTTATAACAACCACACTCTAACATTCTTCAATAAATATTTTGTGTATTTCATATTTCTTTTGTTTATGAAATCAGTATTTACAAGCAAACACTACAGGCTTAGCTTATTTTTCTTATTAATTTCTTTTTCCCCATAAGTCCATTCCATCGGGAGAGAAACGATTACTAGTTTTGCTCACTACTCTACCCTGATAATTTCAGTACAATGTCTAGTTCATGGTAGAGGATATAAATACTTGCTGAATGAAAAAGTGAGGGAATGTTAAGTATGCCATGATAAATAGTATGATTACATTTATGTATTCACATCTACATATATATGCATATATATATATATATATATATATATATATATATATATATATATATATCCAAGCCATAAATAAGTTAGAATACAATATGGAAATGGAAATCACTAAGTCAAACACTTTAAACTAATTCAAACTCAAATTAGGGAACATTCTAAAATCAAAGTTATTGAGATCAGGGAGTCGGGTGGTAGTGCACCAGCATAAATGCCCATGGTATAGAAGTGCAAGGACTGCAAGGACCTGCACAAGGATCCTGGTTCGAGCCCTTAACTCCCCACCTGCAAGGGGGTTACTTCACAAGTGGTGCAGCAGGTCTGCAGGTGTGTCTATCTTTCTTTCTTCCTCTCTATCTTCCCCTCTTCTCTCAATTTCTCTATGTCCTATCCAATAACGTGGAAAAGATGGCCCGCCACCAGGAGCAGTAGATTTTTAATGCAGGCACTGAGCCCCCACAATAACTCTGGAGACAAAAAAAAAAGTTATTGATATCACAAAACACTAGGTAGAAGGAGGAATTGTCCCAGTTCAGAGGAGGCTGAGGAGACAGGAACACGAAGGTGCAGTCTTAGATCTGGCATGGGGGGAGAGGAGGAAGGGGACAGTGAAGTTCAGCAAAGATCTATGGTTTGGTGACTTGGAACTGTTGACATGGGAACTAATGATAATTTCCTGGTTTTGGTCAATGCATTATAATGATGTAAGATTATAACAGTATTGCATCTAAAATCTGAAGACCTCTACATTCTTAAGCAAGAGGGCCTTATTTCTCAAAAAAAGGAGATCTCAAGAGGCTTATTCTCAAATAAAGAGGCTTATTTCCTGAGTGAATAACCTAGATACAATTACCCTGTAAGCCATTAATAACATAACTATGTGAGCAAAATAGGTATATGGGTGTGTGCGTATGTATGTATGAGAGCAATTTGTATTTCACCAACCTTTTTTCCTTTCTTTCTGTCCTTTCTTTCTGTCCTTCCTTCCTTTCTTCCTTTCTCTTTTCATTGCTAGGACTTCACCACTTCAGGGTGACTCCCCCACACACACACTCACAAAGAAAGAGGGTGGGAGGAAGGGAAGGAGGGAGGGAGGGAAGGGGAGAGAGAGAGAGAGAGAGAGTGCAAGAAAGACACCACAGCACTGATGAGTCTTCCAGTACCTCAGGGCCCAGGCCTAAGGCTAGGTGGCACACATGGCAAAGTAGGCACACTATCCAGGAGAGCTATTTTGTCAGCCCACAGATCTCTTCAGCACTAAGGTACATGGGACATAGTGCATTAGTAGAGAAAAGGACTCTCTTGTGAAAGGTCCTAGGTTCAATCCCTAGCACTACCATATTCCAGAGAGGTACTCTTATTGGGGGTTCTCTTCTCCTGCTCCTGCTCCTGCTCCTGCTCCTGCTTCTGCTCCTGCTCCTGCTCCTGCTCCTGCTCCTTCTCCTTCTCCTTCTCCTTCTCCTTCTTCTCCTCTTTCTCCTCCTCCTCCTTCTCCCCTCCCCCTCCCTTCTCTCATAAAAATATATAAGTAGGGGGGCAGGCAGCGGTGTACCTGGTTGAGTGTGCACTATCCAGGAGAACTATTTTGTCAGCCCACAAACAAGTTTTAAAAACATGAATTCTTCAGTGCATGAAGGAGTACCATCAGAAAACCCATGATCAGTTCAAAGTTTTCTTTGTATTCCTGCTGCTTTTGAAAGCTTAGATATATCAAGCCTCTGTAGCAAAACTTCTTCTAGGTAACATGCCACTAATCTGAGATTTCACAATGAAGTAATCAGACAGCATCCTAGATCTCAAAAAGTCATGTTCCCATTAGAGACAGAAAAAATAGTCAAGAAAATTGTCATACAGGGGTTTTAAAAATCATACTGAGTAATAAACTTATGGAGAGTAGAAATAGTGAATAAAACCACACAGGCAGAATTCCCAGTTTGAAAGGCTGTTACTTCATCCCTCTCCATCAGGAAGGATGGGATTCTTTTAAATAGTAACTCCTCCTCCTTGACAGATTACTTTTAAATAGTTACTCCTCCTCAAGTGGTTCTCTCACTGCCAGACTTGACTAAACTCACCCTTCCCTGCAGAAGGCATGGCTAGGAGGAATAAGAAGTGGGGAGAGGCTTATCAATCACCTGTGGACTAGGAGAAAGGTTTTTTTTATTTGTTATTAATAGTTTGTTACAAGACTATAAAATCACCATACATAGCTCCATACTACATCCACCATCTAAGTTCTGTATTCCCACCCTCCCACTTCCCAAAGATAACCACCATAGTTCTCATTAAGTCTTACAGTTTGTTTTCTTCTGTTTCATTTGGATTTTTTTTTTTTGCCAAGTTCATGGAGATCAGATCTCTAGATTCCATATATGAGTGAAACCTCTGGTAGTTCTCTTTAATCTTTTATTTTGCTAAGCATAATCACCTCCAGTTCCAAGCATTTTATCCCAAAGGACACAATATCATCTTTTTTTTAAAAGGTATTACCATCTATTTATTTATTTATTTAAATTTTTTATTTATAAAAAAGAAACATTGACTAAACCATAGGATAAGAGGGGTCCAACGCTACACAATTCCCACCACCAGAACTCTGTATACCATCCCCTCCCCTGATAGCTTTCCTATTCTTTAACTCTCTGGGAGTGTGGACCCAAGGTCATTGTGGGATGCAGAAGGTGGAAGGTCTGGCTTCTGTAATTGCTTCCCCACTGAATATAGGCATTGACAAGTCTATCCATACTCCCAGCCTGTCTTTCCCTTTCCCTAGTGGGGAAGGGCTCTGGAGAAACAGAGCTCCAGGACACACTGGTGGGGTTGTCTGTCCAGGGAAGTCTGGTTGGCATCATGCTAGCATCTTGAACCTGGTGGTTGAAAAGAGTGTTAGCATACAAGCCAAAAATTGTTGACCAATCATGAACCTAAAGGATGGAATACTGCAGATGAAGATTGGGGCGGGGGGGGGGGGGGTCCTCCGTTTTGTAGATAGTTAGTAGGAATATTTTAGTTAAATTCCAAAGGGCCTGTGGCTATACTAGTGTTTTTGTTTTTGTTTTTGTTTTTGTTTTTGTTTTTCCCTGAGCCTGAAATCTGATATGCAGGTGAATCCTTATTATTGTCTGGGGAGATGATGTCATGGTTGGAAAAAGGACCAGAAAGCTGGATCAGGGAAGAGAGTAGCTCCCTAATATGGGAAAGAGGTATACATATTGTTGACCGTAAACCCCATTGATTTGATGTGATCTGGGGCCCATAATCAGCTTAGGAGCCTATGTGACCTCTGCATCCCTGTAGATCTGAGCTCACATTCTGTGGTCATGAGTAGGAACATTCTAAGCAGCCCCAATATCAGGACCCATCTTCCTTAGGTGTAGCATAGAGAATATTGTCCATCCTCCCTTCGGAGGATGGAACATTCTCTACCATTGTTGATCTAAGTTGAAGGCAAGGTCCTATGGGGGCCCACAAAAGGGTCTATTGTGTTGTTCCTGATAGGAATGACCTATAACAATGGAGAGAGGAATTTATTTGAGGTCTAGGCCTATCATGTCTGTTTGGGAATCTCAGGACTCCCCAGTTAGGGCCCCAGACGATGGGGTGGCCTGATAGTGACTAAAGAGTCATCATGAAAGTATGCCAGTCTCTTGCCCTTATTCAGCTTTTGCAGTCCTTGCTTTGATGAGGTTACCTTTGGAGTCAGTGAGAGAACTGTAATAGGAAGTAGGTGAGAAGGGTGTCTAAGTCTATGTAGACACTATTTCATTATGAACTTTATGCTAACTCACTGCAGACTATTGTGTATTTTTGCTTTCAGATATATATTTTGCCCTAATTTATGGATATGTGTGAATATATGCTCTATCTTACGGGACCTGGTCTATATCTACGTTTTGGGACTTTGTCAGGAAGTGAACTTCCTGGAACGGAATTAGAGAATACTATGAAAGGAAAGGTCTCACCTGAGTAATGAAGGTGAAGGGTTGACATTCCATGTCTGATGTCTCTGGACACAGCCTGAAGTGAAGCATGCTGAGGTGGTACTCGTTGCATTGATTAGGTTGGGATTGATGGATGCAATATCATTTGGTATGAATTGAGAGAAGCATGCAGAAAATTGAGCCCCACCCAAGAGGTTCCAATATCATCTATTTTGATTGCAGAGTAGTGTTCCATGGAATATACATCCTATAACATCTTAGCCAGTCCTAATGATGGGCATTTAGGCTGTTTCTACTCTTTGGCTATTGTGAATAATGTATCTATGAACACTGGGGCAATATGTCCCTTCAAATTAGTGCTTGAGTGTCCACTGGATAAATGCCTGAGAGTGGTATTGCTGGATCATAATGTACTTCCGTATTTATTTAAGGACTGACCATACAATGGAAAGAAGGCTTTTAATGGAGCTTAATTATAAATTGAAATACACATACTTATTTGTTGAGCAGTTACCAGAGTGTTCCATAGATGAATGACAATCAGAAAAGTAATTCAATTCATTTCAATGCCAGTCAGCATCTAAGGAGTCCCTTCTGTTCTGAGGTGTAGAGCCAACAAGACAAAGGAAATCAGACCCTACACCTCAGATAACTTACTCCCTAGTCATAGAAAGTGTATAGACAAATAACTGGAAAACAAGGAAGTATCCAAGACTGGAGGACTAGAGAGTTAGCCTATGACAGGGGAAAGATGATCAGAGGGCTCTGAACCCTAACTCCATCAGAACCAGAGAGAGAGGAGGATAAAGGGAAGGACATTTGGATGTAATAGTAGGTATATGTTGTTGGTCATCATTTCTCCTTTGGCTAATTCTGCTTCTGTTCCCCTGCAGGCAAGGTGGGTCTCAGGCAAAACAATGATTATGTAACTAGACCACAGCGTCAAGCAATGCAGAGGAACAGAATATGTGTGATTTGGAAAAGAAGAGATGGGACCCCCCAAAAAAAAAGGCCAGATGCATGCAACTATAGACAGATGGTTGTAGAAATAATAGTTGACCCATATCTGTAATCTTGGGAGAACTGCTGTAGTTTACAATGGAAGGAATAGGGATTTAGAATTCTGGTGGTGGGAATGGTGCAGAGTTATACCCCTGTTATCTTGTAACTTTGTAAATCAATATTAAATCACTAATTTAAAAAGATTCATGTCAACATAAGTGATATCCTATTGTGTTTTGTATAAAAACAGATCTCTTCAGCACTAAGGTACATGGGACATAGTGCATTAGTAGAGAAAAGGACTCTCTTGTGAAAGGTCCTAGGTTCAATCCCTAGCACTACCATATTCCAGAGAGGTACTCTTATTGGGGGTTCTCTTCTCCTGCTCCTGCTCCTGCTCCTGCTCCTGCTCCTGCTCCTGCTCCTGCTCCTGCTCCTGCTCCTTCTCCTTCTCCTTCTCCTTCTCCTTCTTCTCCTCTTTCTCCTCCTCCTCATTCTTCTCCCCTCCCCCTCCCTTCTCTCATAAAAATATATAAGTAGGGGGGCAGGCAGCGGTGTACCTGGTTGAGTGTGCACATTACCGTGCACAAGGACCCAGGTTCAAGCTCCTGATGGCCACCTGCAGGGTAAATGCTTCTCAAGCATGGAAACAGGTCTGTGGTTGTTTATCTTTGTCCTTCCCTATCTCTCCATCCCCTTCCCAATTTCTCTATTTCCTATCAAATAGAAAGAAAGGAAGAAAGAAAGAAAGAAAGAAAGAAAGAAAGAAGGAAGGAAGGAAGGAAGGAAGGAAGGAAGGAAGGAAGGAAGGAAGATGGCCACTAAGAACAGTGGATTCATAGTGCTAACACCGAGCCCCAGTGAAAACACTGGTGGCAATAAAATAAATAAATAATAAGTAAACACATCTCTTCAGCATCACAGCACAAGTAAGCCAACAAATCCATCAAGCAAATGCTGACCTGCTTTTTGCTGCAAGATATAGAAGAATAGCTGATCCGTGGTATTCATTACTGAATCTATGGCTTGTCCCATTTTAGCATTTAACCCAAAGCAATTCCTGATGAATGAGGAAATTAATGGACTTAGATGCAGTGACCTACCAAATGCTGCTGCCTCCTATCTGTCTCTTGACAGGTCTGTAATAGCACTTAGTAATTAGAAGAGCAGAGCTACTTCCAAAGGCCTGAGACCTTTCTCATCACAAAATGCTCATTGTCCCAAGTCTCTTTCTGGGACCCATTGTCCAAAAGTTCTTTAGCCCCATCCACGCTTCTCAAACATCACAAATAATGCAGCCATAGTGTGCTGTTATTCACATCTGTGTCTGCATTTACTAAGAGAGAAAATGTCACCAATAATTTAACTTATCCTGGTAGGCAGTATTTTTTTTAACACAAAGAACCACAATGTTTCTGGTTATAGGAGCCATTGCAAATGTGTATTTATGCTCCAGACACACAATTTCGGCTGCATTCAAACAGACTATTTCATCAAATCATCTGTAAAAAGGTCTTGATGCCCAGGCAATTTCTTCACTTAACAGAGAACTGCATTTCACAGCAGACCACTTATTTTATTCTTACATAAAAACAGACGCTGCGCTTTCTCTAGCCCATTAAGTTTCTCAATGCTCATCTTTCTGTATACTAGTCATGGCTGGTTTTATCTTATGGTGCCTTAAATGATCTTTTTTTTTTCTGCACAAACGTTTTCCTTTTGTACATTCTTCCCATCCAGCCAAAAAAAAAAAAAAAAAAAAAGTGTAGTCCTGCTTTTTCTTGAAATAATTAACTCTGTTTGCTAGTAGATATACAAGTTTATTATTCTCTTAATAAGGAGAAAACTAGCAGCAAAGAGAATGGTGCCTTTGCATGAAGGTAGGGTACCCCTTCCTCCAGAGGGCTATAGACCCCAATGGGTATGTAGTGAGAGGAAATGGCCACTGGACTCTGGTCCCCTAATACCGTTACCTGGATACCTTGGGTAACAACTGACTGAAGTAACCCTCATCTAAGAAAAACCATTTGATGGTCTGGGAGATGGTGCAGTGGATAAAGTACTGGACTCTCCAAGCATGAGGTCTTGAGTTCAATCCCTGGCAGCACATGTACCAGAGTGATGTTTGGTTCTTTCTCTCTCCTAGTATCTTTCTCATTAATAAATAAATTAAATCTTTAAAAAAAAAAAAAAAGAAAGAAAGAAAAAAGAAGAACCGTTTTATCACATAATACACCGTATTAGAAGAACCGTTTTGTCACATAATACACCGTATTAGAAAAAGGACTGTAAATGACATGGAAATGTTTATTCTTTCCTAGGAACATGGGTGACATTTGGAGGTCAAATTTCAGATGAGGTAAGTGACTTTGGGCCTCCAGTAAGCCAAGTCAAAAGTACGCAGCACTACGGAGGGAGAGAGCGTCTTCATCCTGGGGCCCTGGCCTTTCACAGGGCTAATGTTCTAACTGCAGGAAATGGCTAATATTGAATGGAGGTTGTTTGCAGTTTTCTCTTGCTTCTTGTGTTTTTTCTCACATAGACTACTAATAGGCCCTAAGGCTGTCAATCTATTATGTGTGCAGGCTCAGTAGTGAGAGAGCAAACCAATTTGAAATTAATATTCAGCCACTTTGTGGAAATAGTTAATTACTGCTATAAGCTTCTAGTTATTTGTCTGAACTCCACCCTGGGTGATCAGCTGGCCCCAGTTTGCACAGATGTTCCCATTTTAGCATGGAATCTCTCAGACCCAGGCAAACTAGGACCCTTGATGTAGGTGAAAGAATCAGTTCCTCTCTGCATCAGTTTCTGCTTTGTCAAATGGGATGATAATAGCCACCTTGAAAGCCTGTTGAACGGATAACCATGTTATATACCTCAGGTATTTGGGAAGCCCTCTGACTAATAGAGAACAAACAGCAAGTGGAATGTGTAGTAATTATATTTACTGGAAAACTCTTTTAATTGTCAGTTTCTCCCACCTCTCCTGTGATTTCTTTTTTTTTTTTTTTTGCCCCATGTCTCTGATATTGAAGTTCTGCTCAGAAAGAAATAGCAGCTCCAGTTCTAGGGCTCAATTAGAACAATTGCTCTAAAGAACGTGTTTGCAGAAGTCCTCAATTAACCTCTCCTTGAATCTCATTGACTCCACAGGGTTCTAGGCCTTTCTTAGACTCACTAGGCCCTGCTGGAAAAGTGGAAAGATCAACTTCCCAGTGGCCTGGGGAACAATGGAAGGACCTGGGTAGAATTAGCTTCATGTGCAGATGAAGAAACCAAAATACAGACATGCCAAATGACTCAACCCAGTAGATGATCTGCTATGTGGTATATTACGGGTCAGAAGTCATCACCTGGTTTCTTTGAGTTTTTTTCTCTTCTATATTCAGCATTCCTGTCTTTAAGTCTCATGGCTGGACATCATCTTAGCAATCTTTAGATCAGCTATCTGTCTGCAAGTCCCTGCCTTATATAAACACTTCTCCCTACATGAGATTTATCATATACATTTCTCAATAATTATTCACCAGTGTCGTGTGATGGAGTGACATAACAAGAACACATGACATAAAAATGATATAACATAGAGGAATGTGACATAGCACAAATCTGTGATAAAGCTCAAGGGCAGGTGATATAACATGAGTCCAGTATACAGTGTAAGCACTGGGATTTCTATAACACTGATGATTGTAGTGAGGAAAATGATCTTTGTTTACATTCAATCTCTACTTAAAATGAATATCATAATGACAGAAAATTAAAGACAGGGGTAGTGTGGGTTTTTTGTTTGTTTGTTTGTTTTTTGCAGCTATTATTCTAAAAGCTTGGCATAGACTCCATTTTGCTGGCCTAACAGTTCTGGTGGGCCACGTTTTAAAATAACAGAAGGATGGCTTAGCCTGAAAATGCTGATGAAGCAACTTTTGCCTACCATCCAAAAGATAATGGTAAAATCAATTGTAATTATTTGAGAGGTGGGTAATTTTTCAATTGATGAATAAATCTATCAAGAAAATGAAAAATGCCCCCCCCCACTTTAATCAATTCCCTTGATAGCCAGCCCCCACGCTGTAAGGCACAGCTTTGCTGGTTCTCACTTGCTTCAGCGGCACACAAGTGGGGCAGTCTTGGAGTTCTGAAATGTTTGCAGTAGTCTCTGGAAGAGCCAAGGTCCCTGCTGTATTTGTGTCTTCCCTTCCTAGTCAGTCCATGTGACTGACTGGTGGCTGTATGACAAGACTGAGGTTTTGTGACTGACAAGAGTCTGGTGACAGTCATGATCCCCTACCCTGTGGTTCACCTGCAGCCTGTGAGGCCTCCAAGGGAAAAGCCACAGGCTTTTAAATCAGGAGTCACCTAGCTGCCAAAATCTATTGGCTTGGAGGAAAGAGACAAGAAATGGAGACACCAGTGATACAAATGACACTCTTTTGTCAGGGAGATTCTCATGCCACTAAGAATGTTGTCAAAGCCAGTCTTCCAAAGAGAGGAGAAACAGAAATCCCTCCCCTTTCTTGTGGCTGCTTTACCCAGTGTCAAGGGCAGGGTATTTTTATCCCTGCTCTGCAGGTTGAATTTTGTTCTTTTTCCCTTCCTCTCTGCAGTACATCTGGGTAAAATGAGTGGATGGTGATATTACAGCATTGTAAGGAGGTCCAGAGGATTTGTATTGAGTCCTGGGTTGGAAAGCACATAACTTTCCTCACTGACCTTGACTTCACCTACAGGTAGCTGAGCGGCTGATGACCATTGCCTACGAAAGTGGAGTCAACCTCTTTGACACCGCTGAGGTCTACGCTGCTGGGAAGTAAGTCATCTCCCATCTGTAGTCCCTCAAACCTCCACCTGTAGTCCCTGATTGAGGAAGGGTCTACCACTGACTATGTGAGAGGCAGGGGTGGCCATGGCCCGAGAGGGACTACAGGGTTAAAAAAGTGTGAGTTGGCCAGGCAAATGCACAACAATGGTGCACAGGACCTGCACATGAGAGGTCCCAGGTTTCCCTGATACCACCATATGCCAGAGTGGCAACAGTGCTCTTGTCAGAAAGACAAGAGGTCCCAGGTTTCCCTGATACCACCATATGCCAGAGTGGCAACAGTGCTCTTGTCAGAAAGACAACAAAGAAGTGTGTGTGTGTGTTGAATGTACTAGTGACATTCCTGCTGGATTGTACAAAGTCTGGTTTCTTTCCAAAGTCGGGAAGGCAGGGAGGTGGGTATATTTGTGGACAATAAATAGGGGGTCCCCTCCTCTCAGTGTGGCAGCAGGGGCCTCTTGTGTGCTTCACTTGGCATCACAGATGCATGAGATTTAGAGGAGGAGCTCCAGAGAGGATCCTCTGGCACCTTTTTTTTTAAATTTTTTATTTGTAAAAAGGAAACATTGACAAAACCATAGGATAAGAGGGGTACAATTTCACACAGTTCCCACCACCAGACCTCCGTATCCCATCCCCTCCCCTGATAACTTTCCTATTCTTTAACCCTCTGGGAGTATGGACCCAAGGTCATTACGGGGTGCAGAAAGTGGAAGGTCTGGCTTCTATAATTGCTTTCCCGCTGAATATGGGCATTGAGAGGTCGATCCATACTCTCAGCATTCCTCTCTCTTTCCCTAGTGGGGAAGGGCACTTGGGAAGTGGAGCTCCAAGGCACATTGGTGGGGTTGTCTGTCCAGGGAAGTCTGGTTGGCATCCTGCTAGCATCTGGAACCTGGTGGCTGAAAAGAGAATTAACATACAAAGCCAAACAAATTATAAGAGAACATTCCAGAGGCCCTTGAGGATAGAAAGACTGCATGGGGATCTTGCTGCATCCTGTTATAGCCTTCCATGAACCCAAGAGTGGCTTTAGAGCTCCAGGACAGGAATTCCTCACCCCTCAATCCCCCCACCGCCACCCCCGGAGCTGGAGTTGAGCCTCTTCATTGAGTGAGTTTACAGATTCTCTTGGGCTGACTTTCTCATTCAGATAGAGGGACATGATGGGGGGGGGGCAGTATTGGATATTGGAGCTTCCCCTGGTGCCACAGCATCTTCTGTGTAATGTTGGGGACCAAAACTGGACCAGGGGCATGGCAAGGTTTATACCCTTCCCGGTGAACCCTCTGGTACAGGACTTGAACCCTGGGCCTGAGCCCAGGTCCTGCCCTCAAGCAGGTGCATTTCACACAGCATTGAACATGCTGGTCTCCCTTGGTAACAGGGACACAGCTTCCCAAACTGGGAGGAATGACAGAGCCCGACAGAGGGTAAGCATCCCGCACAGTCACCTCCCTCCTGGGACAGGCCAGTCACTCTTCCTACACTGAGTCGGGCCAGCACCCCCATCCATGGGTTTTCCTGTCTGGAATTCTTCCTTGTCAAGACCTGAAGTTTAAGGATCATTTGGGAGGGTCAGAGCCCACATCCTAATGTTTTTCCTTTGAATCCAATGAGAGGAAATAAAATTACTAAGGCTTGGTCCTGCCTGTACCCCATCCTCTCTTAATATAAGAGGGTGATGAGGTTAAAGAAAGTGGGGGGGACGAGGCAGGATTTAGATGAACCAGCCTGTTTGTATTTCTATAGTGGAGGTGAATCAGTTCTGATTAATTGTTGATTGATTATTAATTGTTGATTGTGAAATGTGAAACAAGCATGCTTGTCCCATGGGAACATGTTCCAGAACTAAGCTGTACACTCCAGCAAAGACAGGGCTCCTTCAGTTAAGACAGGTTCTGAGAAGCAGCAACTCCTACCTGCAGGACCCCAACAGACAAGTGACACACAGGTCCCTGTCACAAAGTTGCTGGGCCTGGCTGATCCTCCCAGTATTGTCTTCCTGGAAGAGGCCTAAGGGAAAGTTTGAGTCTCCTCAAGCTTGGGTCTCAGCTGGTGGTGGGGAGTGGACAGTGGGGTGTGGTAAGCATGCCTCTCCACATCCACATCCCAGCCTCGGGGCAGTAAGGACATGACCCAGAACACAAGTTGTTCTCTCTGTGGGCCATCCCACCTGTAGCCTTGGCCCTTGGAATGCTCCAGCCTCCACCTGGGTTATTTTGTCATGCAAGATGGCCTGAGAGCCAAGATGCCTATTGAAGCAGTGTAAGGTCTCGTGGCCCTCCTGGGCCACTGTTGGAGACCACTGCAATTAGGAGGAAAACCTTGGCTCCAGTTGGATGTTGTCAGGCAGAACATTTATATATGGTATCAGTGGCTCCAAAATACCAAACTGCCAAATGACTGTGCTGTTTCTTAGTCTCAGGACGGCAGGTGGTCTCTGCCAGCCTGTCAGGATTTGGCAGGTGCTTCTGAAATGCTCCGGAGCAGGATTCTGCAGGCACTAGCAGAAACTGCTTCTGGTCAAGAGCGACTTCTATTTCAGGATGTGTGGACACCAAAAGTTCAAACCAGGGGTAATTCCAGCATGATGGGTGACCTCTGCGTTAGCAGGTCACTGTGTCCTCACATATGACCTCTTTCTCCCACCAGGGCTGAAGTGATTCTGGGAAGCATCATCAAGAAGAAAGGCTGGAGGTAATGCATTCATCCAGATCATTTATTTGCCTTTAAAAAGACTTACTATGTGGTACTAAAGAAGAGGAATAAATGTTTAACAACCGACCAAAAGATTGACAAAAAGAGTCAATTCTTGGTGGTTTGAAAATAACAATCAAAAAAGGAAGGAAGAAAGAAAGAAAGAAAGAAAGAAAGAAAGAAAGAAAGAAAGAAAGAAAGAAAGAAAGGAAGGAAGGAAGGGGGACAGAGGAGAGAGAGAAAGAAAGAAAGAGAGAAAGAAAAAAGAGGAAAAAGAAAAGAAGGGAGGGAGGGAGAAAAAGAAAATAAATATCTTAAGTTCTTTACATGGGCTTCAAAAAAATATCAACTAGTTGTTGATGACAGTAAGTCACCATGGGATTGAGCAGAGGGAGTGTCCCTGGGTTATTTGTGTATCAAGGAAAGTGACATTTTTCAGGGAATTCTGACTGCCGTTCGTGGTGAATTTAGTGAATAGAGTCAGCTGACAGGAAGCGGATTATATATACAGATTCTTCTTCTCTTCTTTGAGACAATTCTGGATACAAGGAAATAATGAAGCTAGGGATCCCTGGGTTAAATACCCTCAAAACTCTCTACCCTGGACACAGCCAGACAATGTCACTTCTGTGACTGGCTCTGGACTTTTGTGGTGGTGTTTCCCTACTGTCTGAGAGGCGTCCCAGCCCAGCCCACCACTGTTTGTAGCCTGAACCTGCAGTAATGAGGGGCACCACTACATCTATTAACTGAGAACACACAAGCTTAGATTTTAGGTGAGTTTGTTAAAAAATCTGAGAACTCAAGCTCAGATGACACAAGCCCAGGAATAACCCTCAGGGTGCTTTAAGAGACCCTCTCCAAAGCTTAGACCCTAGTGTGGAGAGTTTGTACTTGGTGTAATAGGTGAGAGGAGGTATCAGCCACTATCTTGGGAACTGACAACATGGTCAGACAAGTCTTCCAGAAAGTCTTCCAGCTCACTCTCATTGTCATCTCTGCATTGAAGTAAATGAACAGGGTTGTTTCTTTTCCTGTATCTCATTCCCTTGTCCCATTCTTTGAAGAATGGGGAGCTAGGCTGTCATAGGACAGTTTCTCTTCTGCCTGGTTTGATAGTTGATGAATATCCATGTTCAGCATATTGTACCCCTGCTCTCTCACAGAGAGCTAGGAGGTTTGGGTAACAGCCTCTTCATGGAACCAGCTGTATTTTGCCTCTCAGCTTCTTATTTGCAATGAATATGGTGAACTTTTACTGGCCCATGGGTGCAGGTCTCTGTACATTGTCTTTAACACATCTGCGTGGTGTGAAGGTATTCTGCCTGTCAACCCCAGCAGCCCTTTCTTCCCCAGCAAGAACGCAGCTATGCAAAGCCTGGCAAAGACTGCTGGGAACATTTGGGATTCCCCTTCTGCTCTGATGTGATATTTGCTACTGGCCAAATAAATAAAAATTCTATAATATCTGTGAGATAGCTATGTAGAGAGGTTGATACTCATATACATGTAGCAAATGTAAAATTGAATTTAGGAAAAATAGACTTAAGTCTGGTCCAGTTAGGCCTCTGCACACATTATTCCAGCTCCGTCCAGCAGGGACACTAGAAGAAGAATCAGAGATCCATATCTTCTTGGGCTGCCTAGTCCTCGTTCCTGGAGGAATGTTTGGTAGATATAGAGGAAGTTGCAGAAATGGAAAAGAAGAGATTTATGGTGAGATGAACAAGTAAAGTTTGGTGACCTACTTTGTCCTCCTTCTTTACTCCAGGTAGTGCGAAGAGAAAACTATTCAATCTTAAATGTGAAAAACTATTCATGCCCACCCAGCCCACTACCTTGCCATAGTTGCTGTCCCCATAGAGGGTAGTTGTCCTTTCCCTGAGGCTTCTCTAACAAAGTGCCACAACATGAGTGGCTTACAATGACAGAAGTTCATTTCCTCCCATGCTAGAAGCCAGAAGTGCAAACTCAATATTCATAAGGCCATGCTCTTTCTGACACCCTGAGTCAGAACCCTTCCAGGAAGAGTCCTGCCTCTGGGGCTGGCTGGCCACTCTGTCATTCCTTTGCTCTCAGCTACAACACTTAGACCTCTAAACCCTTTACGCATGATCTCCTCCCCTCCTGTGTCTGTGTGTCTTCTTAGGACAATAGTCCTGTTGGATTAAGGGCTCACCCTGGAGTCTGACCTCATTTTTTTCTATTTATTTATTTATTTATTTATTTATTTATTTAATAGGATAGAAAGAAGTTGAGAGGGAGAGGGGAGATAAAGAGGTAATGAGAAAGAGACATATGCAGCACAGTTTCACTGCTTGTGAAGCTTTGCCCTGCAGGTGGGAGCTGGGGCTTGAACCCAGATCCTTGCAAATAGTAATGTGTATGCTCAACTGGGCATGCCACTGCCTGGCCCCTGTGACTTCATTTAAATTCACCTAACCATACCTGTAGCGGCCTAAGTTCCAAATAAACTGAGATACAGGGAGTTAGGACTTCTGCATATTTGAGTGTGGGGGTAGACACAGCTCAATGCTGTGGATTTGGAGGCAAGTCCATCAGTGGTCCAGTGACATCTGCAGTACAGGGTAGGCTGTGAGATACACCTGTACCAGAGCCACACCCTAAAACAGTAAATCTCTACTCTCCATTGCTAGCAGGGCCTTTTTAATGCCTCTTATAGGAAGCAGGTTATCATGTATTGTTCATAAACCACCTTTCAATTTTGCAAGCAAAATCTCAAGCTAGGAGGAGCTAGGCAGTGGCACACCTGGTTGAGTGCACATATTACCTTGCACAAGGACCCAGGTTCTAGACCCAGTCTCCACCTGCAGGGGGAAAACTGCACAAGAGATGACCCCTCTTCTCTCTCAATTTCTCTATCTCTATTTAAAAAATGATAAATACATGAAAAAGCTCAAGCGGTGATCAAGCCATAACTGACAACCGCCTCCCCTAGATAGTTAAACCACAGCATCATGGCATGACAGATTCACCCAGCACATTGGGCTTCTGGTTCCTGTGCCAACACCCACTTGCCTGCAGTGTTGCCCAGGACAGGTCAGTGTTTCTCCAAGCCTCCACTGCCCCACCTACTGTAAAGTGGGCAGTGTATCTGTTTACCGAGGGGCATGCTGATGGTAGAGCGAGCTAAAGGGTTCGAAAGCAATTTGAAGGTTGTATTCTGCACAAGTCAAATGCTCTTCTTACTATTCTATGCCTACCCAGCGGAGTTGTTCTAAAGGCCTCTGCAGGACTCGGGGATAATTCGACAGGCTGCTCTCTAATCTTGCTGTTTAAGCAGCCATGTTAGTATGCCCACCCAGAGAGGCCACACATTGCACAGAGTTGGGAAGTTGGGAAGCAGTAAGTCCCTGACAGTATTTGGATAGAGTGTGCAGCTTTGGCAGGCCTACTGCCCTGAGTAATCAGAAGGGCTGCTTTCATTTGTTATACTATTCCAGCCAGCCTTTTGTTGGGGCTCTGAGAATGTTTGCTAAAGGAGACCAGCTCCCCGGTGGCAGATTGCTCTAATAATATATCTCAGGAAGGTGATGGATGGATTAGCCAGGAAGGAGCATCAACCCTTGTGGGTGCACGATCTCCAGGTGCATATATAAATCTGTTGTCCTGCCACTATGGGGATTCAAATTGCTTTTCAGGGCATTGACTTCAGTGGGGTAGGGTTGCTGACGTTTTCTACAGATTTTTCTTCTTGCAGCCAAGTTGTCAAACCTGTCACCATAGCTCCCCATTGGTTGTTGTTAATCATGCTAGCTAGGCTTTCATACCTGAGGCCCCAGGCATCAGCTCTCCAGCTCACAGAATCATAAATGCCTTATTTCAAGTACTCCCAAAGTTTTATCTTAACCTTTGAATCTCTGGTGATTTTTTTTTTTATCCTTCTAAACTGACTCAATTGAATTTCATATCTGGTGGAACTAAATGACACTGAGATCTGCCTCCATATTTTAAATTATAATACTACCATTCTCCAGACATGCTTTTTTTATATAATCGTAACAATGCAATTGCATTTCCTGCCCTTGAGTACAGTTTTGAAAAGGTGGACATTTCATTCATAGTATAAACTCTTTACGCAAAAGGATTTTGGACTTCTTAAAGTTGTATTTCCATGTAATAAGATACTCAGAGGTATTTTGTTTCTATAACAAATGTTATTCTCAACATTTCTTGACTATTACAACTTACATCATCATTCTTCCTTTCATGTATCCATCCATTCCTTCCTGGGATGTGAAATGATTAAAAAGTCCTCACTCAGTGGTAGTGAAGCCGGTCAAGCGAAGCACAAGCACCTGTGCAAGGATCCAGGTTCAAGCCCCAAGCCTCCCACCTGCAGGGGGGTTGCTTCACAAGTGGTGAAATAGGCCTGCAGGTGTCTTTCTCTTCCCCACTCTGTCTTCCCCACCTCTCTCGATTTCTCTCTGTCCTATCCAACAACAATGACAGCAATAACAACAACAACAATGATAAACAAGGGCAACAAATGGGAAAAAATAGCCTTCAGGAGCAGTAGATTCGTAGTACAGGCACCAAGCCCCAGCAATAACCCTGGAGGCAAAAAAAAAAAAAAAATTCTCACTCAGAGGCACTGGGGTTCATGGTCCTTGCAAAAGAGTATGATTTACCCCCAGAAACATCTACATTCAATCGACATTATGTTAGACATTATGAAAGTGTTTTGGTGGTGGTGGTAAGTTTGCTAGTGGTATTTATTTGAGCTGCCAAAACATTCCATCCTTGAAATTCTTTCACATTCCTTCTCACTGACCATCTCTAAGCCTCCATCCATACCATTCACCTTGGCTTTATTACTGTCCAGACACCCACTTTCAGTCTCCACAACCACTCCCTTCTGGCTCCCCCAGGTAAGATCTTTTTCCTCCAGTGTCCTATCCAGAATCTGAATTCAAACCTCCACTCTTATCTTCTGCTTGTTCTGACACTTCAGAGACATGGGTAGCAACTATTTCTGTAAGATTTTTTTTTAACGAAGTACAGTTGTTTCTGGTGCTCTAATGATAATAACATAAGCTGGGACAATAACGTATCATGTATTTACTATTTCTTTGTGTTTGTTTGCCATCCAGGAGGTCCAGTCTGGTCATAACAACCAAACTCTACTGGGGTGGAAAGTAAGTTTCATTTTTATTTTCTCTACCACAACAAGAGACAACTAGCAGTTTGTGCTTTGGATCTCTTAGACCATCATTTTACATCTAACACACTAAAATGAATAGATTCAGAGAGATTATTTTCT
This sequence comes from Erinaceus europaeus, assembly GCF_950295315.1. Classification (NCBI taxonomy): domain Eukaryota; kingdom Metazoa; phylum Chordata; class Mammalia; order Eulipotyphla; family Erinaceidae; genus Erinaceus; species Erinaceus europaeus. Next base: position 33,730,945 of record NC_080170.1, on the reverse strand, counting down.
CTCAAAGGAAAGAGCAATTCTCTCAGGAGTCAATTTTAGCAAGATGACCCCAAAGAAATTTGGTGCGAAACATGTGGTCACTTGTTACCATGTGAATCATGGAGATTTTTCAAATACCAAGCTTATACTTAGATCCATTTCCAAAATAGAGTTCCACTTTTGAGAAAAGAAAGTAAGCACATAGCATCACAGAGGAAAAGCTACTCAAATCTGCCAAAACTTAAGAGACTTCTATAGACTGTAGAGATAAAAATACTTTGTAAGTCTCTGATCATTCTGCAGAGGGCTCTGAAAGTACTGATCAAAAGGGCTCCCTCGCTAGAAAATAACAGGAAGCATCCTGCATTGCTGTCAGACCAGTGAAAGAGGAGTCCTTTCTCTGTGGTGGGATGAAGACAAATTTCACAGGATGAATGGGTTTCTGATAGGCCTGTTGGTGTTTGAACGGGTATTTACATTATTCATTATGACTTAGAAGTCTGGCCTTTTTGGAAAATGTGTAGGAAAATAGAGAGCTCGGGGACTGGGTGGTGGCGCACCTGGTTGAGAGCACATGTTACAATGCACAAGGACCCAGGTTCAAGCCCCCAGTCCCTACCTTGATTTCTCACTGTCTCTAATATATAAAGATAATAAAAAAAAATTTTTAAAGGGGTGAAATAGAGAGCTCTTCCAGATACATTTTTTATGAAAATCTCAGCTTGCTAGAAGCTGTAACAACAAAGAGGAAAATAAAAGCTTATTGGGCTGGAGAGACAGCATAGTGGTTGTGCAGAAGATTTTCATGCCTGAAGCTCTGAGGTCCCAGGTTCAATCTCCAACACTACCATAAACCAAAGCTGAGTAGTGCTCTGGTCTTTCTCTCTGTATCTCTCTCTCATTAAAATAAAATAAATAAAATATTTTAAAAAATAAATAAAAGCTTATTTACCTCTTTATAATTGATAGGGAATAATAAAAGCAAAATTGGAGTTTCTTTTTAAGACTCTTCAAATCTATACATATGTGTACACAAACATACACATTTGAGCCTGTTTAAGGTAAATATGAAGGCAAAAAAGGTGAAATTTAGGCTTATTCCTGTTGTCATCTATATAGAAATAAAGCAACATGGTAGTCTGGGTAGCACAGTGGCAAGAGCATTGAACTCTCAAGCATAAAGTCCTGAACTGGATTCTCAGCATCACATGTGCCAGAACGATGCTCTGAGTCTCTCTCTCTCATGTTAATAAATAAATATTTACTTATTTATTTGTAATCCATTTTGTCCTCCTTTTTGTGGATTATTAGCTATTTGCTCTTTTCTAGTACAAGAAAAAGTCAGCATTTAATAGCATGAATACAGACCATTTGCATGGCTGTGAATTATATAGTAAAATGGGGACAAGCTTTACACTCTGTGTTAAGGAACATGGCCATTGAGGGGGGGGGGGGAACAAGAGTTTTGAGGGGGTGGACTCAATTTCTCTGTAAAGACAAAAAGATGATGTTTCTCAGCTCAAGATTTTGCTATTTAGTTTATATTAGGGTTGAGTATAATCTTACCCCTGCAGGAGGGAACCAGGGGATTGAATCCTGGCCTTTGCACAATGTGATCTGTGTATTCTGTCATAGGTGTGGGACCACCCTGCCCTTCGTAATAGTAATATATATATGAAACACTGACAAAAACCATAGGATAAGAAGGGTACAACTCCACAAAATTCCCACCACCAGATCTCTGTATCCCATCCCATCCCCTGATAGCTTTCCTGTTCTTTATCCGTCTGGGAGTATGGAACCAGGGTCGTTGTGGGATGCAGAAGGTTGAAGGTCTGGCTTCTGTAATTGCTTCCCCACTGAACATGGACGTTGACAGGTCGATCCATACTCCCAGCCTGTCTCTCTCTTTCCCTAATGGGTCAGGGTTCATAATAGTCTTTTACCTTGTCAGTTTCTGTGAGATCTGTTGGGACTTTTTCCTGTTTCATTTCTGATCCTATTAGGAATTTCTCTTTTTTCTTTTTTTCCCTTAGTGATCTGAATTAAGGGTTTGTCCATTGTGTTTATAGTTTCAAAGAAGCAGTTATTCATTTCACTCTTGTTTTTCCAACAGGGTTATCACTGAGGCTCCATCCTACTCATTTCTTTTTGCTGTATTTTCTTTTTATTTCTATTTTGTCTATTTTTTCTCTAATTTTCATCATTTCCTTCTTCCAGACTTTAGGATTAACATGTCCTTTCTCTCTTTAGGTGTTCTTTCTTTCTTTAAATTATTTATTTGTGATGAATAGTATGCTAATAATCTTTTTTAAAAGGAATAAAAGCAACATAGTGCCTGTAAAAAATACAGATTTACATTGTGCTCTCATTGTGCCATTGCAGTGGTACACAAAGCCTCTTCTAGGGAGTCAGATGGTGACCTGATAAGTACACACATTACTTACTATTCCTAAGGAGCTGGGTTGGAGCACCTGCTCCTCACATGCAGGGGAGAAGCTTCATATGTGGTGCAGCAAGTAGTACAGATGTCTATCTCTCGCTATGTATTTCCCTTTCCTGTTTCAATTTCTTCCTGTCCTATCAAATAAAGGGGTGGAGGGAATGGGGGGGGCAAGGTCATCAGGAGCAATAGATTAATCATGTAGGTGTCAAGCCTGAGCAATAACCCTGGTGACAATAAAATAAATAATTAAGAGATCGTATCTATAATTTAGAAATAAACAGGAAAGAAGGCAGTCCATCATATATTAGAGTAGTCCATACAATATTATCCCCTATACTTATAAAACCCAAGGGGGACAAGGCAGTGGCATGTCTGGTAGAATGCACATGCTGCCAGCTACAAGGATCTGATTCAAGCCCTCAGTTGCCACCTGCAAGGAGGAAGCTTCACAGGCAGTGGAATAAGTCTGCAGATGTCTCTCCTCTCTTCCTATTTCCCCCTTTTTCTCTCAATTTGTCTCTGTATCTGTCAGCAAAAGAAAGGGGGGGTGGCCACTGGGTACACTGGATTCATAGTGTAGGCACCAAGCCCCAGTAGCAATTAAAATAAAAATCACCAAGGTGCATGATGAACTGTGAAATAGACTGTGAAATGCTGTGAAAATAGACTGCTAAAGGTATTAATGTGCAAGAAATAACTATCAACACTTTAACATTGTAGAGCCATATCTCTTTCAAAGTGGCTAGAGCTTGAGAATGATTTGGACAGGTAAAAGTCCTGATTGAAGATTTGGCTTGTTAGGAGACTAACTTATGGAAGGCTTGGGTTTATCACATTTTATTTATTTTTTACTAGATATTTTATTTATTTATTTTATTTATAAAAAGGAAACATTGACAAAAACCATAGGATAAGAGGGGTCCAACTCCACACAATTCCCACCACCAGAACTCTGTATCCCTCCCCTCTCCTGATAGCTTTCCTTTTCTTTAACCCCCTGGGAGTATGGACCCAGGGTCATTATGGGATGCAGAAGATGGAAGGTCTGGCTTCTGTAATTGCTTCCCCACTGAACATGGGCGTTCGCAGGTCAATCCATACTCCCAGCCTGCCTCTCTCTTTCCCTAGTGGGGTAGGGTTCTGGGGTAGTGGGACTCCAAGACACACTGGTGGGGCTGTCTGCCCAGGGAAGTCTGGTTGGCATTATGGTAGTGTCTGGAACCTGGTGACCCAGTAATAAGGCTTAAGGGTTGACATTTCACACCTGACGTCTCTGGACACACTCTGAAGTGAAGCATGCCGAGGTGGTACTCATTGTTTTGATTAGGTTGGGATCAGCAAATGCATTTTCATTTGGTATGAGTTGAGAGAAGCATGCAGGAAAGTAAACCCCACCCTAGAGGTTCTAGGACTGGGGAAATATAGGCTCTATAGAAGCCTATATAGGAAGCAGGAGGTTCCTGCTGTCTCAGGGTTTAAGAAGGCAATCGATAGTTATTGGTGTAATCAAATTATTTGGCAGTTGGGTTAACTTTGAAAATCCCTCTGTTAGGATTTTCTGTATCATACACAACATCACCATAATTTATGTCCTTTGATGTTATTTGTATATAGCTGTGTCTTATAAAGTAATACCACCAGTTGCTTCTGTTCTCCCTGGCCTAAGCTTTTTTTTTTAATTAATTAATTTATTTAAAAAAGGAGACATTAACAAAACCATAGGATAGGAGGGGTACAACTCCACATAATTCCCACCACCAAATCTCTTTTAAGAGAGTCAACATTTCAAAGATTCAGTCTATGGTCTGTACATTAAAAAGTTTGAGACATTCAATCAGTTTTTCCCTTCTCATAATAATTAAATAGTGATTTATATGACTACAAGTTATAATAGGAGTCTACATAAACACCATTCCCACCATCAAAAGACAGTTTCACATTTTAAAAAGATAGCAGTTGTTAAAATTTCCTTTGACCATCAAAAAGCACTTTTAAATTTGCTTCTTTACTCAGAGAAGCTAATGATATCAGCAGCTTGGCTGTCTAACAAACTTATGTCAGGCCATGTTTTTTGTTTGTTTGTTTTCTTTCCTTGGGGCTTGTAAAGAACAGGGTTGGTGAGGCCAGGTGGTGGTCCACCAGGTTAAGCACACACATTACCATGTGCAAGGTCCTGGGTTCAAGCTCCTGCTCCCCACCTGCAAGAGGGACACTTCACAAGTTGTGAAATTGGTCTGCAGGTATCTTTCTTTTTCTTTCTGTATCTCCTTTTCCCCTACCCTCTCAATTTCTGTCTGTCCTAACCAATAAAATAAAAAGAAGGAAAAAGAAAGAAGGAAAAAGGAAGGAAGGAAGGAAGGAAGGAAGGAAGGAAGGAAGGAAGGAAGGAAGGAAAAAAAATGGCTTCCAGGAGCAGTGGATTGGTAGTGCTGGCACTAAACCCTAGCAGTAACCTTGGTGGCAGAGAAAGAGAAGGAGGAGGAAGAAGAGAAGTAGAGGGGGAAGGACAGGGAGAGAGGGAGTAAGAGGGGGGAGGGGAGAAGGAGAAGGGAGGAGGAGGAAGAGGGTTGGAAGGTTGAGTCATACATCACCTTGCATGTGGACAGGGTATCTGTGACTGGGTTACCACTACCATGATAATATGACAGCCATGGCTAACTCCTCTCCTGGAGTCTCCAGAGAAAAGGGGTTCAGTGTGCTGCCCTGCAGTCCTCTCTCTTCAGTCCCCGGTGGTGCATAGTTAGCCAAGAACAGCTTAGAAAATTAGCAATTCGTTTCATGTTAAGAGTAATTATTCTCTTGTACTTTTGAAACAGTGATTTAAAAAAAAAAAATAGCACACCCCCATTCAAAGTCTTTTGCTTCTTTTTTTCTGCTAGAGCTGAAACGGAAAGAGGGTTGTCAAGAAAACATATTATTGAAGGTGAGTACTGTTGTTTCCATTTGATTTTCCTCTGTGGGCTGCTGATTCAAGAAAGGTATCAACCAAACTGGTTCAGAGCACATTGGGAAGGGGAGGAAATTCTCTATAAAAAGAACCGTAATCAACCAAGTTTCTTCCTGGGGAAATGAGGGTGGTGGTGGCAGGTACAGTGCTACAGAGGGAAGAATGGAACCTCAACAGAAAACAGCCAGATTTTCTAAAACACTTCTCCTTTCTAACCATGCTAATATTCCCATAGAACTTTTTTTTTTTTTGCCTCCAGAGTTATTGCTGGGCTCGGTGCCTGCACCATGAATCCACTGCTCCTGGAGGTCATTTTCCCCCCTTTTGTTGCCCTTGTTGTAGCCTTGTCATGGTTATTGTTGTTGTTGATGTAGTTCATTGTTGGATAGGACAGAGAGAAATGGAGAGAGGAGAAGACAGAGAAGGGGAAAGACAGACACCTGCAGACCTGCTTCACCGCCTGTGAAGCGACTCCCTTGCAGGTGAGGAGCCAGGGGGTCGAACCGGGATCTTTATGCTGGTCCTTGATTTTCGTGCCACAGGTGCTTAACCCACTGCCCTTAACTTGCTACTGCCCAACCTCCCTACCCCCTTCTCTGAAGCACTTCCTCAAGGTGAAGCCATTTGTATGCTAATAGTCCCAAACTCCTATTGGGGTCACAACAAATAGTGATAACCCAGTACCAGAAAAATGTGCTTATCTTCTATATCACTTACACAAATGAAATCCCTCCTCAGGTGCTGGTGTACAGTTTGACATTGTAAAGTCAGACTAAAACAGGCACTTAAGACCATTGCTATTTCTGTTTTAGCATTTGCCCCTGTCCTGTGTCTTTCCTCTACCATGGAGTTTGTCAGGAACAAATAATCAAGTTGACTTGAGTTCCAAGCTCAACAATCAGGGCAATCATGTGTTGTCAGAAAGTTAGTGATTGGTGGAGGGTAGGTAGCATAATGGTTATTCAAATGGCCTCTCATGCCTGAGGCTCTGAAGTCCCAGGTTCAATCCTCCACACCACCACAAACCAGAGCTGAACAGTGCTCTGGTAACAAAACAAAAAAAAGATTATTTTTTTTCTTTTTATTCATTTATGTTATTGCCACCAGGTTATTGCTGGGGCTTGGTGCCTGTATGATGAATCCACCACTCCAAGTGGCAAATTTTTCCTTTTTTTTTTCCTTTCTATTTTATTTGATAGGACAGAGAGATATTGGGGGGAGAGATAGGAAGGGAAAGAGAAAGAGAGACACCTGCAGACCTGCTTCACTACTCATTAACTATCTCCCCTACAGATGAAGAACAGACTCTCGAACCTGGGTCCTTGGATAAGTGATAAGTGTGCTCAACCGGGTGCACCGCTGCCTGGCTCCTTGATTTTTCCTTTCTTTTCAAATATATTGATTGGCATAAGAAATTCAGAAGTGGTTTATACTGGCAATCAATAAGGACATATAAAATTGAAGAGAAATAGAATTAAAAAGATTTGCTACCATGTTCTCCCCATTGTAAAATTCGCCATTGTTAATATTAGCCAATATGTACACATAATTTTGGAATTCTCCCTCTTTTTTAAATGAGTTTCCTTCCAGATTTGTATGACTAATAGAAATAACTTAAATTCTGCCTTTTAATGAGTTAGAAATTCTCCTAGGAACTAATCTCTCAGGGTGGATAAACCAGTTTAGTTGATCTTCAGGATGACCCAAATTCAAACTGTAATACAAAAAATTCACACTTCAGAGATTGCCGATGAATTGAGACCAATTATTATCGTGTTGTTATCATTGGTGTTATTTTGTAGCTCATAGTTTCATCCAAAGACAAGTGCTCAAGAGGGCAAGAGAGTTAGCTCAATGTCAGAATCCAAGTGTGATTCTGTCGACAGGCTGAAATTAGGCGAATGAACAGATTTTTGCAGAAAAGAGGAATCATGAGTTTCTAGATCCTCCGAAAACTTTGAAGAGGTTTATAAATAATTTTATCTTTGGCCTTTTGGGGAGGGAGTGTTAGCGAGCAAAAATCAAGCCACCATCCACTGCAAGGAAGCAAAGATGTTTATTCACGAATTCGAATCCGGGTCAAGTGGTGACTGACAGCAGTCCACCAGCTCGACCTCGAACAAGGCCCAAACCACACAATTTATAGGATTTTTGAATACACTCAGGGAGGGAGAACACATCACCTTATCAATCTATATCCAATAACATGCTATAGAAAACATGGAATCCAATCATTTCAAACCTAGCAAAATGCATGATCCACTCAAAGCTAATTTCAAACATTGCAAAACCACACAACCAATAGAACCTAGCCAGGTAGGGTCACCACATCCTCCCGCCATCAGTTGCAAACTTCTGGTAAACAGTTTCCTTGTGCAAAGGTCCTGATAAGCCTTGCCTGTGTGAGGGGTCTTGGTAAACAACTAGTGGCTTACTGATTAGGTTCTGTTTTTCTGGGGGAAAGGGTAACGAATTTTCCATCTTACAGGGAGGTGAGGGGTACTTGTTTTGTGATGAAGGTGATTTCATTCAAATTGGAGGTTCAAAGGCCTTTTAGAGAAGACAGAAGTCAAGTGCATGTGTGCTGAGTGACTGGCCCACCTGAATTAGTTTAGAGTGTAAAATGAGCTCGACTTGTGCATAATGTAGTTGTGGGAAAATTCATATGTAATACCTTTTCAATGAGCGCAAAGGCCCCAACTTGAATCTAGTTCACAAGGGGAGAAAATGCCAGAGTCCTTTTTAAAAAAAAAAAAAAAAAAAAGATTCTATTTATTTATTCATGAGAAATGATAGGAGAAGGAGAGAGAGAAAGAACCAGACATCACTCTGGTACATGTGCTGCTGGGGATTGAACTTGGGACTTCAAGCTTGAGAGTCCAAAGCCCTATCCTCTGCACCACCTCCCAGACCACCAGAGTCCTTTACTTTGGTGCAATACACCAACTCCAGTCCAAGTTCTACTTTGTATTTTCACTTCTGATCTTCTCTCTTAATTTTTGTTCATGAGTGAGAGCATCCCGTATTCATCCTTATCTTTCTGGCTTCTCTCACTCAACATGGTTCCTTCAAGTTTGATCCAAGATGAAGTGAAGAAGGGGAATTTGCCATTTTTTAAATTTTATATACTTTCTTATATAAGTACATAAATATATTACATATAGCTTTTCAAGTGACTACAGTGAAAAGAAATCAAAGTTTATAGTTTTTCCTTTAGGTTCTGAAGCTTGACAGAAACTGTACTGTTTTTAAGATGGACATTAATTTGGGGCTGGGTGGTAGCTCAGCGGGTTAAGTGCACATAAGGTTTCGACAATTGTTACTCATTGCAAAAATTAAACCAAAATGTGGTTTTATTGTTTTTTTTCTGCTATTCCTAAAATAATGAAGGTGGTCTTATATATTAAATCACATATCAATGGGTGGGAGGCGATAGCATAATGGTTATACAAATAGACTCTCATGCCTGAGGCTACACACTTGGCTCCAGGTACAATCACCCCACACTAACATAAGCCAGAGTTTACATTAAAAAAAATTTTTTTGTGAACTATCTTGCCAACCCTATTCATTTAATTAATTAAGATCTTTCTTTCCTTCCCCTTTTCTTTCTTTCTTCCTTTCTTTCTTTCTTTCTCTCTTCCTTTCTTCTTTTGCCTCCAGGGTTATCTCTGGGGCTCAGTGTTGGCACTAAAAATCACTGTCTTGGGTGGCTATTTCTTCCTTAAAAATTTTTTTTTAAATATTTCTACTTTATTTTTATTAGACAGGACAGAGAAATTGAGAGGAAAGGGGAGAAAGAGAGGGAGAGAGGAAGACACCTGTAAGCCATTAATCCCCCCAATAAAAAAAAAGTATATAAAATAACTAGCCTGGGGGCTGGGTGCTAGAGCACCTGGTTGAGCGCACATGTTACAGTGCACAAGGCCCCGGGTTCAAACCCCTGGTCCCCACCTGCAGGAGGAAAGCTTTGAGAGTGGTGAAGCAAGGCTGCAGGTATCTCTCTGTCTCTCTCCCACTCTATCTCCCCCTTCCTTCTTGATTTCTGGCTTTCTCTATCCAATAAATAAATAAAATAAAATAATAAGCAAAAATAAAAATAAATAAATAAAATAACTAGCCTGCAAGCTTTTTGAAACATTGCCAGCTCACTTCTGGCTATCTCCTTAAAGGCAGTGAGCCTCTTCTCCCCTGTCCCCCCAGCATTCCTTCCCATGCTGGCTGGTGCTCAGGGCCCCACTGAGTCAACAGTGCTCTCAGCTAATGCACAGTGGGAGGCACTTCCCCTCCTCAGCTTATGATAAGCTGCCCCTGGGAGCCCAGGTTAATGCATGCTTGGCTGTCTGCTTGACAGTGCCTGCCCCCAGACCAGTTTTCAGTAAACATTTGCTAATGGGAAATAGGACATGAGCATTGTTTATTGGGGACAACCCATGCATGACTCTTTATGTCTCTGAGTTGCTATGATTTAGCTATTTCCACCAGATGAAAGTATCCAAAGAGGAACTGGCAGGTCCACCTCCTCTGGATTGCAATCAGATCACTTTGTTCCATTTTGTCTTTGGACGGATGAGAAAAGTATGGACCAGAGTTGCTAGGAGACATGGACAAGACCATCCAGGCCTGTGCTAACCCTGGATCTCAAACCCTATGTCTCCTTCACATAGACGTCCCCTTGGAATGGGAGTTTGGTTCATCCAGCTACCAAGAGCACCCTGTGGCTGACTGTTGTGCAGTCTGGACTTTCTGTGGCTCCGCTCCACCAACCTGCCTTCCCCCTGACCTTCGTACTCACTAACAGCCATTCACATCTTGGGCCAAAATCAAGGAGTCAACCTTGATCCTTTGCCTTCAACCCCCTGTGCCCAGCAGATCCATAAACCCTCGTGATCCTGCTTACACAGCTTGCCCCCAGTATAAGCACTGTTCATCAGCTTGGTCCAAAATGAATCAAACGGAATAACCTCAGCTCTGGCCTCCCTCCTGCTGCCACTAGCCCCAAGGTCATTGTCAGCAGACTGGCCAGTTCAAAAGTGAAATCTGAGTGGGGTAAATGATAAATTATTATTTGCCCCACTGAAACCCCCTTCTCCTCACCTCCCATCCACCCACCAATGTTTTCCCTTCACGTGTAGAGTAAAATCCAACATTCACACCAGAAATTACAACACTTATGTGTGGGGTCATCAGCCTTTTGCTCCAGTGCAGAGTAAGGCCCAGGTGGCTCACTGGGTGATAAGGCGCTTCCTCTCATTCTCACATGGAAACACTGTAACTAACCTCTGTTTCAATACACAGATAGAATGATACCCTCAGAGCAAGAATGAAGAGATGAGAAATGACTGAATACAATGAGTCTGGCATTTATTATCAGGTCCATCTGGTTATTTATGGACAGACATAATCTCCTTGAAAATGAACCTATGCTGATGCTGCTGATGCTCCCAGTGGGCTCTGTTAACTCCCTGGAGATGAATACTATTCCCATGAGTCTTTCTTTCTCCCTCAGCCCAGTACCATTTTAGGATGAAATGGGGGCTTAGCACATGCTTACCTGGGAGATGTGACTTGAGTCATGACTGACTTCCTAAATCACACAGGGATGAGTATTTGTAGATCTTCTAGTTACCCTCAACTCACACAGAATTGTTTGGAAGAGTATATCATTAAGACACTTGTTTCCAATGGTAGACACAAGCCAGAATTGTCCCTAACTGCCTATCTCCAGGACCAGCAGAGTCCATGAAAATCCTTGATATTTCATCTCTAGCACCTCTCATTCCGAATTTCTCCCAAATATGAACACCGCTGTGATAATCACCCTATTTCTTTTTTTTTTATTTAATAAAGGATTAATTAACAAAACCATAGGGTAAGAGGGGTACAACTCCACACAATTCCCACCACCCAATCTCCATATCCCACCCCCTCCCCTGATAGCTTTCCCATTCTCTATCCCTCTGGGAGCATGGACCCAGGGTCATTGTGGGTTGCAGAAGGTAGAAGGTCTGGCTTCTGTAATTGCTTCCCCGCTGAACATGGGCGTTGACTGGTCAGTCCATACTCCCAGTCTGCCTCTCTCTTTCCCTAGTAGGGTGTGTCTCTGGAGAAGCTGAGCTCCAGGACATATTGGTGGGGTCTTCAATCCAGGGAAGCCTGACCAGCGTCCTCATGGCATCTGGAACCTGATGACTGAAAAGAGAGTTAACATACGAAGCCAAACAAATTGTTGAGCAATCATGGACCCAAAGTGTGGAATAGTGGAGAGGAAGTGTTAGGGAGGTACTCACTGCAAATTCTAGTGTACTTCTGCTTTCAGGTATATATTTTGCAGTAGTTTATGGATACGTGTGAACATATGCTCTCTCTCACAGAAACTGGTATATATCTAGGTTTTGGGACTTTGTTAGAAAGTGAACCACCTGAGATGAAATTAGAGTATACTATGAAAGGAAAGGTCTCACCCGAGTAATGAAGCTGAAGGGTTGTCATTCCACACGTGAAGTCTCTGGACACAGTCTGAAGTGAAGCATGTTGAGGCGGCAATCATTGCGTTGGTTAGGTTGTGATCGGCAATCACCCTATTTCTATGGACTGTTGCCCTCGCAACATGTTGGACATGTCAACAAGCTTTCCTCTGATCTCTGGGGCACTGGATCTGAAGGTAGTTTAAGTTTTGTCAGTCCACTAAAGATTAGAGAACTGAGTCACAAAAGAAGGCCGCATAAGCCACATATGATCACACAGAATGCCGGGGTACTGACATCCAGCCTTTGCAACCTTGTTTGCTGGAGTATCCTGGCCTTCCTTTGCCTGTTGCATACCTAGAGTTGCTTCCCAAAAATGATGCACAACCTTTTTTTAATGGCTAATTTAATTTCTGGCTACCCCCTTGAAATAACTGGTAGTACCCCAGGCCTGAAAGTTGCCATGGTTTTTCAGAACAGACATTAGACCTTATAACACCTATCTCCCCTAATCTTTTCATTGATTTTTCTTTTAACAAGGCACCATCATAGATAAGCCTTTCTTCGAAACTGAGAAATATTTCCGGAACTATATTTAAGCACTCCATTTTCCTGTCAGAAAAGTAATTGCGGCTGGTCGATAAACCAGTTTGAAAATCAAATTTAAATGAGCCAAATTTAAATTTATAAGAGCTTCATTTAACATGCAATTAATTTTATGCCATAATAAAAAGAGAAAAACCTCCGACCTTCCTGGGGAAATTAAATAGGCTGATAAGGAAACGCTGGGTCTCATGGAAATGAGATAAAAATAATTCTTGAGCACTGTCATCCTTTGGTTACATAATATTATATACAATGCGTTCTATTTCAGACAACTATTAATTTTACCAAAATTAAATAATTTCTTCTGAGTACTCATGGGAATGTAGCCACATGGTTAAGACTGAAACAATAGATTGGTTCCCGATTTTTTTTTTTAAGCTCTCATCCTCTCCTCTATATCATTCCTTAAGTCTTTGTAGCTTCTAGTGTTTTTCTTTCTCTCTCTCCAACCTCCAAAGAATGGGAAAGAATAGAAATGGTAGAACTACACAGTATTTAAGGTTCTTCAAACTTTGTTCCATTAAGTAAAATGTTGAGTAAAGTTTTCATTTCCGAGCCCTTTGTTCCTGTTAATACTTATGTGTACATTCAGATAGGGTTGGCAGTCACGTATTTCTTATTTATGCCATTTCAATGTTTTTGACATGTGATATTATCTCTGACCCACTATGAATCTGCTCAGTGACTCAGAACATAACACTGATTTGCATTTTTCAAGAAGAAAGAAGTCAGACTCTTAAGCTGATTTTTGTTCTCAGCTTGGCTTCTAAATCCTGCCACACATGCCTGACTATACAAGATCATTACTGAACATCCATTTTCCAGTGGGATAGGAGGGCAAAAATCTTGGAGAAAGTCCTAAAACCATAGTAGGACTGAAGTCAGCCTTTGGTATGTTGTCAAGAGGTCCAAATATATTCAATTTTGCAGTGTCTTTGAAACCAGTTCAGTGTTTTAACAAAGTAATAATAATTATTGAAGAAAACTGAATGTAGCTTTTTTCTAATAGTTCTCATATTTGGATTTTTTTTTATTCCTTCTCTGCCCACAGGACTGAAAGGCTCCCTCCAGAGGCTGCAGCTGGAGTATGTGGATGTGGTGTTTGCAAACCGACCAGACAGCAACACTCCCATGGAAGGTGAGTGAAGATACCACATATGTGATTGATTCTAGTGCTAAAGCTTACTCCATTCACAGTAAGAAAGGAAACGGATTCAGACAGATTTGATTGGATATATAGAGAGATACAGACATAATTTTAAACTTTCTGGTTGATGTCTTTTGGTCTCAACATGTGCCCTCAGAGTCAGTGCTTTAACTGTTAGTAGACAGAGCATTGTGAGGCTGTCTCCTGTCAGGCACCAGGCTCACATTCTCCAGGTTCATTTCATTTTTGTGATTTCATCAGCTAAAACAATTCAGTTAATTGGAAGGGGAGTTTATAACCCAGCCATCATTATTTGGAAGCAAGTTCTCTGAGGGTCTCCCTCTTTTATAATGACTCTAAGTCTGATTAGTTACCAATCTGTGGTGACAGGCCCCGAGTGGGACATGCACAGAGGCGATGATACAAGAGTCACTACTTTAAAATCAGAGACATTTGCAATTTGATTGTTGATTTCCAAGGACCTGCAAGATTTTATTCTCCTTTCCATTATAATTGTTTGAAGACAGTAGCTTTAAGCATCTCTCCTTTGGAAGCTCTCAGAACTTTTCTTCAAAGACAGCTTATCTCCAATTTATATGTATCTATAACACCTACTAGAGATGCTTAAGAAAGGAGACGGCGTGGGAGGAAAAACTTAAAAAAAAAATCCTGTTGAAATTTTCAATCATTGTTTCCTACTTAGTTGAGATAAATGAGCAGTAAGATATTTGGGGGAAAGGAATGTTCTAGCTGTTTGAGATGCATAATAGTACATGGATTTAAAAGTTTTCAAAGAATTAGAATACTAATAGAAGCAAAACTACATTAAAGGTAAGTACCTTTGAAAGTTCAGAAGATAGTTCAATTTTGTAATAAATCCAATTTATACTAAGGTTCATTATTTCTACCAGGCTATACATGATTTAAAAAGGGGGGGAGTCAGGCGGTAGCACAGCACGTTAAGCGCACATGGCACCAAGCGCAAGGACCAGCGTAAGGATCCAGGTTTGAGCACCCAGCTCCCCACCTGCAGGGGAGTCGCTTCATGGGCGGTGGAGCGGATCTGCAGGTGTCTATCTTTCTCTACCCCTCTCTGTCTTCCCCTCCTCTCTCCATTTCTCTCTGTCCTGTTCAATAACGACAACATCAATAACAACAATAACCACAACAAGGCTACAACAACAAGGGCAACAAAAGGGGGGGAAACAGGCCTCCTGGAGCAGTGGATTCATGGTGCAGGCACTGAACCCCAGCAATAATCCTGGAGGCAAAAAAAAAAAAAAAAGTTTGGGGTCAAGTGAAGATGCACCTGCTTAAGTGCACACATTACAGTGTGCAAGGACCCAGGTTCAAACTCCTGGTCCCCACCTGCAGAGGGAAAGCTTCACAAGTGGTGAAGCAGGGTTGCAGGTATCTCTCTGTGTCTTTCCTTCTCTATCTCCCCCCCTCAATTCTTCCTCTCTGTACAATAATAATTTTTTTTTAAGAAAGGCAAAATTTTTTTCTAAGGCTTGCATTTCACAAGAGAAATCATGAAAATTTTTCTTACCATTATTCCTTACTCATCATTACTCTTACCATTGCTCAGCTCTGGTTTATGATGGTGCAGGGGATTTAACCTGGGACCTTGGAGCCTTGGGCATTTTATTCTGCAATACATGCATACACACACACACACTTTTTATTTTGTTTTGTTTTGTTTTGCTTTGCTTATTTATTTATTTATTTGAAATATTGGAGAGAAAGAATGTACCAGATATCTCTCTGGTGCATGTGCTGCCAGGGATTGAACTCAGGACCTCACACTAGAGAGTTCAATGCTTTATCTACTGTGCCACCTCCTGGACCACCACACACTCTTTTTTTTTTTTAATTTATTTATAAAAAGGAAACACTGACAAAAACCATAGGATAAAAGGGGTATCTGTACCCCATCCCCTCCCCTGATAGCTTCCCTATTCTTTATCCCTCTGGGAGTATGGTCCCAGGGTCCTAATGGGGTGCAGAAGGTGGAAGGTCTGGCTTCTGTAGTTGTTTCTCCGCTGAACATGGGTGTTGGCAGGTTGATCCATACTCCCAGCCTGCCACCCTCTCTCCCGAGTAGGGCGGGGCTCTGGTGAAGCAGGGCTCCAGAACACAACACACACTCTTTTTTTAGCCACAGAAAAATATTATAAACATTTACTTACATATCTGAGGGGTTTTTTTTTCCCCTAAAAGCTGTTGCCTTCTTGAGTCTGAGTAAATTGGGAGTTTTTTGTTACACAGTATCAGTGTTATAAATTCATAATAAAAATTGTCTGTGGAGATGACATGAAAATACATATTATATCAGAGCAAAATATAGCTATTTTATAAGGCAAATCATAAACATTTTGCAGAAGTGCTCATTTCGAGGATAATATCAATACTCTCAATGACATGTGAGAACAGCATGAACAGGTCTATGAAGCAAAAGTGTCCAATTAAATACCATTCGTTGGGACTGTGAAAGACTGAAATTGTTCCTCATTTAAGTGCCTAGTGACCACCTTTCTCTGTGGAAACATGTTCTTAAAATTACACCAAATACAAAATAAAAGAACATCTGGGGATTTTTAATCCTTTTAATATTTTTTGTCCTTTTTGCCCATCCTACCTATCTTTGATTGTAGAGAGATGATGTAGGAGTCTGAATCAGGAAACATTATGATTTGCAATATAGAAGAATATTCTCAATTAGGAACTAAATTGTGTGACAGTGATAAGATAATGAGGTCTGCCCTGCAGACATTGACTATGTGCTGGAATTTATTTAGAAGAGAGCTTACAAGTGTTCTTAAGAAATAAAAGAGATTGGGGGCCAGGTGGTAATGCACCCGGTTGAATGTACATGTTACAATGCACAAGGACCCAGGTTCAACCCCCTTGTCCACACCTGCAGGGGGAAAGCTTCACAAGTGGTAAAGCAGGGCTGCAGGTGTCTCTCTGTCTCTCTCCCTCTCTGTATCCCCCTGCCTCTCAGTTTCTGGCTGCCTCTATCCAATAAATAAATAAGGATAATAAAAAATTAATAAATAATAAAATAGATCACTGCTGATGGGATTTGTAACTGTAGCATTGTCCAACCCTGCTAGAATCAGAGAAAACTCACATTTCCCCTGAGTTTCTTACCGGCAGAACAGGAAGCCATTTGCTGTGAGTGATTGTCCAAGTGTAGAAATCTAATGAAAGGTATCAACAGTGGAGATTTGCCATGTGTTGATTAGGTCAGGGAACGTGGTGTTTTGGAGCTGGGTGACAATCAAATATCTCACACTGGAAAGTAGCCAGTTCTCTCCACCGCACCGCATCCTACCTTCTCATGGGCAGACCCACCCCTAGCTGCTCCATCTGGCTCTAGCCTTCTTCCTCTGCAGGGCACAGCATCACAAGCAATACTTCATGCCAGACTCATTCCAGAATAAAAGTTTCCCTGTGTGTTCCTCCTGAGCTTCAAGCTTAGCATACTCATTTGTTCCAAGGTGGGCCCAATGGAAATTCCAGC
Organism: Erinaceus europaeus; assembly: GCF_950295315.1. NCBI lineage: Eukaryota > Metazoa > Chordata > Mammalia > Eulipotyphla > Erinaceidae > Erinaceus > Erinaceus europaeus. The sequence goes on along the minus strand of NC_080170.1, from coordinate 33,713,827 downwards.
TTGTTAGTAGTCTCTGGAAACTCAGATAGATGGTCTCTATCCACAGTCTGTTCTCCTTTACTGTACCAGAGGGAAATATTGATCTGGGCAGTAGAGAGAAGAAAGGAAATAAAAAGACTGGGGTTGCCACAAAGCCTCAGGTGCTTTTGCTCCTCAACAACTGGGGGGGGAAAAAGTATCTCAACAACTGTATCTAGACTGTGTATTGCTATTAAGAGGAATTAACTGTTGCAATTATTTTGTAAACCATGTGTTTTGGGAGGGATAGTTGTTCATGTACAACAGAGTCTACCTTAGGACAGCTGTTAGTGTTTTAAACATCAGTTTAAATGTTATGAGCCATCAAAATGATGCTTGAAAATCCTACAGTAAGTTTTGTCAGTCAACGTTACCCTATAGCCATTAGTTGATTATTTAGTTTCTTCTTCAAATAAAGTGACAGAATCATTACCACATAGAAGCACCCAGTCGTTCCTTCATTTATTTAATTTTTTTTGTAATGACTGAGAAACCTTGAATATTCACAGACTTTCTAATTTTTGCAAATCACAGTGGCAGCTTCAGACTCACGGCTCAATTGCAGTGTAAGTGATGCACTACAAGTGTCAATATAAGTGATAAATCCATGGCTGCCAAATACATAGTGCTGGTTTTTCATGCACTAGATCTGTCTACATTGGTTCTGTGCTATATGTATGTGCCTGGTATGTTATAGTAGAATTTAACATATGTAGATCTGTTTTCTTGGTTTCAACCACTCCCTATCAACGTCATGGAGTCACAAGGCACATTAATTCATAATTTCTCCAAGTCACCTATTTTAAACTCTGGGAATCTGAGGAGCCCAGCTCAACTATTTATTTATTTGTTTGTTTGTTTATCAGTTTTGCTGTCAGAGTTACCACTGTGGGGGATGGGGGTTAAGGATATTAATGCAATTCCACTGCTCCCAATGGACTTTTCCCCACCTTTTTTTTTTTTGATAGGGTGAGAGAAGAGAGATAGAGGAGAGACACCACAGCACTGCCCCACTGTTCATGAACTGTTCCCTATGTAGGTTCCCCCATGGTGTGGCCAGAGATTCAGACCAGTCTCCTCACTCATAGCCAAGTGTGCTGTCTGCTGGCTGAGCTACCTCTCAGTCCCTTTAGCTTGTAAATACATTTGAAACAACTTTGAGCTGAAGCTATTGAAGTGACAACCCCATTCACTTGATTTGTACCACGAAGGAATTCTAATTGGGAACATTTCTAAAATAAACCAAGATGAGTTTCATGAGGCTTCTACATATCATATAGCAACCCTCTGAGCCAGAAAAAAAGATTAGCAGCAACTCCTTCAGAGCATATTGTCATCATATATCCAATTAGTTGTTGCCTTCCTTCCTCCCTGAGAAAATCAGCAGACAAAAAGTGAGTCCTCTCGAGAGAATGGCTAGATTCCAAGTGAGACTCTCTCTACAGTCTATACCCCCATGGAACACAAGCAGACATTTTAGGGCGGCAAGAAGATGTTCCTGATGACAGAGAGGAACGTGTGTGATTTATCCCCTGTCCTACTTGTTTATTTTTTCTGGTTCACCTGGTTGTAAGTCATTTTTCCTTCACAGCATCTGCTATGCCATCTGTCTCTGCTATAATATCTGGCATCAATGTCATGCTTTCCAATTCCGTTGTGTGTGTTTGGGGGGGGTCAGCTCCAGACTCTGTTTCTTCTTTCTTTTGAGGCTGTCTTCCTTCCAATAGAGTCACTGACAATTCCTTGGTCTCTGGGTCTTGTCTTCATTCTTCCATTTGCTGATATCCCAGCAGTTGCTTTAAAAATCTCTTCTTGAATGCATCACATGAAAGTTCATCCCTATATGAGTCATGCTGAACTGAGCTAGACGTGGTGTTCGTGTAGCTGAGGCTTTGTGCTGGGAGCTGTTTGGTTTGGTTTGCTGTTATTCTCAAATGCCAGGCTGATTTCTCCATCTCTACTCTTCCCACCACTCCAGAGAGGCAGAGCATGACCGTGGTCAGGAAAGGAGGCAGCAGACCACGCACCACCTCTGAATAGCAGAAAGACGACCCACTGTAGTTGGCAAAGTGGCAAAGTCTTGCTTTTTTTTTTTTTTTTTTTAGCTGAAAGGTGAAAACCCAGTCATTTAATTTTAGTTAAATTAAAGTTAACATGAAAGACCCTTAGAACTAAGCTTTCTTTTCATGCAGAACTTTTTACCCAATGAGCTTATCAGACAGAATCTGAGTCACTAGGTATTATTTCCACTATAATTGCAGTTCAAGTTATTTGTCTTCCCCTGCCAGCAGAACATAAAACAACACAGATGTTTTCATTTCAAATAAGAGATAAGAGATCAAAGTTAAAAAAAAAAAAAAAGATCAAAGTTAGCCTCACTTAATTTCCATAATGTAATCATACCAAGCAACCAAGTCCATGAGAATCTGTTTCTTTCTCAGCGATTTTGTTTAGTAAGGAATTTTAGCAGGGATTTGTAAAGACTCAGGAATCAAAAATAGACAACTGGCAACTTGGGAAATACCACCAAACACTGCAAATTCCACATACTGTAGATTTCAGAACCAACTTAAATTTTAGTGTCCAAAGGACAGCTTTTAGAAGAGCTGAATGACCAAAAGTCTGAAATATTGGGGGATTTTTCTCTTATCAAAAAAAAATCTGAAAATATCAAAGTGGATTACTCCTTATGCCCTTATATCTTATCATTTCTCTTGAAAGATAGCTCTATCTTCCTGAAAGATGTAGTAGAATAGGAAAGCTAGCAGGAGAGGGGATGGGATATGGAGTTCTGGTATTGTGGTGGGTATTGTGTGGAGTTGTACCCCTTTTATCCTATGGTTTTTGTCAGTGTTTCCTTTTTATAAATAAAAATTATTTTTTAAAAAATATGGATCAGTAGATACTCCTTATATATTGCTTGTGAGAATGTAAGCTGATATCACTTTTGAAAATAATTTGGCATTTTAAATAAAGGTAAAGATACATAAACTATAAACCAGCAAAAAAAAAATACTATGAAGATAATCTGTAATGATACTATCCTGTTGAAGCATGGCATAAACCACATATGTGTTTTAAAAGTTCTGTTTGGTACATTAAAAAGTGAAGAAAACAGGTGATCTTTATTGTAAAAATATTGTTTAACTAAATACAGACAATATTGTTTCAACATATAATCTATATAACAATTATTGAGACATTCAGTTTTTTTCATACTGAGTCTTAGAGATCTGTTATATATTTCAAACATAAAGCACATCTTAATTTGGGCCAGTCACATTTCAAGTGTTAAATAGCCACATGTGACTAGTGGTTACTGCATTTGGCCACATAGGTCTATTAAATTCTATTTTAAGAGCATCAAGCTCATAGCAGCTGTTTAAGAAATACTTATGTTGGGTTGGAGAATAGCTCACCCTGTTATAAATAGAACTTTTATACCAGGAGCTCAGAAGCCACAGGTTCAATCCCTGTATTACCTGTGCTAGAGCTGAGTCATATTATGGTATCTTTCTCATAATATTTTCAAAAATATTTATTGTATGGGGTCAGGCAGTACCACACCCAGTTGAGCATATATGTCACCATGCCCAAGGACCTGGTTTATAGATCTCCCACTCCTCACCTGTAGGTAGGAAGCTTCATCAGCAGCAAAGCAGGTCTGCAAGAGTCTCTCTCCCTCTCTACCTCCCTTTCCCCTCTCAATTTCTACTTGTCATCTCTAGTGGAGAAAAAAGGAAAATGGCCACTAGGTGTGACATATTGTTCATTGTGTAGGCACCGAATCCCTAGCAATAACTCTGGTGGCAAAAAATAAATTTAAAAATATAAATAAGAGAGTCAGGTGGTAGTGCAGCGGGTTAAGCGCATGTTGGGGAAATTGTGCAGCTGCAGTCACATCCACCATGTTGTCCCCTCAGGGTATTGTCAATTCCCAGGAGAGAAACCCTATTTCCGGAGTGCCTTGTTTCCTAGCCAATCCTGTCCCGACTAGTCACTTCCGGTTTTTGCCCTATAAAGCCCTCCTGCTTCAGCCTCTCTCTCTCTTTGCCTGCTTTTCACCTTGGTGACCTGACGCAGGGAAGTGTTGCACGTAGCGGGAGGCGGCCATTTTGCTAGCTCTTTGGGGCCTAACCGCGCTCTCACCCAACTCTGACATTACCGCATGAATGAAGATTTGTGTTCCCTCTCTGCTCTGGATCCCCTCTCTCTCCTGCGTGTTGCAGCCGGACATCGCAGGTGGCGCCAAGCAAGTGCAAGGACTGGCTTAAGGATCCTGGTTCGAGCCCCCGGCTCCCCACCTGCAGGGGAGTCGCTTCATAGGCGGTGAAGCAGGTCTGCAGGTGTCTGTCTTTCTCTCCCCCTCTCTGTCTTCCCCTCCTCTCTCCATTTCTCTCTGTCCTATCCAACAACAATGACATCAATAACTATAACAATAAAAAAACCAGAGCAGCAAAAGGGAATAAATACATAAATAAATAAAAACAAAAAACGATTTAAAAAAAGAAAAAAATATATAAATAAAATTATTGGATGGGTGGGTAATTAGATGAATGACTAAAAAGTGAGTATTTAGATAAATGCAGTCCTAAAATGAAATAGATCCACTTTCATTTTTTCTCTATGTGTTTAGAAACCTCTTTTGGTTTTCTAGCATCTGTCAACATCTAGTATCTGATGCAGTTTGACATATTTCAAGGTGATGTGAAGGCCAGGTTGCTGGCAGGCAGCTCTGGAACACTTTTGCATTCTGTTTCTCCTCATCTGGGCATCCAGATGCCCATCTTTCCAGAATCTAATAGAGGCCTAAATGAGCAGAAATGAATGGAGGAGTAATTTTTTTTTGGCTGGGCTATTGCCCCTGGGGATTAGTATATCAAATTAAAATTATCTAACACATTTCATCTATGAACTTGGCTAGGAAGCTCCCCTAGGTCTCTGGTGTCCCTCAGACAATTTAACCTCCTGGCTTGAAAGACTAGGGCAGCTGAGTTTTTAAGAAATTAATTTGGAGGAAATGGTTTTCATATCCAAAAAAAAAAAGATGAGCCAAGCCCTGTGAGCCAAGCCTGTGGCAAAGACAAAAAAAAAAAAAAAAAAAATCCTCTAGTTTTACTACATCAGTATTATTTCTGTCTTAACTGTGAATTCTCATGTGCGCGCACACACACACAATGTTACTGCAACTTTAAACCTATTAACTTGATGTTGTATCCTTTAAGAAGTCATATTGGGCTAGGTGGTGCAGCTGGTTAAGCGCACATATTACAGTGCACAAGGATCCAGGTCCAAGTCCCTGGTCCCCACCTGTAGGGGGAAAGCTTCACAAGTTGTGAAGCAGGGATGCGGGTGTCTTTCTGTCTCTCTCCCTATCCCCCCTTTTCTCTCTGTCCAATAATAAACAAATATATAGTTTAATAAGTCATATCAATAGAGAGGGGGAAATTCATTGTATTCATTCTAGGAAAGAGTGAAGGGATGATGGATTCCTTTTGGTTTCTTGGAATTTTTGGTACATCTCTGGCTTTTGGTGGTGCGGGGAATTGATCCTGGAACTTTGGAGCCTCAGGCATGACCATTATTCACCCCCACCCTTTTTGTATATCTCTTTAGAAGATCTTATGTTGGTGGTCTGGGAGGTGGTGCAGTGGATAAAACACTGGATTCTCAACCATGAGGTCCTGAGTTCAATCCCCAGCAGCACATGTATCAGAGTGATGTCTGGTTCTTTCTCTCCTCCTATCTTTCTCATGAATAAATAAATAAATTATTTTTTAAAAAAAGAAGAAGATCTTATGTTGCTATTCATGGTGAAACTCCTCTTTGGGACAATATTTGTGTAGATTGAACTAAGGGTGTGTGAGACTCCAGTGGAAGTGGCTGGGCTTCAGAGCCAACCAAGCTTTGTGGAGAGCCCAGGAAACAATCAAGGCCCAAAACTGGCAAGGGAATTTGTTTCTAGCCAATTTTCTTCTTGGATTGAGTTCTTCTTCTTCTAGCGTTTGCCCTTCTTCCGTAGCCAGTCAACAGCGTCAGGCTGAGCCTGATGTAAAGTTTCGAGACCTCCTTTGAATCTGGAGAGGTGGCAGTCATTGACTATGTGGGTCATAGTCTGTCTGTAGCCACAGGGGCAACTTGAGTGATTCTTTTAGAGAATAAGAGACAGAAAGGGACAGGGAGAGAGAGATAAAGCCAGAGAGAGAAGGAGAGATACCATACTCTTCCACCACCAGTGAAGCTTCTTCCCCTGTGCGTCCTCTCATGTGGAGACTGGGGGCTCTATCAGGTGAAATAATCTCCTGGCCCTTTTCCTTGATATTTTATCTAAAATCCTTTATGCTCTTTTAAACTAATGTGATTCTAGATTTTTTTCCAGAGTTAATATATTCATTCAAAGGATAGTCATGTGCCTGTGACTTTATGTTGACTGTTGCAGTATCTAGAAAAGAAAAAGAAAAAAAAACTCAAATCAAGAAAATCACTCAGCAATACAGCAATACACCCAGGACTCGTGTGCCTGCGTCCCCTGAATCTACCCCCAGAGCCGAGTGGTGCCTCTCTCCCTCTCTTTCTCATAAGTAAACAAATCTCTATGAAAACAACTCAACAATAGGATTCCCTCATATATTCAATCGATATTCATAGAATCCACTGTATTCTGCACACTTTCTCAGGCACAGGGAGAAGTAGCAGCTAATTGGATCACACCCTGCTACTGTAGAGATTACATTCTTGTGGGAAACTCAGAATAAGCAGGTTAAATTTGGTGGTGACAGTAATATGAAGGAAAACAATATGCCCTTGCTTGATGGCACTGCTATATATTGGTAGGAAAGTACCTCCAAGCCCACTATCCTAGGGTCCCCAAGCAGCAAAGCTTACACACCAAATGCATGAGCCAAACGGCATTGTTGAATCAAGTGAAAAAAGAACATTGAGGGGCCAGGCAGTGGCACATCTGGTTGAGTGCACACATTACAGTGTGCAAGGATCCAAGTTCAAGACCCTGGTCCCCACCTGCAGGAGAAAAGCTTCACGAGTGGTGATGCACAGCTGCAGGTGTCTCTCTCCCTCTCTATCGCCTCCTCCCCTCTCAATTTCTCTCTGTCTCTATCCAATAATAAATAAATAATATTTTTTAAAAGAATATTGAGAGGAATGGGCTAAGATGGTGCCAATTAAACAACTGGAATGAAATGAAAGTGGGCAAAAAGAACCCAGGTAACTACCTGAGTTTGCGGGTTCTGTGTTCCACTGACCTGTTCTATCTCTGTTCACTGGCATAACCTGTATGATGGGGGTGTCATGGGTAGAGGTGAGGACTGGGCAGGCAAGGTGGGTAGACAGGTGCCTGGGTCACTGTTCCACCTGCCCTATTGGAAAGGCCTGAGCCAGGAGCAAATCTACTTGACCATTAGCCATTGGCTCCCCAAGTTGGCTAACATATAGCTACAGCCTTCTGCATTGTTCATATAAAGGATTTCTTGAGGTCAAGATGAGATCACCACAGACTGACCAATTTAAAACCTCATTTGACCCTCCATATATATCCTGCGCATTTAGTGTGTCTCCAGTGTTTGGTGCATTTTGCATATGGATGGCTGGAAATACTCTTATCTTTCCCTCTGTATGTTCAGAACAAACTACTTTGTTCCTGGCGACAGTGACTCAGAGGTTACTGACGCCCTTGATCTGGCCATACTCTGATGTGATTTTGCCCCTCTCTCAGCTGCTGCTTACTTGTCTTTCCAGTCTGGTTTCCTTTGTTCTCCTTGTTTGCTTGCTGCTCTTATTTTCTTGAGCAGATCTGAGCAACATTAAAGAACAACTACGATCCGTTGCAGAGCACATGGCTTCTAGTCATCAGTGCACTGTCTAACTTGCCTGTTTCTCAGTGTCATTATAAAATTCTCCAAAAGAAACAGAATCTCCCCAAAAATTTCTAAATGTGGCTCCCTTTTCTGTGCATCCATTAGAAATAGAGACCCCGTTGACATATTTTCCGGTGAGTGGGGGTAGACAGCATAATGGTTATGCAAAGAGACTCTCAAGCGTAAGGCTCCCAAGTCCCAGGTTCAGTCCCCTACACCAACATAAGTCAGAACTAATCAGTGTTCTGGTAAAATAAAATAAAATAAAATAAAATAACGTTCAGAATACAGATATTTTCCAGCTGGGTCTCATAGAGGGAAATAGGGGCTTTAAGAAAACTCAGTTCAAAAAAAAAAAAAGAAGAAGAAGAAAGAAAACTCAGTTCATCTGGAGGGTACTGAAAAGCTTAGATGGCCCATGCTGTAGAAAACAGGTGACAAGTTGGCTGTAAAGACAAGTATATTAGTATATTCCAATGGCAACATGGAATCATCCACTAGGGTGTTCTATGCTTTCTTTGGAAGTCAGAGATTGCCAGCCTCATTCTATAAAGTCCCAGTTGGAAAAGAGGGTCCTAGACAAGAATGCACTGATAATCTGTGTGATTTAACTCCTTCCTCCAGTCTCTCTCCCCTTTTTTTCCTTTTCATACCTTCAACCCACAGCAGAGGTAGAAGCGAGTCAACGCCTGTCATTAGTCAGATGCAAGAAGTTGGAGAGGTGAACATGGATCTGGAGTCTATCAAACCTCCTCACCATGAACTTGAGGGCTTCATCAAGTTCAGAAAGGGTGACTTGGGGGAGGTTGTTTTCTTCTTTTCGGTGAGGTGTTTTTGGCAAGAAGAAAAGAGAGAGAGGATGGCGATGGCTTCCACTCAGCCAGCTGTCAGGTGGAGACTGAGCTGCTTAGTATTCTGGGCTATGGGTCTGTGACTCATGCAAACTTCCTTCTGCATGAGTTGTCATCTCCCTGAAAGGTAGCTGGAGTTGTGACAAGATTTACCTCTGTGTTCTGAGTGGATGTCAGCTCAGTCTCTGGGGGATCCATCTCCGTGTGCTCTTCAGTGAGCTGCAGCTGGTCTGCAGTGACGCAGCAGGCATGGAGCAACAGGCTTGGCCACTCTCTGTCCCAGTCAGAGACTGTGGGATTTACTCACTGCTGAGTCAGTGGGGTGATACAGCCACCGTGTCATTGCTAATCTGGAATTTTCAGGCAGTGAGGATAAACAAATATCACCCAGGGTTTCTCTCACATTCCAAACAAAATGAAGCAAGGAGAGAGCAAATGATTTTGTTAGGCCTTTCCTGGGTATCTCACCTATGGGATTTTGTTTGTTTGTTTGTTTTGTTTTTGTATGTTTGTTTTGTCTTTCCAGAGCACTGCTCAGCTCTGGCTTCTGGTAGTGTGAAGGATTGAAACTGGGACTTTGGAGCCTCAGGAATGGGAGTCTTTTTCTACAACCATGATGCTGTCTCCCTCATCCTCACTCTCACCCATGGGTCTGTAACCAAAGGCTCCTGCTGGCCTCAGGGGTGGGGACTTGGCTAACTTGGTTTTCCACTTGGGAAGCAGGAAAACCAAAGCTCTTACCTTGCCTAGCTACTCCCATGACTATTGTGAGAATGACATGAGAAAACAAAATAGAGGTGTTTTGTAAATTGTAATGCCCTGTAGGAAAGTTTTGAGGTTGTTATTGTTGTCACAGCTGTTTGCACTTTTACCAATATCTACACATATGTAGTAAGATAGACTAACTGAAGTTGCAGCCAGGCACAAGATACAGCTGAAAGGAATTCAAAGAGAGGTGCTGAGGCTCAGTTTGTCATCTCACAAAGGAGATGGGCAGAAACTGTTTCCACAGTTCCCCAACATCAGAGTCTCTTAAGAAATTTAAAAGCTTCCAGAAAGTTGAAAAAAATAAACTTCTAATATTTTCACCTGCATTTTCTACACTATGCTGAATTGGGCTTTATTCTACCCTCTCCTGTTCTTTCTCATTGTGACAATTTCCTGTAAATACTATCTCCCATCTTGAGAGCAAGATGGCTCTAAACTACATGCAATCATGACACCCAAGAACTCTATGTTCATGTACCACCACTTAATATACAAGTCATGTGGTTCAGGAGGTGGCACAGTGGATAAAGCATTAGACTCTCAAGCATGAAGTCTTGAGTCAATCCCTAGCAGCACATGTACCAGAGAGATGTCTGGCTCTTTCTCTCTCCTATCTTTCTCACCAATTAATAAATACAACTTTAAAAAAAAAAAAAGTCATAACCAGATGCTTTCAAATATCTTTTGTAAGATTTATCTGGGTATTTTATTTTATGAGGGTATTTGTGCTTAGTACTATGTGTACTTAAATGGGTTATGCCACCCCCCGGCTCCCTTGGAGGAATTATTTGAAGATGCACTTATTTTATAAGAGGGAGAGAGGTCAGAGCACTGTGCAGGGTTTGAATCAGGGGCCTCAGACATTTAAGTCCTCTGTTCTACATACTGAACTACCTCCTAGCTGTTGTAAGATTTTTTTAAATCTCTTTATCAAAGGCTTTCTCCACATCTATTGATATGACCATGTGGTTTTTGGTCTTGCCAATAATGCATATGTTATTTCTTTTTTTTTTTCCTTTGTTAACCTATTATTTATTTTGAAGTCATCCCATAGGTCTCTGTTGTTGTTTTCAGTATCTCTTAATCTCTTTTGGAGATCTCTTACTTCTTTTTTAGTTGTCTCTAATTTGTCCTCGATCTTGCTAATTCTGTCTTCAGCCTGTCTTCTATCCTCTCTCCCCTCTACTGTTTTCTGGAGTTCAACTATTTTGTTACCCTGTTCTGATACTGTTTTAGCTTGTTCAACTAGTTGTGTTCTTAGCTCAGCTATTTCAGCTTTCAGTTCTCTAATAACCTTGAGATAATTATTTTTTTCTTCTTGTTTGTTGTTTCTGCATTTCTGATGACAATTCTTTCAAACTATTTACTCACTCCTGTGATTATTTCCTTAACAAGCACTTGGATGTTGACCTTATTATTTTATGCTGCAACCTTTGGGGGGTTTTAACTGGACTCTTGTCCTGGTTCATTTCTCCAATATTTTTTCTTGCTGGTTTAACCATTTTATATAGCATGTTATGGGTTCCCTCTCTCAGTACTTTTCAAATTACTGATGACTCTTGCCTGGATTGACTTATGTCTAAGTAAGGTACTTAAAGAGTTCACAATTATGGAAATTAACAGTTTCAATGTTATTTCAATCCCTGAGTTGGAGCACAGAGGCTACTAAACGCCTCTTTTGTTCTTTTTCTTCCCTTTAGGCTATGGGAACTTGAGGGTTTTTAAACTATAAGTAGGCTTTATAGCTTAGTCACTCACTCCAGACCAAAAGATAAAACCGTGTAGGGGAGAGATAGCACAGTGGTTATGCAAAGAGACTCTCACACCCCAAGGATCCGAAGCTCCAGGCTAAATTCAGCTTCTCTACCAAGCCATGCAGCACTGCTGACCCTTGTGAGTTTCTAAACAAGTCCTGTTTATAATCTGTAGGTTCTGAGACAGTTATTCACCATGTTCTAATCAGGAGAACAATGTGGAAAGGCTCCCACCATACAGCACCACTGCTAGGCCACCGAGGTGTAGCTCTTCTCCTGAGTTTCCTGGTCAGTTCTCTGTTCTCAGATGTCAGCACAGAGCCTCCCAGGTGCTGCTCCAGCCTCTGAGGGCAGTAGCAATGGAGACTCACAGTTGCATTTGGTGAGTCTTAAAGGAGTCCTCTCCTCCCTTCAGCCATCTTTTTGTTGGTGAAACAGTGGACGTTGTGTCTCAACTAGTAAACTGCTGGACTGTTACCAGCCACTTAATCTCTCCCTGGGGTCCTCTTTGTCCATGAGCACACGTATTTGCACTCACCAGTGATTTGGTGGGTTCCTGAAGTCGTTCTAGTCCTGCCTTGTTGTGGTCCCAGGTGGTCTCCTTTGGTATCCCTAGTTTACCCTGCAGAGGAGAGGAGAAAAACAACTGCTGCTGCTGTTCCGTAGCCCCGCCTCCGGAAGTCTGAGGCGGGGCTTTTTATATCAAGATTTTTTTTAAGAAGGAGGTGGGTCCATGATTTTATAAAATGTTGCTTAACATTTAGTTATCTTGGTTTTTCCATTTTCCACAACTATTCCACTACTGTCGACACTGATTTCCACCCCCCACCCCCACCCCTCGCCACACACTTCTTCTAGCGTTTGCCCTTCTTCCGTAGCCAGTCAACAGGTCAGGTTGAAAGCTGTCAGGAGCTGCTTGTTGCTGGCTTTGAAAGTGACTGGGATCCCTGTGGATTCAGTCGGCTAGGAAGGATCGTCAGTTTCCCCAATGAATGGGTACTCACGGGATGCACCACAAGAAGGTCGATCCAATGCATCACACACACACACACACACACACACACACACACACACTTAAAACTCCCAGCCGGTCATTTTGGAGCATGTCTATCAGTCTAGATCCCTCTAGTTGTTTCCTCTGATTAGATTAAGATAAATCATTTGGTCTTGGAGATGACACAGGTGGTGTTGGGGCCTTCTCTTGTGTCCCCCAGAGGGCCTAGGAGGCCAGGGTGTCCCCAAGTGGGTTGTGTTGGGTTAGGGTACTGTGACTTTCTCCTCTTTGAGCCAGTAATAAATAAAGAGCCTTGACAGGAGTCACTGCAGCTGTGTGGACAGCTCACTCCAGTATGTACCTGCTATGTGTTCATTACAAGCAGGTGCAGCCTTTCTTCACCCCACCCCCATTCCTGGCTCCATGACCAGAGCCCTCACTTGCTTCAGGAGCCCTGAGGGTGAGGGGAGAGGGCCATGAGAAGGACCTAGCAGGAGAGAACTGTACCATGGCTCCTTTTCACCTGGTGAGAGAGAGGGCTATTTCTTACTTCAGTCTCTATGGGAATGGAGGCAGGACATCACATCACCTTCTCAGATTCTCAAACAGTGGCGAGAGCATGTGGGGGCTAGAGCAAGGAAGAGAGGAATGCAGAAACCAACGAAACCCCATCCCACTGCCCCAACCCCAACTTCTAATCTCAGCAGGCACAGACAGGAGAAGGAAAAGAACGTGTGCACAGAATTCTGACTGGGATCCGTGGAGGTGTGTATCTATGATCCAAACTCATGTCAGGACTCTCTGTTTGCCACCACCCCCACCCCCAAGTAGCCAGAAAGGCTGTGGGGCCTGCTTGAGTTTCCATCGGAGCTAAGGGATATGTCTTCCCACCAATGTAAGAGGCTGGTGAGAGGTTAAAATATACAGTTGTATTATGCTGTATATTATCACGCTTACTCCACATGCTAGATGTGTTCAAAAACCTGATCTTAAACCAATCTCATGTAAATTACACATGAAAATTAGACTCTCATTTCAGAAAGTATGTTTATTTTATTAGAAAGCGCTGTTAAGTCCCACATAATTGGAAGTTCAGAAAATATATATATATATATTGTGTGCTTAATATCTCTAGGTCTCCACAAATTAGAAAATGAGATAGTTAGCCACCTGTATAAAATGTGTATGCCATGCATAGGCTTCCCTTGTGACCCATACCCCTAGCCCACCCACAAGCCCTCCCCAGAAATCTGAAAGCTTTTGCAAGTGTCATTTCTCTGGTGGGGGAATAGTTGACAGTGTTCAAATGCTGGAAAAGATTAGAAGATGCAAACTTTTACCTCTGCAATGTGGAATTTTTCCATCCTTTCTGACTATATACCCCTTTGCTAAGTTTTGGGTTTTTCTTTTTAAATTCTGAAAGGTGAGCTTGCGTTGTGACTACCTTCAATGAATCCAATCACACAAAATGAATGACAACTAAATAAGATACTTTAAAACTTAATTTTTTGAGTGCCTAGTATAGTCAGCCCACAGTTTAACTTATATAAGAAGATTGTGTTATTTTTAAGAGCCATCAGATGGAAGGAATAGGTACAGAGAAACAGCCAAAGGGAGAGGAGGTTTAGTTTTATCAATATTCTCCTTTACTTGGAGAAAAAAATACCATATCATTGGCATGGAAACTGGAAGTATATTTGGTCATGGAACAAACCCAGTTACCATCTAGAAATGAATTCCTTTAATGAGACAAGAAAAACAAACTGACATAAGTCTCCACATAAAACTTAGTAAAGATCAAAAAAGAGGATACATGGAAACCAAAAAGGAAATTTGGTGAAGGAAAAATAGGTGAAATTTTGTGTCTCCCATCCACTGCCCCTCCCTTTCTCCTTCCCAACACAGGCCAACACCATAAGATACTTCTCAAAAAAATACTTCTTTTCAAACATCCTCATAGGAGACTCAGAGTGACTGGAGAAGATGGGATGTAGTTAAAATACTCAAATTCTAAACCTGCTCACTCACATGCTCACATCAACTACAAGAACTGACCCAGAGTGTTCCAGCAATAAGGGTAGTGCCCATGGAGTCATTAGAGAAAGCAAGCACATTGATCAACAAAGCCAGGGCTACTGATGGATACAGTAAGGCAAAAACAGATACCAGAACCTCCCACCTTCTGAACCCCCAAAACACTTTTGGTTTTTTCTTTGTGTGTATGTTTTATTTTATCTATAAAATGGAAATATTGACAAGACTATAGGATGAGGGGTACATTTCCACACAGTGCCCACCCCCAGAGCACCATATCAAATCCCCTCCCTTGACAGCTTCTGTATTCTTTATCTCTCTGGGAGTATGGACCCAAGATCATTGTGGGGTGCAGAAGGTGGAAGATCTGGCTTCTGTAATTGCTTCTCCGCTGAACCTGGGCATTGGCAGGTTGATCCATACTCCCAGCTTGTCTCTTTCTTTCTCTCCCTAGTGGGGTAGGGGCCTGGGGAGGTGGGGGTCCAGGACACATGATGGGGTTGTCTGCCCAAGGAAGTCAGGTTGGCATCATGGTAGCATCTGGAACCTGGTGGCTGAAAAAGAGTTAAGATATAAAGCAGAGCAAATTGTTGGCTAATCATGAACCTAAAGGCAAGAATATTGCAGATGAAGATTTGGGGTCTCAGTTTTGGAAAAAACTAGTAGGTCTATTTTAGGCTGAAAAAGAGTTAAGATATAAAGCAGAGCAAATTGTTGGCTAATCATGAACCTAAAGGCAAGAATATTGCAGATGAAGATTTGGGGTCTCAGTTTTGGAAAAAACTAGTAGGTCTATTTTAGGTATATTCCAGGGGCCCATGACTTTACCAAAAACACTTTTGATCCATACTCCCATGGGAGACAAGTAATAGAGGACAGATCACCAGAAGGCTCTAAACTCTAACTCCATCAGGACCCGGAGAGAGAAGAGGTAAAAGGGAAGGACATTTATATGGAGTAAAAGGTGTATGTGTCACTTGGAAAGGTAGAGAAGATGGGACCATAGAAAGAAATAGGCAAATATAGACAAATAGTTGTAGAAATAATAGTTAACTCACATAGCTTATAATGGAGGGACCGAATTGGGAATTCAGAACTCTGGTGGTAGGAATGGTGTGGAGTTGTACCCCCTGTTATCTTATAATTTTGTAAATGAATATTAAATCAATAATAAAAATAATAAATAAATGTTCGTCCTCTGAAAAAAAAAATGTTGACTGAGGTGTCATTGGTACATAACTTTAAATAGTTTTCAGATGCACAGCACTACAGATCCATGTCTGTCTATACCATATTATGAGCACCACCAAAAGTTTAGTTTCCATCCTTCACCGTAAGATTGACCCCCTTACTCACATCTCCCCCACCCTGAAGCTTTCCCCCCACCCCCTGCTAACCAACAGTCTGCTCTCTGTACCCAAGAGTTTTTGTTTATTTGTTCTTTTGTTTTGTTTCTTTATTCTAGGACTGGGGACATAGCCTAATGGTTATGCAAAGAGCCTTCCATGCCTGAGGCTCTAAGGCCCCAGGTTCAATCCTCAGAACCACCATAAGCTAGAGATGAGCAGTGCTCTGGTTGAAAAAGAAAAAGAAAAAAAAAGGAAAGAAATTATTTATTTAGGTGGCCAATGGCAGATCAGCTCAAGTCTTTATTTCACCTAGGAGTGAAAATATGCCCTTCTTATCTCTTTCCATCTGACTTATTTCATTTAGCTTAATACTCTCCAGTTTCATGCATGTTGTCGCAAATGATAAGATTTCTCTTTTTTTTATTTTATTTTATTTATTATAATTATTTTGGTGACTGTGTAGTATTACATTGTATATATGCCACACCTTTTATCCAGTCTTCCTTTGATGATTATTTATTTAGGTTAATAAGGAATCTTCTCTGATCTGGTGGTACTCTGCAAAATATGGAAGAGACTGGAGCTGCAGGTGGGTGAAGATGAAAGGAGCTCATTTTGGCCAGGCCCAGATGCCAGTTCACACTGGGAACCCAAGGCCCAGATTCTGTACACCAATACATATTCATAGTCTAAATCTGGGCAGGGGTTGGAGTGAACTCAAGGGACAGAATCGAGATTGGCTATTTTTATTTATTTTTATTTTTATTTATAAAAAGGAAACACTGACAAAACCATAGGATAAGAGGGGTACAACTCCACACAGTTCCCACCACCAGAACTCTGTATCCCATTCCCTCCCCTAATAGCTTTCCTGTTCTTTATCTGTCTGGGAGTATGGCCCCAGGGTCATTATGGGATGCAGAAGGTGGAAGGTCTGGCTTCTGTAATTGCTTCCCTGTTGAGCATGGGTGTTGGCAGGTCGATCCATACTCCCAGCCTGTCTCTCTCTTTCCCTAGTGGGGCAAAGGTCTGGGGAAGTGGGGCTCCAGGACACATTGGTGGGGTCATCTGCCCAGGGAAGTCCAGTTGCCAACATGGTACCATCTGGAACCTGGTGGCTAAAAAAAGAGTTAAGATATAAAGCCAAACAAATTGTTGACTAATCATGAACCTAAAGGCTGGAATAGTGCAGATGAAGAGTTGGGGGTCTCCGTTTTGAAGATAGCTAGTAGACCTATTTTAGTTATATTGCAAAGGGCCCATGACTATACTAGTTTTTTCCTGAGCCTGGCCTCTGATATGCAGGTGGATCCAAGTTATTGTCTAGGCAGATGATGTCATGGATGGAAAAGGGGCTAGAAAGCTGGGTCAGGGAAGAAAGTAGCTTCCAAATATGGGAAAGGTGTATAAATGTTGTTGACTATAAACCCCATCGATTTGATCTGTGGCCCATATTCAGCTTGGGAGCCTACGTAACATCTGCATCCCTGTAGGTCTGAGCTTGCATTCTGTGGTCATGAGTAGGAATGTTCCAAGCTGCCCCAGTTTCAGGACCCATCTTCCTTAGGTGGAAGGTAGAGTATGTTATCCAGCCTCCCTTAGGAGGATAGAACATTCTCTACCTTTGTTCATCCACTTTGAAGGCAAGGTCCTGTGGGGGCCCACAAAGGGGTTGTTCCTGATGGAGATGACCACTGACAATGGAGAGAGGGATCTATTCAAGGTCTAGGCCCTTCATGTCTGTGGAATCTCAAGACTCCCCGACTAGGGCCCCAGATGATGGGGTGGCCTGATAGTGACTAAAGAGTCATCATCAAAGTATGCTGGTCTCTTGCCCTTATTCGAGATTAGCTATTTTTAGATGGGGAATTCCAAGGAGTGGTCTGGAGGTTTCTATAGAGGTAGTCTTTCTTGGTGAAATATTTATTCAGATATCCTCCACCCATTTTTTTCATGGGGTTGCTTTGTTTTGTTTTTATTAGTTATATAATCTCTTTGTATATTTGGTCCGATGTATAGTATAAATTACTTAATCTCTGAGTGTCACTCTGTCACTTGGACAACAGTATGAAAACCTCTTTACTCAGGGTGACAAAGTGAAATAGCCCTGGCCTGTTCTCTTAAGAAGTAAATCACTCAATAAGCAATATACACACAAAGGAGTGGAATAAGAACTTCCTTTGTGATGAAAGTAGTAGAAATTGGAAGCCTGGATCAATACAGTTGAAAGCAGCAGTGGACTGGAGGAATTATAATTGAATCAGCATAACTGAGGAAAGAGTCATTAAAAATTAGCCTATGGTTTTGTCAGTGTTTCCTTTTTATAAATAAAGAACATTAATGTGAAATAGCAACAAGAAAAAATGATCACAGGAAATTGCTCAGCAGGTAGAGTGCAGGACTTCTGTGCCTGAGGCTCCAGGTTCAATCAACTGTATATGTACCAGAGTGGTGCTCTGGCTCTCTCTCTCTCTCTCTCTCTCTCTTTCTCTCTCTCTGCCTCTTTATATGTCTCATGAAATAAGTAATGTCTTTCTAAAAAGACATTACTTATTTCATGAGACTGCAGGTGAGAAGCAAGTTCATTTCACTGCACAACTTCAGAATGGCCAGGCTGCTTAATGCACCAATGTTACAGAAAACAGGGTGAGGGAGGAAGTAAAGGCAGGGTCATTGTACCTAAGAGTAGTAGTAGTAGGCTGTGAAAACGGTGACTGGGTCTGCAGCAGGGTCGTGCCTGCCCCTGTTAATGGGGAAGTTAGTTGAGAAGCTCTCCTCCAGGAGACATCACACATTGAGAGAAGCTGAGCAGTGCTCTGGGTTTTCTCTCACTCATAAAAATAACAAAATAAGTTTTTAAGTCTTGCTCAGTCCTTCCTTTGCAAAAAAAAAGAGGGGGGAGAGGGGCTAATAGAGAAAATACGGGGAAACAGCTGTCTTTGGGTGGGAGACGTTGAAGGGTCAAAAGAGTCAGATGATGGCCACCATGGAGGCGGCTGAGTGTTGGGATACAGGGCTTGCACACAAGAGGGCATGAGTCTCATCCCTGGCAGCCTTACATCTCACCATATAAAGTAGCAAGTGCTTTGTAATTTTTTTTATTTTTTATTTATTATCTTTATTTATTGGATAGAGACAGCCAGAAATCTGAGGGAGGGGGTGATAGAAAGAGAGAGAGACAGAGAGACACCTGCAGCCCTGCTTCACCACTTGTAAAGCTTTCCCTCTGCAGGTGGGGACTGGTGGCTCGAACCCGGGTCTTCACGCATTATAATAGACATGCTCAACCAGGTGCGCCACCGTCCGCCCCCCAGGTGCACCACCACCTGGCCTAGTAGCAAATGCTTTGTTTATAAACCTACAGAATTCTGGGGCCAGGCAGTGGCGCACCTGGTTAAACATACACCTTACAGTGCACAAGGACCCAGGTTCAAGCCTCTGCTCCTTTCTATCTCTTTCCCTCTCTACCTCCTCCTCCCCTCTCAGTTTCTCTCTGTCTCTAACCAATAAATAAATAAAGTTTAAAAAAAGAAACTTCAAACTTATAAAATTTCCCCCCTTTAGCAGGTAGTTTATTGTTGGAAAGCTGAGAAAAATCATTCCACCCATGGCAACATGCTTTTTTATTAATTACCAGATATTGACAAAAAAGTACTCTGGGCCAAAATGGATGGGCTAGAGGTCTGAATCTCCTTCAGATTAAGACTCCATCTCCCTCCACATATCCACCCCCATAACTATATACACACATCACAGTAGAACTGAGAGAGCCTGCTGTCTACTTTCAAAGAGTAAGGATTGCTTCCCGTTACAGTGTGAAACTGGATTTTCCAGAAGGAAATCTCATTAAGAGAAATATGGTTGTTTTTTTTTTTTTAGTCTTATCAATCTTCTGCCAAATTGCCTGCCTTATTCCTTCATCCACAAGACAGAATTCTTTTTTAAAATAAAGCTAAAAGTCTATCCGAAGAAGCTGATACACTGACAGTTGTATAAATAAAAAGTTTCTGATAGGATACTAGAAGAAGAAGCAACATGCCAAGATTCTACTTCTGTCTGTCTGACCAGTGAGGGTGAGTCATACAGTTTTAAAGATCAGAAATCCAAAACTTGCCTCAGATCTCTGCAACGCACTGACGGATGCTCCCAAGTACAAAAAGCAGCCAATTCACTAGGAATGATTCTAGAACTACAGGTAGCCCATAGCGTTTCCTCTCTCCCTGACTATCCATCCCTTCCTCGGGGTCATCCCCAACAGTTCCAACCCAGTCCTTTTAGGGATTGATTTCACTACATCCCCACATGAGGCTGTAAAAAAAATAATAATAATATGATCGTATTGGGTCAGCACAGTACAACACAGTCCAGCCTGGAGCCAGCACACAGTATCTTTTCTGTGGAGTCAGTTCCTCCCTAGTCCTCGAGTATTGGAATGTCCACAAGACCTGCTCAGAGCACAGAGAAAAGCTGGTCAGTTGTCTGCTCAGTGGTCACCCCTCCTTTTTGGGTACCCAGATTTTCCTGTGGGTTGATGATCCTTACATTTTGCTGTTACCAAAGCAGAATAAGTCAGGTCTTTCAAATACACCTACACCACAGGTCAGCTTCCTTCTTTCTTCCTTTCTTTCTTTCTTTCTTTCTCTTTCTTTCTTTCTTTCTTTCTCTCTTTCCTTTTTATTTCTGTGGACATTTTATAGAGCATTCAGCCTAGTGCTTTCATGGGGTGGGGGGAACAGGTTATTTAAAATCAGTTGTTCTTGGGGATTTCATCTCTGCAATGAAAACAAAGGCAACTCCTGCTTTGAGAAATTCTAGGTGGAAATGATCTTGGTCATTGCTATAGATTGGGTGCTTATGTGTTTCTAGCCTAAATTCATAGCATAGAAGAAAAAAAGAAAGAAAACAAAAAGAAAAAGAGAGAGGAAGATAGACCCTCAAGGGTGAGAGAGCCCCAAATTTCCCAGTCCTCTGACTGTTTTCCTTTCTTTATTCGATAGGACAGAGGGAAATTGAGAGGGAGAGAGAAAGAGAAACACTCACAATACTTGCTTCACTGCTTGTGAAGCTTCCCCTCTGTGGGTTGAGAGCAGGAGACTGAACCTAGGTCTTGTGCATGGTAAGGTGTGTACTCAACCCACAGTACTGCTACCCACCTCTCATCCTCCAGTTCTTACTGTGGATTCTAGGGATGCTGGGGCAGATCCTGAAGGAATGAACTTTAGCCAGCCATCGTCTCCAGGTGCTGCCCATCTGCGTCCATCTGCATTTTGTGACCTTAGCTGTGTGTGTGGGGGGAGGGTGTTAATGGTACAGGATGCAGACATCTTGGGGTCTGGCCCCTCTTCCTGGCTACCTGCAGGGGACAGGAGTTATGTCCTTATGGCACCCTCCAGGGGTCTCTCCCTAGGCAGTTCACTAACAATTAGACTGTGAGTGGATGCCCTCATGACTAAGATCAGCGCCCTTATTAAAGAGTCCACAGAGCTCCCTTCCCCACTGCAACGAAGACAGTCTAGGAAGACAGTGCCTAAGAGCCAGTGCCAGTCCTTGGCCTGAGACTTCCCAACCTCAGACTGTGAGAAATCAGTGTTGCCTAAGCCACTTAGGGTATCTCTGTGTTTTAGCTATACCTCTATGGCATCTTTGTTACAGCAGCCAGAAAGAACTAAGACAGGCTCCAGGATAAAATCGGTAAGATTGAGAAGAGCAAGTGAGACCTTGATTTTTTTTTTTTTAACTGAAAGGAAGGAGAATCCTTTTTCAAATATCTATCTTGTTTTATTTTCACTATTTATGTCAGAGAAATACCTCTCACACCAGAAGAACATTTTCAAAATATTTCTATTACATTAGACTTTTTTGTTTTCTCCAGTAACATTGCCACAGGAACCCCAGGATACTGACTGAGAGGACTGTTTTCTCACAGTGATAATATAACATTCAGCTCCAAGAAAGTTAGGAGTCAAGTTAACTAGAAGACATGTTCAACCCTGGAGTTCCAGATCACTTCAATGTGCTTCTTTAGACATTGTCTCTCTTGGGGGTCAGGCAGTAGCGCCGTGGGATAAACACACATGGTGTGAAGTGCAAGGACCGGCACAAGAATCCTGGTTCCAGCCCCAGCTCCCCACCTGCAAGAGGGTCACTTCACAAGTGGTGAAGCAGGTCTGCAGGTGTCTCTTTCTCTCCTCCTCTCTGTCTTCCCCATCTCTCTCAATTTCTCCCTGTTCTATCCAACAACAATGGCAACAATAATAATAATAACAACAACAATGACAACACAAATAGTAAAAAAAAAAAAGAGGCCTCCAGGAGCAGTGGTTTCCTTCTTAGTGCTGGCACTGAGCCCCAGAAATAACACTGGAGGCAAAAAAAATTGTCTTTCTTCAGGCAGTAGATTTGTTTACTCTTATTTTGAATGTTTTCAAGTGAATTGGAACTCATTCCATTGTCCACTGTTGATATATGCTAGAGTAACTCTGCATTTCACCCTTACCACCTCTGAGGCTAGCCCTTTCATGAGACCAGAATCCTCTCTTTAATGACTTTCACTTAGCATGACCCAAATATTACCATTATAGATTCAAAGTTTGGGAACACCAGGCTTTCATAGGAAAAGGGTGACAGTGGCCGTGCAAGGAAAAGATGGGCTTTTCTGTCCAAAGGCAGGATTTCTGGAGTTTGCAGGCAGTGATGTGAGAAGCTGGAATGACTGGGCATAGTGGTAAAAGGATTTACAGAGAAATAATGAGGAAGGAGCTGAATTGAGAGATAAGAAAACTGAATCTTTGCCTCAGGCAAGTCCCGCCCATTCTTATCTAAATGTAGAAGGAAGTACAGGCACTCTTGCAGGGATTAAAGCACTTACATCTGGTAGAGGGAGAAACAGCCTTAAAAGATACCTCTCAGGGGGAGATGACCGAGGAGGGGGCAGAGCCCACAGAACAGCTGTGTGTAGTCCTCAGAAGTCACAACCATTTCAGCTCTAAACTACAGGGAGCTGTTCTAATTTGCAATTCTGCAAATAGGATTTTTAGTTTCTGGACTTTATGCAGTATGAGGTAAGGTGAAAGATGGAAGGGGAAGAAGGGAAGTAGCACAGAACTCAAGTCTGAGCACACACCCCAACCTTCCAGGGGGGTGTTCATCAAAGGCAGGATGGGTTACAGATGGTCAGACCTTTGTGCTGTATTGTGTCCAGGACCTCCCATTGGAATAGAGGGCGGTTTGCCAACTATGTTTTGTTTTTGTTCAGGACTGGATCTGACCTAAAATCAAAACACAAGTGTCTCATTCCAGTGGCCTGGTTCACATTTAAGGATGAGCTCTGGAAATTACATCTGGCCAAGTGCAAAGGCTCTCTCTCCTCAAAGAATCCTTCAGCTGGGCAGAATACCAATGGGATGGGATGGAATTGAGGATATATTCTTTTCCTAGTGGGTCGCTCAGGATAATGTGTGTGTGTGTGTGTGTGTGTGTGTGTGTGTGTGTGTGTGTGTGCGCGTGTGTGTGTGTGTTTGGGGTGGGGGGGTGAGTATATGTGGAACTCTCCAGTGAGCTGGTTTCTTTTCTCTTTTATTTTTTGAAGTTATCTTTTATTTATGGGATAGAGACCACCAGAAATCTAGAGGGAAGGGGAAGATAGAGAGGGAGAGAGAGACACCTGCAGTCCTGCTTCACCACTCGTGAAGCTTTCCCCCTGCAGGTGGGGATCAGGGGCTCAAACCCAAGTCCTTGCGCACTATAATGTGCACTCAACCAAGTGTGCCACCATCGGGCCCCTTGAGCTGAGGTCTAAATGTGGCTCTGTCTTTCCTGTGGAAGAACTATTGCCAGCCCTTAGTGCCAATATCCCTTCTGGTCCCTTGAATCTTGTCTAAGCAAATCCAGAATTATTTTGGCCAATGTTCTGGCCCAAAAAGGGTAACTCTGTACCTATCTTGTGAAGGTCCTTCTAGATTTAGATCTTAATTATTGGGCCACATGTAGGCACAAGCTCTTCTTGTGCACACACACACACACACTTTATTTTTTCTCAAATAATGATCAGATTTGTGGTCTTTGGAGCAAAAAGATAATTCTCACTTCAGAAGTCCTTCAACCCACCTTGAGTTCCAGCTGCCAGCATATTAAGTGCCAAGCATTGGCTCTAACCACAAGCAAGGTACCCATGGCCACAAATACACCATGATACCAGCTAATTAAATGTTCTGTTACTGTAAATGTCCCCAGCTCCCTTCTCCCACAATGAACTGTTCCAAAGTCTCCCAGGTGACCAGCCACAGGGCTTGTAGACTATCCACTGACTCTAACATACTTCATCAAGAAAATGAAGACTGAAGCCCCCCCCCCCCCCCCCCAGCAGTTATCATGCTCATTTGCCTTGAAGAAAGTGAGGTCAGTCAGACAAGCTGAAGGATGTGTCAAGTTAGTGGCAGTGGCAGGACAAAGAACAGCACCTTCAAACCAGAGTGGGGTTATCCAAGGCAGACTATGCTGAGTTTTCCCCCAGACAGTTAGCTCATCTCCCAGACCGAGTGCTGCACCATTCCATACGTGGGTAGGCATTTCTGTTTCTGAGACTAGAAGTCCCCTGTCTTGAGATGCTCAGCTGAGCACTGAGCATGGCTTTGCCACCACTGATCAATAAAGGGCCAACAGAGACCTAGGAGGAGACCTATGGGCTACAAAGAGACAAGCCACTGCTCCTTCTGATGTTAGTCAATAGCAAAGGCCAGTGTTTACATACACAAACAGCTGTTAATTCACTAAATAACAAACAGCTGGATTGAAGTAAAGTTGTGCTCAGGTCTTGATCTAAGTTTATTAGTGTTTACAAACAACAATGGCTCTGAGGAATCCAAGTCTCCAAATCCTGCCCACATGCCCATTCCCACCACAGTCTTCTCTTTAGGAAGAAAGGGCCTAGGGCTGGGTTGTAGTTCAGTAGTAGATTGAATGTCTCGTATGTATAGGGTACTTTCTTCCACTCCCAGCATCTAAAAGAAAAACAGAAGGTTGGGCAGGGGAGACATTATAATGGTTATGCAAACAAACTCTCATGCCTGAGGCTCTGAGGTACCCAGGTTCAACCCCTGGCACCACCAGAGATGAGCAGTGCTCTAGTAAAAAAAAAAAAAACAGAGAGAGAGAGAGAAGGAAAGGAAAGGAAAGGAAAGGAAAGGGCCAATGAGATAGCTTGCCAACTATATAACCCAGGTCTAGCCCCCACATCACTGGAGGATGCTTCAGAGTTATAGCATCTTTCCCTCTCTCCCTCTCTCTCTTATCTTTTCTTTTCTTTTTTCTTTCTTTCTTCCTTTTTTTTTTTTTGCCTCCAGGGTTGTCACTGGGGCTCGATACCTACACTATGAATCCACTGCTCCTGGAGGCCATTTTTCCCATTTTCTTGCCCTTGTTATCACTGTCATTGCTGTTGTTGTTGGATAGGACAGAGAGAAATCAAGAGAAGGAGGAGAAGATAGACACCTGCAGACCCGCTTCATCACTTGTGAAATGACGCCCCTGCAGGTGGGGAGCCAGAGGCTTGAACCGGGATCCTAACACCTGTCCTTGCGCTTTGCGTTATGTGCACTTAGCCCTCTGCGCTACCACCCAGCCACCCCCCCATCCCATTTCTTTTCTACCTGACAAAAATAAAATGAAAATTAAAAGTTTGGACTAGGAAGACAGCATAATGGCTTTATAAAAGACTCTCTTGCCTGAGAATCTGAGGTCCCAGGTTCAATCCCTAGCACCACCACAAGCCCAAGCTGAGTAGTGTTCTCTATATAGCTCTATCTTTCTGTTGGATAGGACAGCTCCTTCGTGGAAAATAAATTTTTAAAATAATAATAAAATAAGTAATTTTTTAAGTTAGAGTGGTGAAACCCCAGCAATAACAACAAAAAAAGAGGGTCTGATAGTTCAGTTGGACCATGTGACACCATCAATGTCCAGTTTGTTTTGACCATGAAAAAGGACATTTTGGGGGGGGGGGGGTCAGGTGGGTTAAACACTGGGTTAAGCGCACATAGTAGGAAGTGCAAAGACCCAAGCAAGTGACCCCGGTTTAAGCCCCCAGCTCCCTACCTGCAGGAGGGTCGCTTCACAAGTGGTGAAGCAGGTCTACAGCTATCTAGCTTCCTCTCTCCCTCTCTATCTTCTCCTCCCCTCTCAATTTTTCTCTGTCCTACCAATAAAAATGAAAAATGGCCACCATGAGCAGTGGATTCGTAGTACAGATACCAAGTGCCAGCAATAATCCTGGAGGTAAGAAAAAAAAAAGACAGTTGTATTAGATTAAAGCTAATATGTGTGAACCTACCTGTAGCATGTATGTGCTTTAAAATAAATACCACGGCATGCTAGGAATCTTATTTTTACTTTGTAAAAGTCTGACGACACAGTTACAGGAAACTCGGAAGATACAGAGCAAAATTACATAGAAGTCTGCTGTAGAGTACAGTCATTACTGAATGAATACTGTGTGTCCTCTCTCAGCATTTTACAAGCACATATGTACATGTATCATTGATTGCCATATTCAAGTGTTTAAATAATCTTCCTTTCTGAGACACAAAGACCAGAGCTCCACTCCAGGAGAGGCAGTGCCGGGGCTCAAACCCAGGCCCTCTGGCTTGCAAGGCTGTTGTTAAAATTCAGAGGCTCTTGCCGGCCGGTCTAGCTTCACTGGCGGGTAACAGAGACACGGAGACAACGGCTGGGCAGGGAAGCTGTATTTCTTTATTCAGGAACAACGATTCACAAACTAAGACAAACTAATCACCAAACAGAACTCTGCTGTCTCTTTGCGGCGGCGCAAGCACTCTCTCTTACTCTTGAACTCAGGAACTCTCCAACTCTGGAACTCTGGAACTCTCCTACTGGGGAACCCTCTGAAAACTCTGGTACTCTCGAACTCAGGAACCCTCTCCCTTACTCTCGAACTCAGAAACTCTCGCACTCTCGAACTCAGGAACTCAGGAACTCTGTCACTCTCGAACTCAGGAACCCTCTCCCGGGGTTCCTTGGGGCGGGGCCAAGCAGGCCCGCGAAATTAACAGGACTCATCCAATTCTCTTGGCAGGGGAGGGCTAGAACAAACCAATGTAAAGCATACGACAATTCCCCCTTTTCTTTTTAACTAAATGACTATAGTATCAAGGGTGTGGGGTGAACAGAAACATATATAACAAAAACCAGCATGTTGCCAAGGGAAGGCCTGAGGGGGCCATATCTGAAAAAAAAAACATTTCTTGCCTCTGGGGGGCTACTTGCCTCCAAGGGCAATTGCATGGGGGCGGGGAATGGCCTAGAGTCCCACAGGCAGCTGGCTGCAACTTACTTACTATGAAACAAAACTTGTTATTAGCATATCTACTGCAGGATCCAACGTTTCTAATAGAGAAGGAATTTGAGACTTTTACATATCAACAACGTCTTTTAACCTTTTGTTACACCCATTCAAGATGGAGACACACCCTAGGTGTGGGTCGGAGAGGAAACCTCAGGCATGAGAATAATTAGCATAGCCATTGTGCGATCTACCATTTCTAATAGAGAAGGTAGTGTTTTACATATCAACAAGTCTATTTAACCTTTTGTTTAGACCAACTTAGTTAAAATATATTGATTGTTAACTAAATTTTACCTCAGACTTTAAATGTAAGTTAATTTTTATCTTTATGAGAATTACGTTGAAAACCTTTTTCATTTAACTTTGACTAGTAAGAATTTAGCCTTAAAGCTACTGTTTACCAAACTTTAAACATACACATAAACATGGTCATTAATACACAAGGAGAGAAACCTTTGTTACGAAGACATGTCATTTTAAACACGAATTTAAATCTGTACTGTCTTAGTGGTTGGGGGGGGGGGGTCATCATTCAGAGGTGGCTTCCCACGCAGCTCCATTTTTAGGAATTGCAGGTTGCGATCTCTGCACAAGTCTCTGCGTACTCCAGCTTGTCTGCCTTCAGACCGGACCGGCGGCTGGAGATCTCGTGTGCCCAGTTTCGGCAGGGAGCCCGGGGTTCCGGGAGGCCCGGGATGGTTCCAGAATTCATAGAAAGAGGGCAGGCAGGCCAGTTTTGTAGAAGGCGTGGGCCTAGGTGCCCAGGGGTGGCGGCCATGATAGGCCGCCACGGCCCTGCCCCATGGCCGTGCCATGTCTGCTGCCCTGTTCGCAGTGGCCGAGCAGCGTGAAGGGATCACGCATCCAGTGCCCTGCGCCACGCGGTGGAGAGCCGGCTCCTGTGGGCTGGCCTGCGTGCTGGCATTGGGCTCCTGCATGGTGGCATTGGGCTCCTGTGTGTTGGCATCGGGCTCCAGCGTGTTGGCTTCGGGCTCTAGCGTGTTGGCTTCGGGCTCCAGCATGCTGGCATCGGGCTCCTGTGTGGTGGCATTGGGCTCCTGTGTGGTGGCATCGGGCTCCTGCGTGCTGGCGTAGGCCTCCTGCAGGCTGCGGGGCTGTGGGGCTGTGGGCGCGGTGCGCGGGGTTGTCTGGGCGCAGCCAGCTGGCTGGCTGTTTAACCAGGTGGAAACGGCAGCTCCGCGCCTCGCCTCCCGCCCGCTGGCTCTTCCCGCTGGCTGTTCTGAGTTCGCCCAAGCGAGTGGAAACCACAGGGTGGTCCAGAGATAAATGTTCCAGAAACAGCAAAACAGTCTCGTGAAGAAAGAGCAGAGGCCTTTGGAGATCTCTTCACAAGCAGAAGAGAAGGCCATAGTGCATAGGTAGCCAAATTGTCTTTACTTATCTGAGAGATGCGCAGGTCAGGTCCACGTGGGCGCCATTTGTTGTTAAAATTTTCGGCTCTTGCCGGGCCAGCTAGCTTCACGGGCAGGTAACAGAGACGTGGAGACAACGGCTTGGCAGGGAAGCTGTATTTCTTTATTCAGGAACAACGATTCATAAACTAAGACAAACTAATCACCAAACAGAACTCTGCTGTCTCTTTGCGGCGGCACAAGCACTCCCTCTTACTCTTGAATTCAGGAACTCTCCAACTCTAGAACTCTCCGAACTCAGGAACCCAGGAACTCTGTCTCTCTGGCACTCTCTCTTACTCTGAAACTCTGAAACTCTCCGAACTCAGGAACTCAGGAACTCTCCAACTCTGGCACTCTCGAACTCAGGAACCCAGGAACTCTCCAACTCTGGCACTCTCAAACTCAGGAACCCTCCCTCGGGGTTCCTTTGGGGTGGGGCCAAGCGGGCCCGCGAAATTAGCAGGCCTGATCCAATTCTCTTGGCGGGGGGAGGGCTAGAACAAACCAATGTAAAGCATACGACAATTCCCCCTTTTCTTTTTAACTAAATGACTATAGTATCAAGGGTGTGGGGTGAACAGAAACATATATAACAAAAACCAGCATGTTGCCAAGGGAAGGCCTGAGGTGCTTTCCCTGCTGAATCGCCTCCCCAGCCACTCAGACTTTTCATTATGCCTGAAAATAACGACTGCCTCGCCCCTTTCCTCTTCTACACTGCACTCGATCACCTCGGGAATATTTTTGCTTTTACCACTTGGCATCTCTATAGCCAGACTAATCTGAGTTTAGTGTTAGTTTGATCCGAGCTGAATGAACACTTAGCTCATCAGAGCACAATTTCTATTTCTGTCTTTATCCCTAAGATAGTTTATTGTTCCTGCATTCAAAGTTTTAGGGAATCTAGCCCATGAGAAAAGGGCACTGTTTTTATTTATTTATTGTGTGTGCATGAGAACTAATTTTTTTTTTTTGGCCTCCAGGGTTCTTGCTGGGGTTTGGTGCCTGACCTATGAAACTGGAGGCTATTTTTTTACCCTTTTGTTGCCCTTATTTATCGTTGTTGTTGTTGATGATATTATTGTTGCTATTGCTGTCATTCTTGGATAGGACAGAGAGAGAGTAGGGGAAAACAGAGAAGAGGAGAGAAAGATAGACACCTGCAGACATGCTTCGCTGCTTGCAAAGTGACCCCCCTGCAGGTGGGGAGCTGGGGGCTCGAACCAGGATCCTTACTCAAGTCCTTGTACTTCGCGCCACGTACGCTTAACCCACTGTGCTACTGCCCGGCCCCCTTGAGGGATAATTTTTAAAAATAAGCATACCCATCATCAAGTTTTTTTGTTCAAATTAATGAAAAAAAGTTTTATGAAGTCCTTGCCCATAAAACATATACACCTATATGATTGGAAAGAAAATGTCAGAGTTTTGTTTTTTGGTCATTGAGATGTTTGGATCTATCCCCAGTGCAGAAGAAAGCCAGAGGCTCATTTTCATCCCTCACCACGGTGTGCTGCTCTTTGCATTCAGAGTTAGTACACACACACACACACACACACACACACACACAATGGTGATCAGCTGTGAAAGGATCCCATTACTCTCATTACCACTGGGGAAGTGGAAAAACTCAAAGACCAACAGACTTGCAGTGTCTGCAAAGCACCAGGGACCCAGGGCAGGAGAGCCAGTTACCCAGGAGCTGCGGGCTAAAGAACAATGATGGTCTCAGCCTGGAGAGGTTTAACCCACAGGAGAGATTTAACCAAGTCTGTCACTAGTGTTCAGATAATGTTTCTCTTTTGAGATCTGAGAGCTCACAAGTACAAAGTTCCAAACGGATTAAAGCTTCTGCAGGTGATTCTAGTTCATAGCGAAGTGTGTGCCTGCACACGGGTGTGTGATGTCGTGCGTGACATAGTGCTATTTGCATGTGCCCTGAAGCAAACAACTCAGTGAAAGGCAAGATTATAGCATGCAGTGCTTAGATTCAAAGGAGGGAGTAGAAACAGTGTGAGAGGATGTGAGTGGCGTTCACTGAGCAGCTGACTTAGGAATGGTGGGATGCAGTGGCTCAGTGAGGCCAGGGATGTGGCTTAGTACTCAGCAGTAGGGCACAGGACTTGCAAATGAGACCCTGGGTTCTGTCTTGGGCTAGTTTCTCTGTCTCCTGTGGAGGGAGGGAAGGGGAGGGAACTGGAAGGGGATGGGGAGGACAGGAGGGAGGGGAGAAAAGGAGGAAAGGTAGATAGGATATAGGGTGTAGTGGGATCTCAAACTTTAGCCTGCACCAAATTTACTAGGACTGGCTAAAACACACTGCTTGTGTGTTCCCTGGCAACCACAAAATTTCTATTTTATTTACTTATTTGGGTAGAGACAGAGAAATCGTGAGGAAATAGAGAGGGATAGAGAAGAGAGATACCTGTAGCACTGCTTTACCACGTGTGAAGCTTTCCCCCGCAGGTGAGGGCTGGGAGCTTGAACCCAGGTCCTTATGAGTTGTAACATGTGCGCTCAACCAAGTGAGCCACCACCTGGGACTGCAACCACCAAATTTGTATAAGCAGCTAGTTTGAAGGGCAAGGGTAGGGAGGTGGTCCTGGATTCTGTGTTTCTGGCAAGACCCCACGTACTACTGCTGGTCTAGGGACCAAGCTGTGTGGTCATTGGTGTTTGGGGTACTGTGGTTCTCACACTTTATCTGGGAGGGTTTTTTGTTTGTTTGTTTTTGTTTTTGCCTCCAGGGTTATCGCTGGAGCTCAGTGCTTACAAATCCACTGCTCCTGGTGGCCATCTTTTTTTCATTGTTGTTGCTGTTATTATTATTGTTGTTGCTGTTGCATAGGACAGAGAGAAATTGAGAGGTGGGGAAGACAGGAAGAGAAAGACACTTGTAGACCTGCTTCACTGCTTGTGAAACAACCCCCCGCCCCCGCAGGTGGGCTGGGAGGTTTTTCAATATTGGCGGCACTCCTCACCCCCAAGGACCCATTCTCACATAATGGAATCTTATGGAGTCCCGTGTGGTCTTGAAGCTCTCCAGCTATTTACTGAATGTGCAGTCAGGGCTGAGAACGCTGATGTCACAGCTTCCTGGAAAAGGCTGGCAAATCCGGCAGAGAGGTCATTTTCAGCCCAGAAATGTCCGCTTTCATCAATGTGCTTGCGTGTCCTTTCCCAGAGGCAGGTGCATGCAATGCACTCAAGGGCCCTCCTGACGTCCTTTCCCCTGGAATGACGCGGGAACTTGCCCAGGAGACACATAACTGTGCACAAACCTGCCTGAGCCTTTCTCTCAACGATGCTGCCCTCTAGTGCTCTTGGATGGTATTGCGTACCATCAGGCATCAGGACCGCGATTTCCACTTCAGTAGTGAACAATGGCAAACGCTAGAAGAAGAAGTGAACAATGCAGGGGACTTTTGTCAGCTCTCCACAATTTTTCCCTGTTATCACTTTCACAAGAACTGGAATCCTGCCCTACCCCACTCCCCGACCCCATCCACTAAGCACGTCTCTCGCAGAGTCAGAAACCCAACAAATCAGTTAGAGAGAAACTACTGACCACTGAAGCCTCTGGGTTCTGGAGTGTCCACATTTCTTACCCTCTTTGTTGAGAATAGAATTCATCATGAAGGAGCCCCTGTGAATTTCTGGGGTGTGATCAACAAGCCCGTTTCCCAGGAAGAAGTCCCCCTCCTCATCTCCTTATCAGATCCCCCTTTTCCCTAGCTGACATCACTATAGCTGCCTCTTTTTAGATCACCTCTATGTGGTTTACAATCTTATTCTTCCATCTTCTTTACAGTATAGTTTTCTTCTTGAGCCTAAATGCCCTTCAGCTGCCACTGGAGTCCTCTGGCCTTCACCTACCAACAGAATTGAGTCCTTACCTGCCAGCCCCTCTTCTCATCTGCTCAAGCCTAGTCCTGATCTCTCTGAAGCTGGCCCCTCTCTCTTCCTCTCTGGGGCCACATGTGGCCTGTGGGCACTTTTCTATCCCTTTCCCACTTCACTGCTCATGGAGTCCCTGATCCTTCTCACAAAGTGTCTTCTCTGGACTCTGAAACTTCCCTGCCTCTGGCTTCTTTCCTGCCCTTGTGGGTGCTGTCATCTCCCCCTACCCTCTAGGCTCTTAGAACATTCTCTTTTTTCTCTACAGACTTCCCTTCTAGAGTCCTGCCCATTCCTTGGCTTTGAGTGCAGCTTGCAGACTGTTAATAGATCAGTGTCTCACTCCCACCCAGGATGAGCGCCTTTGGTGCCATTCACTAACATCCTCTTCCGAGCATCTCCCCTTTCAGTGTCTCCCAGCCTCTCTGTTTTTGTTTTTTATGCTACCACCACAAATCCACCACTCCCGGCAGCCATTTTTTCCTGTGTCTTCTTTTTTTCCTTTCTTTCTATTTTATAGGACAGAAAGAAATTAAGAGGGATAGGGAAGATAGAAAGCATGAGAGGAAGGTAGACCCCCTATAGACCTGCTTCACCATTTGTGAAGTGTCCCCTCTGCAGCTGGGACAAGGGGGCTTGAACTTGGGTCCTTGTGCATGGTACATGTGCACTCAACCCGGTGTACCACCATCCAGCCCCAGGCCTCTCCATTTATTATGTGTCTAAAAACAAGTCCTTGATCACCCCACCCCCTAGAAGCCTGCCTCCCAGGTACTCGGGAAGCTACCTCAGTCCTCCCTCTCATACTTGCTGCACTGGGTCCATTTGTAAGTCCTATGGACCCTACCTCCAAAATGTACTTGGAATCCATCCATATCTGTCTATTTTCTGCCACCATCCTATCCAGGTGCCCCCCCATTCCTGTCTGGAATTCTGTAATTGCTGCCTAAAGACCGTCCTCTTTCTCAGGTCTTCCCTCTTAAGTGATCTCCACAGCAGTTAGAGAAGATGGCCTGAAATGTGAAGGGCACCCTCCCCACATCTGGCTTCCCACGGAACTGTGAATAACATGGATAACACAGTTTTCCACCTTCAACTTGTTTCCATCCTCCTTCCTTATTAGACTTCTGGTTGCTGGACATCATTGTCCTCTGTCTTGCCCCAGGGCCTTGCACATGCTATTCCATCTGCCTAGCCTGACTAGCCTTTAGTTTTTGTGCCTAAACATTATTGCTTGGTCTAACTCACTAGGTCTTCCCTCTCATTCCTTCTGGAAGCCCCATTTGTTTTCTTCCTTACACATCATTGTCCATAATCATGTCTCCATCTTCCTTACTCAGTTCTCACCCTGAGTCCTGGAGCTCTGGGCCCATTTGCTCACAGATCAACAAAGCATCTGCACGGTGCCTGGCACAGGTGAGGCCTTGACCACATGTGTGTGAAATGAGAGAGCAAAGGGTAGTCATGGTCTCCAGTGCTCTTATCACAGCCTCGATGACTTACACAAAGCCATGCCACTGATCAGAGTTCTGTGCTCATCTCATGGCATCTCAGGTTCCTTCTGTTCTCTTAAACTTCCAGTGTTGGATTCATGACAGTATCCCAGCACCCAGTACAGCAGACACGCAACAGATGTCATCAGTGAAACAGAACCCTCGGCTTTGAATGAACCT
The DNA here is from genome assembly GCF_950295315.1 of Erinaceus europaeus. Taxonomy (NCBI): domain Eukaryota; kingdom Metazoa; phylum Chordata; class Mammalia; order Eulipotyphla; family Erinaceidae; genus Erinaceus; species Erinaceus europaeus. The sequence goes on along the minus strand of NC_080170.1, from coordinate 33,679,841 downwards.
GTATGTGAAAGGAAAGGGAGCTGGTGCAGGGTGGAAGTGATCCAGGGGTCAGAGTGCTTCCGGGGCAGAGACTTGAATAATGGCTTCAGCTTCCACAGGCTCATTTCCACTTGTATAATCAAGAAAGGCATTTCATGTAACTTTCCTATATCTCATTTTCTTTATTTGTGTGTGTGAGTGTGTATGAGAGAGACAGAGAGAATGAGAGAGAGAAAAATACATACCAGAGTATCTCTCTGGTATATGCAGTGCTGGGGCCTGAACTCGGGACCTCACGTACACAAGTCCAGCACTTCACCCACTCTGCCACCTACTGGGCCTCAAAAAACATTTTGTTTAGAAAGCCAAATCCCCCTTCTGTTGGTTAAACACTGGTGAGTGGAAGCATGTCCATCTCCTAAACAAAGAAATAAAAGTTGTTTTAAAATAAATCAGATAAGGGCTGTGAAGATAGTGCAGCAGCAGCATCCCAGACTTACATGCTTAAGGATCACCAGGTGCCAGGTTCAGTCCTGGCCACCACCATAAGCCAGAGTTGAGCAGTGCGCTGGACTCTCCCTTTTATTAAAATACTTAAGTAAGTCTTTAAAAAGAAAAGGGAGATGGGGGATAGTCTTTTGAAAAAAAGTAAAAGAAAGGCTAGAGGACAGATACTGGTCACACAAAAATACTTTCACAGCCGAGGCTCAAAGTTCCTAGGTTCAGTCCCTATCACCACCATAAGCCAGAGCTGAGTAGTACTCTGGGCTCTATTCCCCTACACCTTCCCCTCTGTATCTCTCATTAAAATAAAATAAATAAAATATTTTAAAACCTAAACAGTAGAAGAAAAATGCCAGATAAGCAAGAAAACTAAGTCCCTGAGCTGGAATGTCTGATCCCTAACCCTGTCCCTATCACTCTAGATAATGCTTGCTCTTGAGAAGAAAAACATAACACATCAACCTCCACTCAGCTTTGAAAGAGGATCTGACTCTTCATAAAGACATGTCACCTACAGGAATTAATTGGAACACAGTCTGTAGCCCCCTGAAAAATGTCAAATGGTTGTGGGCATCCGGTTGACTTACCTCGTGGAAGAAATCCAGGCCTGCCTGAACCTTAGTAGCACTTGCAACTAACTCTCCACTTGGCATCACATTCGGCTAGTGCCAAGGTGATCAGCCGCTCCCTTCCCTGGGGAAGGATTCTGTCTCCCGTTTAGAGAATGTGATGCTAAGCAGGAAGAAAGAGGCTGAGAACACAACTGGGTGGGGCCCCAAGCCACCCTGAGACGGTCACATGGTGTCTTGGTTACCGTGGTCAAGGACAGCTGTGTGCTGTTGTGGGCTTGGAGCCATACTGGCTTCAGCTGTTGGTTCAGCATTTAATAATGTTTGTCTTTCTGCTCAACAAATTGCGGTTGAGTCATCTCTGTCGAGAGGCCACCCTGCGTCCAGCTCTGCAAATCCTGTAACACACGAACCCTCTCTTCCACTGATCTCACTGTCCACAAAGGTGAAACAAGAGCTCTGTCTTCCTCCTCACTGCAGGGGGCGAGATGCCAGATCCTGAAAAAGGTCATTTAGGTATTCTTGTTTCAGCCCAGGAAACATAAAACCAGAAATGTAAGGAACACAAACAAAAACAAACCAAAGCAAAGTGTCTGTTAGGTTTTTACAATTAATTTAGGCTTGTGGCTGCAAACCAAAAACAGGAAGTCAGTTCAGACAAAAGTACTGTCGACCTCCAAACCATCAGTACTAGACCATTGCACTGGCAGTCATGTCCAAGTTGTTATACTTTTTTTTTAATTCCTTCAGGGTATATCACTGGGGCTCAGTGACAGCACCACACAATCCACCACTCCTGGGGCTGAGTGGTGACACACCTGGTTGAGCAAACATGTTACAATGCTCAAGGACCCAGGTTCAAGCCCCCGGCCCCCACCTGCAGGGGGAAAGCTATGCAAGGGCTGCAGGTGTCTCTCTGTCTCCCCTTTCCTCTTGACTTCTGGCTGTCTTTATTTATTTATTTATTTGTCCAATAAATAAATAAATATAATAAAAATTAAAAATAAAGAAATAAATCCACCACTCCTGATGGCCATTTTCTGCCTTTTTAATTCTTAATATTTTTTTTAGATTTCTTACTAATTTTATTTTTGATAGAACAAAGAGAAATTGAGAGGGGATGAGGAGATAGACAGAAGAGAGAGAGAGAGAGAGACCTGCTTCACTGCTGGTGAGGCATCCATCCCCCTGCAAGTGGGAGGGGATGGGTCTTGTGCTTGGTAATATGTGCGCTCAATCAGACACGCCACACAACTTTAAAAATAGAGAAACTCAGGAAATTCTGCCTTTCCTTCCACAGAAATTGTTCGTGCCATGACGCATGTGATCAACCAGGGCATGGCCATGTACTGGGGAACCTCTCGGTGGAGCGCCATGGAGATCATGGTAATCTCATGATGTTTCTAAGTGACCACCGAGCGCCTGCATTATTTTTGCAGATGCCACGTGTAATCTGCAAAATCCATGGCAAGCTTTCCTGCTCATCCTGGTGGCACAAAAGCTCTATGATTAATTCCATCATGATAGAGATGGACATGGAAACTGGATCCCATCCATTTTGGAGTACAAGAAAAGGCTCCCTCCTGTCTTTAATAGGAATCATGTTACAGCATGTTCTTTGGTGGCAAGAGGGTTAACTGAATCTCCTGACCAATATAAGAACAGATATGTCCTGGTGTTCACTGAAGAGGCTATTTAACAATCACACTGTTAATAGTTGCTAGCTACAGATATTTTGTATATGTTAGTCTGTTTTATTTCTCTGGGAACCTATGAATGGTCCAGTTATACTTTCTTTATAAGAGTTGATAATTCACATTTTGACTGATTTGCCCTGGACTTTACTCAGTCCAAGTCCTCCCAAAGAATAATAGTGATTTCCTACTCTTAGTGAAATTGCTGGTCATAACTTTGTTCATTGCTTAGCATCTGACATGTCTCCTAGTTTGTATTGACTACACTAAAATGAAATTTCCTCACGTGTGCCCGTCACAGGGAAGCCTTCTTCCTCAACAGTACTAATTCAGTTGCAATCTTCTTTCTCCCCAGGAAGCCTATTCTGTGGCAAGACAGTTCAACATGATCCCCCCAGTGTGTGAGCAAGCTGAGTACCATCTTTTTCAGAGAGAGAAAGTGGAGGTTCAGCTACCAGAGCTCTACCATAAAATAGGTAATCTTGCAAATCGAAGCTCCTGATTACTTTTTAACAATAGGAGAATCCGTGATCCAGAAGAGTCACTGAGAAGTGCCCAGTTAGCATGGGATTGTGGGCCCTCCAGAGAGGAGGAGAATCACACATGTGGTCTCCAGGAGGAAGACAGGCTGAGCTGTAACTTGTAGCTGAACTGACAAACTGTGCTCAGTAGGAGTTTCAAAATTGCATACAGAATGAAGGCAAGCAAGAGCAATGAATAAACTCATTGTTCAGAGGGAGTGTGCTGCAGCCAAAGCATGCATTTTGGAGTGGGCTGGGACTGCCTTTCCCAACAGCTATGGTCACCAAATAGCTATGACTGTGCTATATAGTCTGTATCGTCTTTCCTGTGCCTAGAACTGAGTTAAGAGATAGGAAGTTGAAGAACAAGCCAGGTGTAGGGAGACCTAATGATTTCAAAGACACAGAGGAAATATACACACAGCATATAAACAAAAATTGTGGATACCAGGAAAGCATCAGTCACATTTCTGGACGTATTCACCTCAGCAGTGTCCAATGGCTGGGGAGAGGTAGCTCAGTGATACCGCACAGGACTGTATTGAATTTGAGGTCCTGCATTAAATCCCCTGCACTAGGTATGCCAGTGGTGCTCTGGTTCTTCCTCATAAGTAGGTAAATAAGTAAATCTTTAAAGAATTTTTTTAAACGTAATTTCCAGTGATACGATTCTGCCTAAGGGAGATCCACATGACAGGGGAAGGTGCATCCAGGAAAAAGGAAAAATAACCCAACAGCCACAGCAGCAGTTATTACTGCTGTCTGTCCCTTCTAGTGTGTTCCTGCTGTTCCAGGCACCATTCAAGCACTGAGGACAAGCAAAGTGATGGACTTCTGCACAAGGAAAAGCCTTTATCCCTGAATGCAAAAAGAGACATGAAATTTGGACATCCTGATGTTAGAGCTAAACCATGCTTTCAGGCTTGTTTACGTGGCCAGCTCACTATAGCTGACAGGGCATGTTTCTCTAGGTTATAAAAGGGAATCATGGTTTATAATGCCTCGACCTTAATGGGAAGGTATGAGCTGTCAGTGTCTGGGTTATCTAGGCAGCTTTGTCCTGTAAGGAGCCCAGTCCTGCTGAAACGCCTCCTCTTTAGATCCCGGTGTGCACAAGCAATTGTCCAAGTGTTTTGTTTTTCTGTAGGAGTTGGAGCGATGACATGGTCTCCACTTGCTTGTGGAATCATCTCAGGAAAATATGGAAGCGGGGTGCCTGAGAGTTCCAGAGCTTCACTGAAGGTATTTTCCTTCTCCTTTAGGGATGGGAGCCAGGGAGGGAGATGGAACAGCCTGGGTCATCTGACTCAACCAAAAGGTGGTCTTGACCTTGGCCTGGCTGGGGTCCTCTGAGCCCTGGGTGAAGTCTGCTCCTGCCCACAAGGCACGGTCTGCCTTTCCTATTCTACCCCACAGATAACCCCTCTCCTCTGGGCACTGGGGGTACCCAATGACCCGGAAAGATTTGGCTCCATCTTCCCTCAGCTATTCATGTTATGTGAAAGAAACATTTTATACCCCCTTTGAAACTAATGAAATGTAAAATCTGTTTTCTAAATGAGAAGACCTTATTTTGCTTTTCTTGGCCAAAATCACGATTTTAAGCCACAGCAATGTAATCCCAATGGCACAAATTGATCATAGCTGTTTTTGTTTGTTTTCTTTTAAGTCTGGTTGACTTTTTTTTCCCCCCACTGCTATAGTCAGGAGCTGGGCTAGGGAGGAGCATTTAGGAAGCACATAGAGCCAAGTCTCAAAGGACTCCACGCAGATGTTTGCAAAGACAGCACTGGCCGCTAAGTCCTACAGCTTCCATTCTTTGAAGCGTGAAGGGGTTCAGGACCTTTGGCATAAAGTTGCCTCTATACAGAACTTGCGGAGTATTAATCAAACACCTCTTCTTATAAATAACATGTCTGTTAGTTAAAGAGAAAGAGAGAGGAAGAGAGAATGTGTATAATAGCATTTCAATCACAAATTGCATATTATGTCAAAGGAGAGAGAAAAATAGGCATTTTGAAATTTAAGTCAAACCCAAGGGCATAAGTCTGACCTGGCCTCTTATCTCACTCGGCACAAAGGGTGAGTGTGAGATGGCCTTGTAAGTTGATTTTTTTTTTCTGGACCAAGTCTAAATAAGTCAACAAATAATAATAATAAAAAGCTAAAAGCATCTTAGGGAAGAAGGGAGAGGATGAGGAAGAGGCAGAGGAGGAGGAAGGCAAGATCAGAGTGAAGGAGAGAATGGAGAAAGGAAGAACTGAAAATGGTACCTGGGCCCCAGAGGATAGTCCTCCTGGAAGGATGCTTGCCTCATCATGCACCCAGCCCAGGTTGGACCCTCCCCCCCAATAGCACATGGGGGGGGGGGTGTCAGTGTTCTGGTGATGTTCTGTTTCCAGCCTCTCTGTCTCTTACTGAAGCTAAAAGAATGAAACAAAGTGTGCCCAGGAATGGTGAAAGTGCACGTGCACAAGGCATTAATGGCCAAATAAATAAATGCTTAAGAGTGCAAAAGGAATAGGGTGGGGGAGGGATGGGGGAAGAGGAAGAAGATGAAGATGAGGAAGATGAAGGAGAAGAAGAAAAATGGTGATTTTACTACTGATCACCTATTATGTGCTAAGCTCTGGACTAAGTATTCTTGTCATCTCCTTTCCTCCTCACAATGAGAAGTGGGTAGAGATGGTTCTGGTCAGTTGTAGCTAAGCCTGTTGCCTTACATCCTTCCGAGGCTTTGTGGAAAGCTCAGAGCACTTCCAGGTCCTGTGCTCTGACTATCCCTAGAAGAGGGCAGACCTTTCCAGACAGAGAACTGAGCACAAAGAGGCCAGCTAGCAACCCAGGACCACGATCTCTTAATAGAGAAATCTGACAAAAAGAGTTAGGTTTCCCTCCAAACTAGGTTTGTAGAGGCAGGAACAACCACACTAGGTTTAGAGGTTTTGAGTGGCTGGGCTCAAGTAGTGGGAAGAACTTTCCCAGATGTGCTAGCAAGGTGGCTAAGTTCAGAATCAACTCCGCAAATACTTCTGTTGTTGACTGTTGTAAAGTCTACTCAGCATCTCTGAAAAGATCCTTAACAGTAAGCAAAAGGGCTCTCGACTTACGAAAGGGGCTGATCACAGAGCTGCAGACTTGGGCCATCTGAGTAGCAGACTGGGTTTTTCTGATCTGACGCAGGCGCACTTGGGAAAGATCTTAGAGAAGAATAAAGGGAAGAGAGGAAGGAAGGGGGAAGGGAGGAAAGGAGGGATGGGAAGGAGGAAGGAGGAATAACAAGAAAGAAAGGAAGGAAAGAGAGAATAGAAAAAAGGAAAATATCCAGGCACCTTTGAGAAGGATGGTAAACATTTTTTTTTTAAGATAAAAAAGGTCTGGCAAAATAGCTCACTTGAGCTTTGCCATTTGCATCACCCTTGTACCCAAATCTGGCCTCCACTGCACTGAAGGAAGATTAATGTTCTCCCTCCCCTCCCATTCTCTTCTCTTCACACATACATGTGACCCAAAATCCAGCCTAGTTCTAACTACGCTGCAGAAAAATCCCATGCTGTGGTGTCTTTCCCTCATTCCCTCTGTCTATGTCTCTCTCTGTTTGAAAAAGTCAGCAGAAACAGTGTAGGGTCCAGTGACAAAGAAAAAAACAAAAAAGAAAACATAAAAGAAAAAAAAAACCTGCAGAAAATATTTGAAGAAATCATCTTGGGAGCTAAGTAAACTGAGCACAATTTTCTGTTCTTGTCTCGCCCCATGTCCTTTTTCACTTTTCACCTAAGTGCCTCAGACTTTCACTTGTCTCCCCAAAATACGCTTCTTTTAATCATCTTGTGGAAGCCCTCTTCATCCGCAAGAGCAGAGTTTAATGGTTTCCACCTCTGAGGAGTCTGTCCTAACTTTGTGAAGCTGAGTTATGTGAACATCTTCTATTGTTCTATAAACACTTCTTACAGTCTTAGGATTGATTCCCAGTTGGAGATACCCAGGGTGACTCTCCACAGTCCTGCACTCTCACGCCTTGATCTCTTTGCTTGCTGCACACACACAAGTCAGTTTGTTCTACTACAAATGGCTCTTTCTGGTGCCTGAAACAGGAAAACTGGTGGTTGCGGATATCCATTCTTAAAAGTCTGCAACCCAGAAAGAAAGTCCTCTACCATCATCAGTCCAGAGAAAATGGGCCAAACACCTGCCCACTGGACCCCTGATGGTGGCCTACTGGACACGGGATTGTGAACAGCTCATATCACACAGTGCGGTGTTTTCCATAAGGAAGATTACAAACTTGGCTTCTGAGAAAAATCACCGAGGGGCACCCCCTCTAAAACCATTTTTCTCAGGTTACTAGGAAATGCTATGTGGATGACTCTAGAACAGAAACTGAACTAATTCACTTGGCTCATCACCAAGTCACGCATAGAACAGATAGTCAATAAGTGGATGAGGGAGTGCCGGGAGCCCTAACAGAAGATCACCAAAGTTCAATCAAGAAATCAAGCGTGTAGCTTTTAAATAGAGACTTTAAGTAGAAATGGAACATGCAAAATAAATAAATATAAAAAATGTCTTATATAGAAAAAAATCATGAAAGTATGTGCCCATCTGTCAAAGGAAACATACAAAGTAGGTCAAGGAAGGGCTGGGGCCACCTTCCCGAGTTGCTGTCACTGAGAAGCTAAGGATGGTGCCCGCAAGGGTTCTTTTCAGAAGGGCATTGTCTGGTTCTTGCATTGTAACCTATTGATTTTGGTCTCAATAGGCAAGACTTTGCTGCTTTCTGGAGTCAGAGACTTTGATGCTGAAACAGAAAGAATCTTGAAAGCTAAATTATCCTAGACAACATCAAGAGATAGAACACGACTCATTCTGTCCATGACTTTATAGCTGTGGCTAGGAGTCCCCAGTCCAAGATTAACAGTCTTTCCATCCAAGTATCAGCACTGGTCACAGAGGGGGCACAGAGATAACACTCATTGCATTGAGTGGTGGCCAAGAAACAGACTTTTAAAAAATAGAGAACTTCATAGCTTATGTGGAAAAGCAACATCCTACTGATCTGTGGAGAAAAGCTACGTTGTGCCTCCTGACACACTCCTGAGTGTCTCGTGGGTACTGTGCTGAGATTTCAAGTGGTAACTCAGAGGGGTGTGAGTGAGACAGACACACACAGGGGTGAGTTATGAAAGACTGAGGGACCCACAGCACTGTAAAATGGCATATCCCCCACCCCAGCAAAATGTAATTTGATGGGGCGGGGTCCAATCTGGTTGTTCCTCAGTTGTTCAGAAATCTTCCACACACCTCCATACTGGCTTCTCTGCCAGTCACTGGCTCAGGACAGGAGACGCTGAGATCAACAAGAAGCCACCCCTACCCCGCTGCCTTCCCCCTGCTTCCTTAGAAAGACAGACAGGGATTAAAGGACTGCTTTCCTGGGGCCTCAGAGGAGTGCTGGTGTAGAAGAGGAACTTAAACCTTTCGGTTCCTGGGTCACTGCCCCTAGCCCACAAGCTGACTTGTCACTGCACACAGACACACCAGCACATGGCAACTTTCACATTCCCCCAAATGGAACAAAAGGTGAGTGTTCCACATTGGCTGTTATCATATCAGTGAGATAATAATGTGAATATTATATGTCCCTTGCAAATATTGAACTGTATTTAAAAGATCAGATAGCCCAGTGTGAAAAGTTCTTTTCTCTTTTTTTAATTTTATTTATTTATTCCCTTTTTGTTCCCCTTGTTGTTTTATTGTTGTAGTTATTATTGTTGTTGTCGTTGTTGGATAGGACAGAGAGAAATGGAGAGAGGAACGGAAGACAGAGAGGGGGAGAGAAAGACAGACACCTGCAGACCTGCTTCACCACTTGTGAAGCGACTCCCCTGTAGGTGGGGAGCTGGGGGCTTGAACCAAAAAAGTTATTTTCTGTATTTATTTTTACTTTCTTATTTTGTAGCACCAGAGCCTCACTCGTGCATGGTTCCACTACTCCCAGGCTCACTTTTTTATTTCAGAGATAGACAGTGAGAGGGTGAGATGCCACAGCACTTCTCCACCATCCCAGGAACCTCCCCAAGGTGCTGTGGTGCTTCCCTCTGGCACTGGGGCTTACTCTGATAGTTGTGTGCCCTGTATCTCCTGACCCCTGTCTTTTTTTTTCATGCCAGATCAGCATTGACAAAACCTACCACATTTTCTTTTATCCCCATAACTTATTTCCACTCCCACCTTCTTCCTGTCCAGTAGCCTTCATTCCATTGTGCATTTAGTGTACGTGCAGGCAGACATACACACAGACACAGACACACCCCCCACACACACACACACACACACACCACTGTAACTAAGTACTTACAAAGCAAAACCCAGAAGCCTATTGAGATCCCATGAGTGGACTGGCTGATGATCACGGAGCTTTCTGTGGCCTTGGGAGGGAGAGATCTTTGGAGGCAATACTGTCATGAGTACATGCAGTGGAGCAAGTCCACATTGCCACACAGTCAGGTGGCCTTTATTATTCTCACTGAAACAAGACTAACAGGATCTCACAAATGTTCTTGACCTTTGGGTACTGCTGCTTAGTTTCAGCTTTGTACAAAAGAGACAGTTGTTTCCTGTTTCGTAGTAAGAGCAGAAGCTTCTCTGGAAAGTAGGGCAGCGAGAACCTCTACCAGGTTTCTAGTGAAGAAATCAGTCTCATTTCATAATCTGCAGGCCAGACTCTTCTCATAGGTTTTAAATAATAGTTATCATTATTAATGTCACTACCTATTCATTCAGTCTTTAGACAAAAGGTTATAAACATCTGGGAAAGTTTTTATTCACTTATTTTTTTTATGTTTGGACAGAGACCAATTGAGAGGGGAGGGGAGATATAGGTTGTCTAAAAAGTCATCATATATATGTATATATATATATAAATATATATATATATGTATAATATTTTCTTTATTTATTAATGAGAAAGATAGGAGGAGAAAGAACCAGGCATCACTGGTACATAACCTACTGGGGACTGAACTCAGGACCTCATGAGTAAGAGTACAATACTTTAACATGATATATATATATATATATATATGTATATATATATATATATCCTCCAGGGTTATTTCTGGGGCTCAGTGCCAGCACTACAAATTCACTGCTCCTGGAGACCACCTTTTCCCTTTTGTTGTTCTTGTTGTTTACCGTTGTTGTTGTTATTGTTGTTGTTATTGATGTTGTTGCTGGATAGGACAGAGAGAAATCAAGAGGAAGAGAAGACAGAGAAGGAGAGAGAAAGACACCTGCAGACCTGCTTCACCGCCTGTGAAGCGACTCCCCTGCAGGTGGGGAGCCGGGGGCTCGAACCAGGATCCTAACGCCAGTCCTTGCGCTTTGTGCCACCTGCGCTTAACCCACTGCGCTACTGCCCGGCCCCCAACATGATATATTTTTTCCATAGAAAAATGTCATGACTTTCTGAAAACCCAATAGAGAGAGGGAGCAACACCTGCAGTACTGCTTGAACCAGGTCCTTGTGCACTTAACACATGTGCTCGACCTGGTGTACCACCACACAAGCCCCTAGACACAAATTTTATTTTTTTGTATTTTTTTTACTTATTTATTTATTTTTAATTTCTTTTTTATTTTTTATTTATAAAAATGAAACATTGACAAAACCATAGGATTAGAGGGGTACAACTCCACATAGTTCCCACCACCTGACCTCCATATACCAACCCCTCCCCTGATAGCTTTCCGACTCTTTAACTCTCTGGGAGTATGGACCCAAGATCATTGTGGGATGCAGAAGGTTGAAGGTGTGGCTTCTATAATTGGTTCCCCACTGAATATGGGCGTTGACAGGTTGATCCATACTCCCATCCTGTCTCTCTCTTTCCCTAGTGGGGAAGGGCTCTAGGGAAGCGGAGCTCCAAGGCACATTGGTGGGGTTGTCTGTCCAGGGAAGTCTGGTTGCATCCTGCCAGCATCTGAGTTTTTGAGCATGGGCCGTGGAGAAGAGAGAGGGGGTCCGGAGCGAAGAGGAAACACAAATCTTTATTTGCGCTGGCACCTCAGAGTTGGGTGCTAGAAAAGCAGGTTGGGCCACGTGGAGGTAGTGAAAATGGCCGCCTCACGCAGTAACCTTTCCTGCGTCTGAACACCGGAGTGAAGCGCTGGCAAGAGAACGAGGTGCGGAAAACGAAGGGTTTTTATAGGAGTAGCTTTCGCGAGAATGGGAAGGGGGAGGAGTAACCATAGCACTCCAGGATAGGATAATAACTCTCGTGAGAATGGGAGGGGGGAGAAGTGACCAAAGCACTCCGGATATCGCGGGATATAGACAATGCCCTGAGGGCACAACATGGCTGAACAGGCACTCCGAGAATGTCCCAACTCTCGCGGGAACTAGCAGTAGCCTGAGGGGACAACATGGCAGATGTGACTGCATCGGCATAATTTCCCAGCACATCTGGAACCTTGAAAAGAGAGTTAACATACAAAGCCAAACAAAGTGTTGGACAATTATAGACCTAAAGGCTGGAATAGTGCAGATGAAGCATTGCGGGGGGTGGGGGGTTCCTCCATTTTGTAGATAGCTAGTAGGCATATTTTATATTTCAAAGGGCCTGTAGCTATACTAGTGTTTTTGTTTATCTGTTTGTTTGTTTGCCTGAGCCTGAAATCTGATATGCAGGTGAATCCTAGTTACTGTCTGGGGAGATGATTAGACACAAATTTTAATGGGAGCTAGGCAGTGGAGCACCTGGTAGAATGTGCACACCTGGGTTCAAATTTCCAGTCACTACCTGCAAAGGGGAAGCTTCCTGTGTGGTGGAGCAGTGCTGCACATCCCTCCCCTTCTTCTGCCTGTTGCTATCTCCCCCTCATTCCCTTTCACCCCCTTTTAAAAAGGGGGAGAAGGGGTCGCCAGAAGCAGTGAGATCATGCTGACACGGACCCCAGGGATAACCCTAGTAGCAATAAAAATAATGTTCTTGGTACCTATTAGTTACACTGACTCTGCTTTACTTGAGCTAAGAATACATGCAATAAAAGCACATTATAAAAACATGAGATGGAGTGAATTCAAGATGAAAATTGTCCTGACAAGAATGTAAGATAATGGCTTTCTTTTTAATTTTTTTTTTAGCGTAGAGTTTGGCACCCTATTCTCTTGACAAGAAGGAAACACAATTGACCTTGTGCATTGTAAACACTTTTTTTTGGGGGGGGAGTAAATTCTAAAATTGGGTTATCACAACAATAAGCATCATTTCTTCCACTGAAGAAACAAACTATAAATGATTCTATGTCAAGATTTTAGCAAGTTCTGAAGCTATGCAGTGAGTGGTGCACCAGGTAAAGCATACATATTATCATGCTCAAAGATCCGGGTTCAAGCCTCCCGTCTCCATCTGCAAGGAGAAACCTTCACAAGTGGTGAAGCAATGTTGCAGGTGTCTTTCTTTCTCTCTCCTTCTCTATCTCACTCTTAACTCTGGATTTCTGTCTGTATACAATAATATATTATTAAAAAGATTTGCTTTAAGTTTTGCACATGACAGATTTGAGTGGCTGTTGTGAAGTCAAAATCCATTAGCACTGAAGCAATGACTGAGGAATGTTTCTGAGCATGAGGTCATGATGGTCACCGCGGTCTTGCCACAATCAGGCTTCCTTATCATCATAAAACAGAAAGGTCGGAGGCAAAGGCTCAGGAATGCCTTCCATGAGGTTCTTAGAGTTTGCTGGTGTTGGCACCAGTCCCTTGCTTGACTTCACCATGTAAATGTTCTTTTCATCCCTAGTGTTACCAGTGGTTGAAGGAGCGAATTGTAAGTGAAGAAGGAAGAAAACAGCAAAACAAGCTCAAAGACCTTTCCCCCATTGCAGAGCGGCTGGGATGCACCCTGCCTCAGCTGGCCGTGGGTAAGAGAATGTGAAGTGAGGTAGGGGCCGGGTGGTGGCGCACTTGGTTGAGCACACGTTATGGTGGGGAAAGACCTAGGTTCAAACCCCTGGCCCCCACCTGCAGGGGGGAGCTTTATGGGTGGTGGAGCAGTGCTGCTGGTATCTGTTTTTCTCCCTCTCTCTTCCTTTCCCTCTTAATTTCTATCTATATCCAGTAAACAAATAAAATATATATTTTTTTAATGATGAGGTGGAAGAGCTTGATCAGACAGGACAAGGTAGATTTTTTTTTTTTTTTTTCCTGTACTAGAGCACTGCTCATTTCTGGCTGATGGTGGTGTGGGAGATTGAACTAGGGACTTTGGAGCCTTGGGCATGAGAGTCTCTTGGTATAACCATTATGCTATCTACCCCCGCCAGGAAAAGAGAATGTTCTACCATTAATCCACATCCCCTGAGAAAGAGCCAAAGGGATGGAGTAGAATGGGACCCAGTGGAAAAGGATAGAACAGAATGGAATAGAGAATGCGGACTAGATGTGCTGGTACGCCCTCAAAAGCATTGACTTCCTAGTCCATGCCATCGAATACAAGCTTCCCAGAGTTCCCTGGGATGTCCTGCATGCTAATCATTTTTCTCACTTCCTTCCCCTCTCCTTTATAACACACTCTTAATAAGAACACATCTTTGGGGGGGCCAGGCAATGGCACACCCGGTGAAGCACACACATCACCATGTGTGAGAACCGGAGTTTGAACCCCTACTCCCCACCGGCAGGGAGGGAAGCTTCATGAGCGGTGAAGCAGATCTGCAGGTGTCTCTCTTTCTCTCTCCCTCTCTATTTCCCCTTCCCCTGATTTCTGTCTGTCCCATCAAGTTAAAAAAAGAAAAAAAGAAAGGAAAAAAAAAAAGGAAGAAAGAAAGATGGCCACTGGAAATGGTGGACTTGTAATGCAGACACTGAGTCCCAGAAATAACCCTGGTAGCATAAAAAAAAAAAAAAAAGAGAGAGAGAATGAGGAGGAGAAGGAGGAGAAGGAAGAGAAGGAGGAGAAAGAGGAGGAGGAAGAGGAGGAGGAGGTGAAGGAGAAGGAGAAGGAGAAAGAGATGGAGAAGAAGAAAGAGGAGGAGGAGGAGGAGGAGGAAGAGGAAGAAGAAACACATCTGGGGAAACCACACATCTTCACAGGGTCTGGGTGCATGATCCTTGATGTGTATGATGCCAGCTATCTCTGGCTCTGTTCTCCAGAGCTCATTTCCAGCTATTAGTAGTCACACATGGCTGCCAAAGCTAAGGGTTTGGGGGGGGGTGGGGTGCATGACAAGTAGTGGCCACCTCTAACAAGAGAAAACCTCATGTACCTGCCTGCACTGGCTAGTAGACATAGGATGTAAAACACAGGTTTATTTATTTTTTTCTTTTTAATCAGAGCACTTGCTGTGCGCTAGCTGAGTGAGTGGTGCAGAGGATTGAACTTGGGGCCTCAGGCATGAAAGTCTTTTGCATAACCTAATGCTGCCTCCCCAGCCCCTATTGTTTCATTTTTCCCATGGCCCTATTTAAAAAAGTAAACAGGAAGATGAAGTTAAGGTTAACTCTAGCTTTCTACCTATCCCAGTATAGCCCAAATATCAGCATGTCAATGTATAAGAAACATGAAGTTTCTGAGCTATTTATAGTCTTTTTGTCACTGTGGGCCTTCACAGTTCAGAATCAGACTAAACACAGCTCAGTTGTTTGACAGCCACCTGTGACTGCTAGTAGCTGGAAATGGGCAGACACATGTATGGACAGATTCAGGTCTTCTACTGGGGCACTGACTGGACCGCACGGTGAGCTCTCTGTGCCTTGGCTCCTGAATGAGCAACGCAACTCTGAGATGTGCATTCTCACTGGTCTCTCCCTCGAGCGTGAGAAGGGTGTTCGCTGCTGTTACCTCCACTTTCCAAAGGAAGAAAAGATGCATCCTACTGTACCCATATTTTGGAGCTGGCAAAATGTCATACCTCACTATTATATTTTGCCGTGTGTTTTATTAAACACCATGTGTTTGGTGCAGGTATGAACCCTGCCCCCGCTGCACTGGAGGAAGGTTTCTATCTATCTGTCTCCATCTCACTCTTTCTATCTGAAAAAGTTAGCAAGGAGCAGTGAAGCCCCAGAGATGACAAACAAAAGAACACTATGGTACCTATTGAGTATTTTAGACAGAAAATTGTTAGCAGGCTAAATGGCTTACTGATGCTCAGTCTTTACTGTGCTCATTAAAGCTATACAGCCCCCAGTTAATCACATTAAGTAAATACTTTGATTTTTTTTTTTCCCTTTGGTTTGTGAAAGAATTAGAGCAACAGTGAGATAGGTCAGTAAATGGTGCCCCATTTCCACCTTTTTTCTGTTAACTGCAACTACCACTTACCTGCCTTCACACTCAGATCAGAGGTGCCAGCACCTAGTCAAATAAACTATTAAATCTTTTTTTTTTCCTCCACGGTTATCACTGGGGGCCAGTTCAGGCACTACAAATAGCACTGCTCCTGGAGGCCATTTTTTCCCTCCCTAATATTTCATTGGATAGAACAGAGAGGAATTGAGGGGAGGGGGGTTATTCAGAGGGAGAGAGAAAGACACTTGCAGACCTACTTTCCCACTTGTGAAGCATCCCCATTGCAGGTGAAGAGTGGGGGCTCGAACCTGGGTCTGTGCACATAGTACTATGTGTACTTAACCAGGTGTGCCACTGCCCAGCACCCACTACTAAAGTCACTTCTTTCTCATAATTTTTTCCTCTCAGGTTACTGTATCTGACTAATCCTAGTGTTTACTATTTCTTAACCCTGGGTTTTTTTTTTTCTAGAATCTGCAATTATCTTCCTCTTTTTCTCATAATTCCCCATTGCGGTATGTTTATCTCTGGTTTCTTCATTTGAGTAAAGGAAGATTGTGCATACAAAGCAGAGAGCAGATGCTTATTTAAGTGGTGGGACGTTATGGATGGTGGTGTGTTTGAGACATAAACGACTCCCTCCCCACCACCACCAAAAAGCTTTGTTCACACCTTGGTGTGCTGAGGATCCGCAGCACAAAGAGAAACACTGTTGACACAGTTCCTTAGAGTTCAGGAGGTGCAGGTGGGTGTTGGTGAGTGTTTAACAGAGGAAGCTCCTCCCAGTACTCTGCCTCCCCGTGGATGGTTCAAACACACTTTCTCTTTCCTCCTTCTCTAACCCCAGATGGCTTTGTTGCCTGTCATTTTAGTTTCTTTCTTTATAAACAAGGTATTTTTGTTTTTAAAAACCACAGAAATCTCAAACCAAGAGGGAGATAATATGCAAGTGAATTTCCTTTGACCTGCAAGAAGGGTGAAGTGTGCAGCAGCTGGAGTATGGGGTGTAGGGAGTCCCCAGGTGGGCTGCCTCCCTCCTCACACACCTGCTAGGATGCCCCACATGCTGGTGGTGACACTTGGTTAGAAGCTGACTGGCTCAAGTCACTTGCATAATGTCTCCCTGGCACCAGCAGCCCAACAGCCCTGCAGCCCCAGATAATAATGCACCAGCAATCACTTCCCAACTTTGCACTCACAGAACTTCCACAGGGGCCAAAACCAGTTCTCAGTACAAAATAGATAACGCAACCAAAAACGCCCCAAACAAAACAAAAAACACCTGAGTCAACTTAGCTCAGTGCCTTTATAAAGCATCATGCTCACATGTGAAACAGCTGGAGCAGGGACACTGTCTGTAAGTATCACTTGGCAGCAGTGGCTCCAGCTAGTAGGACAGAAAAGGCGGCTGGGGACAGCTGCCAGTCACCCACACCCACATTCATTCGGCAGACCTGGACTAAGCACCTACTATGTGCACATTCTGGGCCTGTGTCTTGAGCGTCCCAACTGCATCTTATAGCCTGGTGGGCAAAGAAGTCATCACTTTCATACAGCGGGTAATAAAATAACAGAAGGCACAGGGGGGTCTGGTGTAACCTGGAGGGGGTGGGCGGGGAGGTCAAGAAAAGCCCCTGGGAGACTCAAATGAAGAAGAAAGCAGGGAAAGAAGAAAGGGAAGAGGCAGGGTGTTGGGCTGTAGCACAGCAGGTTAAGCGCACATGCGCAAAGCGCAAGGACCGGCGTAAGGATCCTGGTTTGAGCCCCCTGCTCCCCACCTGCAGGGGAGTCGCTTCACAGGCGGTGAAGCAGGTGTCTATCTTTCTCTCCCCCTCTCTGTCTTCCCCTCCTCATTCCATTTCTCTCTGTCCTATTCAACAACAACGACAACAATAACTAGCAAAAAAAAAAAAAAAAAAAAGGGAAGAGCCAGAGGGACACCCCTGGTCAAGGGGACAGCCTGAAACAAGGGCTGAAGGAGAGGCAGCGTGGCGTGATGTCAGGGGGTGGAGAGGATTTTCCGGGCAAGGTGGGTGGCCGAGCGGCAGGCTGGACGGCAGGTGTGCTGGCTAAGGACAGTGACTGCAGGTACACACTGAACTTGCCAGGCAAACGGGCCGAGGCTATGTTTCTAGAAAAAGCACTGCTAGGGGGCAGTTCTAAGGGGATGGGGACAAGTGACAGTGCACACAAGGGACAGGACGTTAGTTGTGCAGGAGGTGGCCCGTACAAAGGCAGTGGGGCAGCAAAAGCAGAGCAGTGACCCCCAACAGGCTGTACCCACACCCACAGGATGGACACCCTAACAGTAACAGAACGCGACAGACTTGATAGCCAGGTGCCCAACAATGGATGAACCCCACAAACTAGTCATGGTCCCATTTAGATGACATGTCCAGAAATACATCTCTCTCCCTTTTTAAAGGAGTCTTTTAAAAAATATTTTTATTATTTATTTATTTATTTATTTATTTTTGGATAGACAGAGAAACTGAGAGGGAAAGGGGATATAAGGAAGAAGAGAGGGGGCCAGGTGGTAGTGCACCTGATTAAGCACACATATTACCAAGCAAAAGGATCTGGGTTCAAGCCCCTGCTCACCACCTGCAGGGGGTCCGCTTCAAGAGCGCTGAAGCAGGTCTATGGGTGTCTCTCTTTCTCTCCTTCTATCTCCATGTTCTCTCTCAATTTCTCTCTGTCCTATCTGAGAGAAAGGGAAGAAGGGGAGGGGAAGAGACAGAGACACCCGAAACACTGCTTCACTGTGAAGCTTCCCCACTGCAAGTGGGGACCCAGGGCTTGAAACGGGGTCCTTGTGCACTGTAATGTGTGCACCCAGCCAGCTGCACCACTGCCTGGCAACAGAAACAGTACATCTCTAGGGACACAAAGTAGATGAGTCGTTTCCTGGGGTTCAGGAAGCAATGAAAAGAACAGATTCCCATGGAGGATCTTAATTATTGACATAAAACTTTTTAAATATATTTACTATATATTACATATATATTTATTACTGGAGAGAGACAGAAATTGAGAGGGGAAGGGGTGATAGAGGAGAGACAGAGAGACACCTGCAGCCCTGTTTTAACACTCATGAGGCTTTTTGCATGCTAGTGGGAACCAGGGGCTTGAACCCAGGTCCTTGTGCACTGAAATGTGTGTGCTTGACCAGGTGCACCACCGCCTGGCCCCTAAGACACTTACTTTTTATGTTTTGTTTTTTTTTTACTGAGAATCAAATCCAGGGCCTCATCTACATGAGGCCTGTAGTCTACCACAGAGCCACCCTCTGACCCCCATGAAAGAGTGTGAGAGGGACCAGCCACAGAGCTCCATTTATTTTGTCTCTGTTGCTCTCTTGATACGTTTGGGTGTGATTGTGGGTGGTTTCAGTATTTCTCAGGGCCTGGGCCCACAGACATGCTGCTTTCTCTCTCCCCAGCCTGGTGCCTGAGGAATGAAGGGGTGAGCTCCGTGCTCCTGGGATCCTCTACTCCTGAACAGCTCATTGAAAACCTCGGTGCCATCCAGGCAAGTGCCCACCCTTCCCCACACACCCAGAGAGCACCTAGCAGGAAAGGGACCCCGTCTCTCCTGCCCTGTCCTTCCTGCCATAGCTTCTGCTACAACAGAACACAGGCTCCCTGTTCTTAGTGGGGGTGAGCTGCACTGGGATGTGGGCGAGGGGCATCCCTGCTTGTCCACCAGGAATATGGGGGCACCCTCCTCTGAGTTTCTCTAGACATTCCTCTAGGGGTGTCTTGTCCTGAGCACAACATGTTACAAGACATAAGGTCACAACCCAGGGCAGGCTCTGGGTCCAGTCAGGAAAATTTGCTTAAAGACCTGGGAAGATGAAGCCACATGGCCAGTGTGTGCAGGACCTCTGCTCCCCACAAAACCGTCTGCCTCCTCGTACCCATCACAGCTCCCCCAAGGAAGACACCTGTTGAATGTTTGCTGCTTTTTAAGAGAAATGGGCTCAAAATCCAGCTTCTAGAACCAAGGCCTCCAAACAGCAAATGCCAGACACCTGTTCTCACTCCCTCTCCTACCCAAGGTGCTGAGGGAGCTGGATTTCCTGCCTCACAGGCACAGCTGTTCCTGGGAGTTCTCAGTGGGGTAGTGGCTGTTGTGGATCCCTACCCCTCTTGACACACACACACACCCCAAGGGCACATCCTGCCCTGATTGCTGAGTGTACCCCCAAGGACCCATGCACCAGAATGAGAGGCTAGAGGAAGAAGCCACACTGCAGGCAGCCCCCCATCTCTGCCTGGGCCCACTTTAGCCCACAAAGTGGAGAAAAGTGTCTCACCCTCAACACTCCCCCCTGAACCTCATCTCCAACCAGCAGGGGGCCCTCAGGTCCCCAGAAGTGAGCAGGATGTTTAGCCTATAGAAGGTAAAAATATCTTGAAACAGTTGCCAGCATCAAAATATGAGACAATTTTATGTCCAGTTTTGAAGTATATAGCTTCTCTAAAAAAATTTAGGTCTTGGAAGGCTAAATATATACATTTTCCATGCTTTATTCATGTGCTTGTATGTCTTCTAATTTTGGTGTGATGACTTTGGAAGCTTCTCATGCTAACCTAACCCACTGTATATTTGTTTATTCCCTTTTTTTGCCCTTGTTTTTTGTTTTTTTATTGTTGTAGTTATTTTTGTTATTGATGTCGTCGTTGTTGGATAGGACAGAGAGAAATTGTGAGAGGAGGGGAAGACAGAGAGGGAGAGAAAGACACCTGCAGACCTGCTTCACTGCTTGTGAAGCAACTCCCCTGCAGGTGGGGAGCTGGGGGCTCGAACCAGAATCCTTAGGCCGGTCCTCGCGCTTTGCACCATGTGTGCTTATTAACCTGCTGCGCTACCGCCTGACTCCCTAACCCACTATATTTTAGGACCCAACCGATTCTCCATGTTCTGTCTGGTTTGGGGGCTCACCCTGCAGTTTCATTTTTGAAGATTACTCTAGTTTTAAATCCTCCATGGCTCCAGAGCTGGTAGGTGAGAAGCCAACTCCACTTTTAGCCTCAGAGCAGAACATGAACCAGAGTGAGCTTCCCAGGCTTCTAGCCGAGGCAAGGTCACCCTGGCCAGTGGGACTGCAGCAGAGGAAGGGTGAGGCCAAAACCTCAGAACTATGTCATCATGGCTGCACTTCACACGTCCCACACAGGGTCAGTCTATTCCTGCCAGAGCCTCTGCCTGCATCCAGCCTCTGGGTGCGTGAGCCCCTGGCCTGCTTCTCACAGGAAGTGCTTGTCCCGGGTGATCTCACCCTTTCCCAGTAGAGCAGCCAGGCCAAGAAGCTCATTGAACTCCCACCCAACTAAGCCAATCAGCCCACCCACTGCCCCCAGGGCATTCCTACGAGGACATCTCATTCTGAACTCATCCTCCAAGCCTTATCTGTGGTTTCTAACACAGTCATCTCCACCAATAGCCTGGAAACCATTCTCAGAATGCCTCAAGACCTTTTCTGCTGCACCACCACCCTCCTGGTTAGGGCTCTTGACAACTCTGGCAGGAGCTGAGGCCTATTTCTAACACCTGAGTCCACTTTCAGCGTCCCTCCAACGGCCTCCCCACCACCACCACCACAAGATGAGAAGCCCTAAGGGTTCTCTAACTCCCACAGAATGAAACCCCAGCTTTATTCAGTGGCATCCGAGACCTCCCTGGCTATCTACCCACTTCCCTTTCTCCACTTCTTGCCACCCGTACACCTCCACTGCCCACTCAACACGGTACCATTCCACTGCCTGGACTGTCCCCCAGGGATACTTGTTAGCCCCTGGCCACCCTTTACTAGGGTTCTGACCACAGGTCATAATCCCCTAAGTCTCTGGCCCCATGCTGTCCACTGACATCACCTCCGTGACATGTGGTCACTGGGCCTATGCATTGCAGCTAGTCCAAATGGGCACATGCTAAGTGTACATGTTATAGACTAGAAAGGCTTAATAATAATAAAAAAAAAAAATTAAAGAGGAGGAAGGGCCGGAAGGTGGTGCACTGGCCAAGCCCACAATTCTGTGTAAAAGGATCCAGGTTCAAGCAGGCCCCAGCCCCCACCTGCAGGGGGGAAGCTTCATGAATGGTGATGGTCTGCAGGTGTGTCTCTTTTTTTGCCCTCCCTATCCAACTTCCCCACCCTCCTCAATCCCTCTGTCCTATCAAATATAAGTGAAAACAGAAAAAGAAGGGGGGCTGGGTGGTGGCACACCTGGTTGAGCGCACATTACAATGCACAAGGACCTGGGTTCAAGCCCCCAGCCCACACCTGTAGGGGAAAAGCTTTGCAAGTGGTGAAGGAGTGTTGCAGGTGTCTCTCTCTCTTCCTCTATCACCCCCTTCCCTCTCAATTTCTGACCATCTCTATCCAATACATATTAAAAAAAAGAGAAAGAAAATAAAACAGGAAGCAAAGGACGGACGGATGGATGGATGGATGAATGAATAGATGGATGGACAAATGGAAAGGGCAGGTTGGTGATGCCACACCTGCTTGAGCACACACATTATAGTGCATAGGACCTGGATTCAAGCCTGATCCCTACCTACAAGGAGGAAACTTCACAAGAAGCAGTGAAGCAGGGCTGTGGTCGGTCTCTCTCTCTTTCTCTCTCTTCCTCCCTCCCTCCCTCCCCCTTCCCTCTCCATTTCAGTAATTATCCAAATGAAGTACATATTTAAAAATTCTTAAAGATATTTTTACAAAAAGTAAAGTATCCCCAATCATTTTCTCTGTTGACTAGATATTGGTCTTTGGGTATAATTGGAGTAAAACAGGCGCTGATGCATTTATTTTCACTTTGCTTATAAATGGAGCCATTAGAAAATCTAGTTGCCGAGGTGGCTCACGTCCCTAGACAGAACTGCGCCTAGGTGGTCTTTATTTCCACGAGCTTCCTTTCACACTTCGCTTATTCAGCTAGCCCGTAACTGGACACCCACTGTGGACTTGTAGACTAGTGGAGAGCTAGATCCACTAGATTCTGAATGCATCCACGTGTACAGGACTGTGCTTCCTAGTGAGACAGAGTGATCCGCTGACCACATCCCTGCGCACCTTGCATTCTCAGGTTCTCCCCAAGATGACGGCCCACGTGGTGAGCGAGATTGATAATATCCTGCGCAACAAGCCCTACAGCAAAAAGGACTACAGATCCTAAGGCGGTGCATGAATCCTGCTGGAGCTGCATGGTTAACACAGCGGTCTGTACCGGCACAGAACGGTGTCGCTAGCCAGCCAGTCCTTTTGAGTCACTTAGCAGCCAACTGCTCAAGCTCTAGCATCCCCGGATTCTGAGGCGTCTGCTGTTGCTACCACTGTGCACCTGACGGACAAGCACATCTGGAAACTCACAGCCAGGACAATCCATTCTATCTCCTTACCTTGGACAGGAGCCGGCTGTTCTTGCATCACTGTACACCTCATGCTTGCACGACGAAGGGTACGTGGGGGTGAAGATGCAGTACCGTCAGGCATTTTAAAACTTAAAAGAGGGCTGTATAGATCTATTTTTTTTTCCAAATGAATAAATTCCACAGGTGACACTGTAGGTCATACCAGAGAGCACGGTATCTTCACTGAGAAGTCTTTGCTTAGAGAACAAGTGCAAACACATTTTTTTTCTACTTTCTCATTCATGTTAGCAAGAGTTGTCCCACTTGTTATTTAACAAAACTGTAGTTCCTAGATGTTTGCTTTCATTGCCTTTTGAATAGTCACTGTAGCTTATCGCAGGCCCTGTAGAACTTACCCAGGCTATCTGTTAGGATTCTAGCACTGCTGCGTCGGCTCACATGAAGAGGGCACGTGAGGATGAGCGCCCCAGTCTGAACTGGAGAGACTGGCTAAATGATGAGCGGGAGGGTCACACTGCTGTGGAAATGTGCTCTATCTTCGAGAAAAGGTTCTTTTTTTTTTTTTTTTTTTTTTTACTACATTCAAACCTGCTCTGTACTTTCAACTGCTTGTAGGCACAACTTCTTAAGTTTAAATATTTGAGCTTTAAAACTAAATATACATGCACTCAGTTTTGTAAGTAAGGCCTGTACCACACCCAGAAAGGCAAATGTCTGTTGTTTAATTAGCTCTAGGGTTTTCCAGTACCGCGCCTGATATTTCTGAGGAATCATCAACATGAAAGGGAAGGAATCATAAGCTTGGTGAAAACTGCTGTAACTATTCAGCATAGGCTGGGTGAATTAACTTGCCCGAGGAAAAACAAATGCTACAGAATCACCAGACTCTATAACCCTATTCTGTGCACTAAACTGTATGCATGAGAGCTCACTGCATGGATACCCTGGGCCTGTCCTTTACACACTCAGAAGCGAAGGTCTAGCTAGCCCTGCCACAGCCGGGTATCAAGCCCACAAATCTACCACTAACTCCACTTGAAAAAACTGTGACGCTATTCTTCCTGTAAGAAGGCACACACATTTTTTTTCCCCCTTTTTGGTAGGGTGGAGATAATATGTAGGAGGAAGGAGACAGGTGGCCCTCCATCTCTGCTCTAACAAGATTCTAATTTACAGAATTCTTATTTTCTGGTCAGTAGGTCCACATTCAGAAATCACTTTGTGACTTACAAGAAATACACTACCCGCTTAAAATTTTCAGACATTACTTCTAGATGTGTTATTTCATGGTTACTTACATTCTTACAAAGTCTTCAAGTGTTAGTGTGAAATATCAGTTTTCTTTTCGATTACTATTACCTGTATCCTAATAGTGAAGTTTGGGCTTTTGCCCAAGAGTATTACTAGTAATGGAAATGGAACATTTTTGGGTTTGTTCATTATGTACTCAATCAATCCAGTGAACTATGTGTGTATAAATGAGCTGAGGTTGTGTAAATGGAACTCTCATGTAAGTTCTTTGCTTAGTGTAATAAAAGCTTTCGGTGCATTTAACCTGAGGTTTTTATCTAGTCTTTCATTTTGAGTGTGGGGTGTATATCTTTCTCCATAAAACAGGCAGTAAGAAGCATCTACAGAAAAACTGTGAGCAGGAAAGCTGCACTGAGTGATGCCCAACAGAAATAGTAATCAAAACATTAGGCTGCAATCCAAACATTTTTTTTCCCTTCTTAATGGAGAAAATAATCAGATTCTAAAGGTATTTTCCATTAGGTTTTAGAATTAACTCCCTATGAAGGTTAAAGCTCCTCAAACTCCAAGAACCTGCAAATTTAAAACCAAATACTAATGTTATTGCTTAGCTGTGGGAACAGCTAGTTTTTATATACAAGTCATCTGCCAAGGAAAATATACTAGATAAGAAATACCTTTCAGTTACATCCTTAAGAAAAATTTCCATGTACTCTGCTCTTTTCTGGCAAGAATTCCCTGGCAGAGAACATACTGTTCTCAAGGGGTAACCTGGGAAAAGTTATCTACACATTGAAACCTCGGCCAAGGAAAATGCAAAGCACAAAAGCTGCACTCCCCATTCTGAGAACTGTCACTTCCTCTTCCTCTAGTGCACCAGGGGGGTCATCAAACAGATGTCAGAGCTTCAGGGACCATAGCCATCTCTGAGAGCACCCCTTCCTTGACACAGGAAGTAATCAAGCCTAGAGGGACAAAGGGCCTGACTGAGCCCACGGATGGCAGAACCAAGTCTAGACCCATGTATTCTGTGGTCTATTTCAGTGATCTCTTATGAATAAGGGGTCAGGGTCTGGGTTTTTTAGTTATTTTTTTTATCTTTATTAAGCCTTGTACCTTTATAAAGTGTCTGTGTGAATGTTTAACCTTTAAAAGAAAAACTTGGATAAGAGTGCAAATTCAGGGCTGTTTATTAATAAGTATTTTAAAAAGTATTAGAGGCCGGGTGGTGGCGCACAAGGACCTGGGTTTGAGCCTCCAGTCCCCAACTGCAGGGGGGAAACTTTGAGTGGTGAAGCAGTGCTATAGGTCTCTCTCCCTCTCTATCTACCCCTTCCCTCTCAATTTCTGTCTCTAATAAATAGTGTTTTTTTTTTTTTTTAAGAAGAGGTGCAGTTCAGAAGAGAGATGCAATGAAAAGTTAGTTTCTTTCTAACCACCTTTGTGAAAATCTAAACCAACCACTCAAAAAACCCTCTGAAAGCACAAATCCTCGTAAGCCTCAATTCCCTCCCACAGGGGAATCTAAGAAAGTAGAATCCATGTGTCAGCAGGCTGTGTCTCTGTCTCTCTGGAGTCCTCCTCCCAGCTCCTGAAGCAGCCCGAGACTAGCACTCTCAAAACCCCCAACAGGGTGGGCAGGACAGCACCACAGGCACATGAGACGCAGTCACACTGCCAGCTGCTTGCTACCACATGAACATGACTCAGCAAGCTCAAAGATGCATTTACATGTATGGGGAAACTAAACTCTTGACAAAGTAAGATAATAAACATGATGTGTTTTATTCATATGGTTTTTAGAAATAAGTCAAGAGAAAGTACAAAATTTAAAAAGGCAAAGTTTAATGATACTTCAAGAGCAAGACTGTCACACAAATTGGGTATGGATCCAATTCCCCTATTTCAGTTAACTTGAAACTTTGTAGAAATTACTCTTTCCAAGTTAGAATCATATTCCAAATAGGGCAACTAGTAAAATCTTACTAGCGAAGCATAATGCCTACCCAAGATTTTTATTACACATTATAAATGAGGAAAAATAGAGAAGTGTAAAATATTGCATCACATTAAAACTCTATCACTTTCAATTGCTGTTACAGAATCCCTTTTCTTTTATTGCGTTTGACATGCGGTCTCTTTGAGATAAAAATTCTACAGCAGGTTGCTGTTAACTAAACCAGATTCTGTAATTCCATGTACCACAACTGGGGCTATTGGTACGTGCCCGCTGTGGTTATGCACAGAAACCTACCGAACATTCAAAAAAGTTAGAACCCACTTCAGGATTATAAACACGAAAGTACGGAGGAAAACTTCAGGACCCAAACTAAATTTTGCTTACCCATCTTGTATAAAGTATTTAATTCAAGAAACTTTCTCAAGCTTCAGACAGCTAGACTTAACATACTGGGCACAGGAACACCAGGAGGGGCTCAGTAGACTTAAAAACAAACAAAAAAGGAGTCTTAAACTAATGTCCCTGTTTCACAGCCCATCTCCAACACGTTTATAAGGATTTCTAAGTGGATATGCCCTCCCATCTAGCCAAGGACTGCCATCTAGTGGCAATTATTTACCTGCAATTTAAAGAGACCTGGCCCAGGGTAGAAGCGGACACTGGACACTGGCCAGGGGTAGTCATTTTGTCAATTAAGCAATTACCTGGTACACAAACTCTACAGTGCCACAAGTCAAAAACTACTGACCAGTTATTTATCAACAGAAAAGGAAGTTAAAATATATTAACAAAGACACACCTCTCATGTGTTACACTTACTTTTTTTATGTTTATTTTCCCTTTTGTTGCGCTTGTTTATTGTTGTAGTAGTTATTATTGTTATGATGTTGTTGTTGTTGGACAGGACAGAGAGAAATGGAGAGGGGAGGGGAAAATGAAGAGGAGGAGAGAAAGACAGACACCTGCAGACCTACTTCACCGCTTGTGAAGCAACCGCCCTGCAGGTGGGGAACCAGGCGCTCAAACCAGGATCCTTATGCCAGACCTTGCAATTTGTACCACGTGCACTTAACCCGCTGTGCTACCGCCCGACTCCCTGTATTACACTAACTATACAGTGAATCTTACTCACTATCTGCCCCTCCTGTCATCCATGAAAAGCATACGGACTAACAAGGGTTCTGCAAATTTCTAGAAGCACGCATGAGTCCTCCCTTAAAAAAAGATCATCTGGCTATTATACAAAGGTACTCTTGCCTACCCTCCAACTCCGTCCTACCAAAGTTTCCAACAATGTGCAAAAGACAAAAGTCTGAGAAGTCCTTTCTATAGTTATGAATAAAAAAAAAAAAAGGGAACATTTTAGAAGTGAAAACTAAAGATTGGGGGCGGGTGGTGGCACACCCGGTTAAATGCACATAGTAGGAAGCACAGGAACCAGATTCAAGCCCCACCATCAAGGGGGGCGCTTCTCAAGCAGTGCAGCAGGTCTGTCTATCTCTTTCCCTCTCTATCTCCCCCTCCTCTATCAATTTCTCTCTGTCCTATCCAATAAAATGGAAAAAATGTCAGCCAGGAGTAGTGGATTCATAGTGCCAGTGCTGAGTCTGTGATAACTCTGGAGGAAAAAAAAAAAAATTAAGCTTTCAGTTAAGATACTGCTTTTCAGGTGATGCAAGTAAAAGCTTATAAAAGCTTTTCAACTGATAATACAAATGATATCTACACACATACTCATTAAAAAATTGAGAGAACCAGGAGATAGATCACCAGAGAGAGCAGAAGCCTTGCCATGCCCAAGTCCCAATAAACCTGGGAGCACCACAGCACCAGAGGAAGTCCAGCAAGTTATGGAGTAGTGCTATGGTTTCTCTCCATATATATATATATATATGTATGTATATATATTAAAATGACTGCAAGTCAGCCCAGGACCTGTGGAACTCAATATACACAAAGCCCCTGTGCTGCAAAAGAAGGGGAAGGGGGGAAGAGAAGAACTGCTATCTTGGCTAAACCCCCCTCACAGGCAAGACACCAGTTAATCAATCAATGGGAATCTATGGACTAAAAGCTCCAATTCAGGAAAGTCCCGATGGAAACATGCTGATAAGCACTAACACCACTCTAATTCCTTAGAGAGTTCTAAGAATTCTAGAACTAACATCAGTCATGATATTGACTTTTGGTCTTTTACATGTCAATAATCATGGAAAAGGTTCTCTTCTTACCCAGTATTGCCAGTAGCATGAGATCCTGGTCAAGGGAGAAAAAGAGACCAGATTAGTCTAACAGGTCACACCAACAAAGTGGGGTCAGGCTGACCTCTGCGCTCACCAGGAGCCAAAGCTATACAGCTGAGCAAGTGTGTGTGTTTGAACCTCACAGGACAACTGTCATACGCCATGGGACTATTTTTAGGTCACTGTTTTGGCTGCCTTCCTGAAAAAAAAAAAAATAAGAAAAGAAAATACACACACACACACACACACACACACACACACACACACACGTTTCTCTTTCCCAAGTTGATGGAACCATGTTTTTATAATTATTTCAAATCACAAGTTCAGCAACTTTGTAAGCATGTGGCTTCTGTTCAATCTTCTGTGGGGAAGAGAACTCAAAATGAGTTCAGTCCAGCTTGATGCTTAAGAGTTCAAAAAAATTTTGTAGTGTTGTACTTGGAACACAGAGAACCAGTTATTAACTTTTGCTACCACAATAAATAACGACAGCTCAGTCCAGGTTACTGTGACCTCTGACAGATCAAGGAAACAAGTTATTTTCTCCCCCTTGTGACTCTAGCACATTATGAGACACTCTGCCTTTTAATAAATGTCCTGGTACTTTGAGTTTCCCATCTGATTCATTTAATTTCAACACCCTGTCAAAAAAAGCCAACAAACAAATATTGAATTACATTTTGCTGGGGTTTTTCAAAACCTTCCAACTGCAGACTTCGAAACATCTTCTGTGTCTCCCACCCCGCCCTCCTTCCTGTATCACAGCCAGAGACACAGGGCCGGGGCGGGGGGTGGTGGGGAGTCGAGGCCACCACGGCCTACTTGGAACCAGTGGACAGGAGGGCGATGAGGCCTGATGAAGCACTTATAGACAAAATGTAATTCCTGTAAGAAGCAGACGTTAAGAAAAAAAAAAAAAAACAAGAACCCCAAATTAGTTTTGCAAGAAAAAAACTAACCAAACAAAAGTCAGTCTCTATAGAAATACCAAGACAGACACACACACACACACACACACACACACACACACACTCTGACAATGCTATACCTACCACTGCCACAATCACAACTGACAAGACAGAAGACCAGAAAGAATGAAAAACATGCACAGGAAAATGTGTTCCAATTTTTAAAAAGAAAGCACGAGAGAAAGAAGCCTAGAAGACAATAATCACTTTAAAGGACACATCTAAATTCTAATTGCTGCGGTAGCGCAGCAGGTTAAGCGCATATGGCGTGAAGTGCAATGACAGATGCAAGGAATCTGGTTCAAGCCCCGGCTCCCCACCTGCAGGGGAGTCACTTCACAAGCAGTGAAGCAGGTCTGCAGGTGTCTCTTTCTCTCCCCTTCTCTTGTCTTCCCCTCCTCTCTCCATTTCTCTCTGCCCTATCCAACAACAATATCAATAACAACAATAATAGCTACAATAATAAAAGAGCAAGGGCAACAAAAGGGAATAAATAAAAATTTTAAATAAATATAATTTTAAATAAATAAAAAATTTAAAGGCCTAATCAAAGAGCACAAGGAGGAAAAGAGCCTTTACTCTTGCCCCTTCTAAGAAAAATCACATCTCCCATGTCCCTTTGTGTTTTGGCCACAGTTGTTTTAAATTTTAAATAAATATAATTTTAAATAAATAAAAAATTTAAAGGCCCAAGCACAAGGAGGAAAAGAGCCTTTACTCTTGCCCCTTCTAAGAAAAATCACATCTCCCATGTCCCTTTGTGTTTTGGCCACAGTTGTTTTAAATTTTAAATAAATATAATTTTAAATAAATAAAAAATTTAAAGGCCTAAGCACAAGGAGGAAAACTCTTGCCCCTTCTAAGAAAAATCACATCTCCCATGTCCCTTTGTGTTTTGGCCACAGTTGTTTTATAAAAGCACCAAGGTTTGGAAAGTTTATTTCGTTTGCAGGACTGGATTGTTTGGGGCAAACCACGCCAGGTTTCCCAGAAAATTCAGCTGGAGAGGCTTGGCATTTTATTACATCATAATTGCCAACTGTTAAAAATCTGGCTGCACATTCCTGGATAACACCTACAATAAACTACCTTAACAAGGCCGATTCTTGCCTAATAGTTCAATTTAAAAGCAATTTGCAACCCTATTAAAGATAGTATGAAATGTATCATTTTTACTGTACTGGCTTTCCACCCAGCTCCCAAGCCCCAAAATATCAGCAGATACCAAGATCCTAAGCCAGGAGTTATCAAAGAAGGCAAGTTTTCTTTTGCTCGTTGGCACTTTTCATTAAATAGGTAGGTACATTAACATAATCATCTATGAAGGACTTTGTTATTTATGAAGTAAGATCTTTGTCATATTAGAACAACTATTAATTAAACTAAATGTCCTGGGAACTGAGAGAGAGCCTATCTGGTCAGATACAGCTTATCATATGCGAGATCTTGGTTCCAGTACTGGTGCCACTTAGGAATAATGGAGCGGTGCTGTGGTGTCTCTCACCTCTTTTAAAAACAGAATAGAAACTGGCCTGGGAACAGCTGCTGAATGATGCTCTCATATAGGTGTCAAGTTCCGGCACCCTATAGAAATTAAATCTCAAGCCAAAAGCCCTAATTATAAATGTGCAGAAACTTGCCAAAGGTCATACAGCCGCTTAATGGACGGCCTGTGCATTTTTTCTTTCCACTAAAGCATTCAAATCAAAACCCAAATGAACTAGTGTTTCTAGACTTCCAGAAAACAGAGTCAACTTTTACAAGGATACACTGTAGGGTTGAAGTTCTTCAATATAAAGAAGGAAGCAACGATGACCAGGACCAGGAAGAGAGTGTTGTTATAGAAGATGGAAAATGTAGTTGCTTCATAATCAGCAACTTCATTCTTCTTCCACAAGATCCTGTAGGCAGACACAGGTCACTCAGGTTGATAAATGGTATATACAGAATGTAAAGACTGCGGCTAGGCAGTGGCACATCCCATTAAGCGCCCACATTACCAAGTGCAAGGACCCAGGTTCAAGCCCCTGGGGAAGAAGCTTTACAAGTGGTGAAGCAGGGCTGCAGGCGTCTCTCTTCCTCCCCTTCACCTCTCAATTTTTGTCTCTATCCCATAAATAACCAAGTGAAAACAGTTTAAAAATGTAAAGACCACCTTGTGGTCCAGGAGGTGGTTCAGTGGATAAAGCACTGAACTCTCAAGCCTGAGGTCCAGAGTTTAATCCCCGGCAGTACACGTACCAGACTCATGGCTGGTTCTTTCTCTTCCTTTTTTCTCATTAATAAATAAATTAAAATCTTTAAAAAAAAAAAAAAAAAAAAGGGGGAGCCACCTGTCCATTGTAAGATAAGTACTTCAAAAATATTAATTTTTTTAAAAGTTTTGTCAAGGACCCAGGCTCAAGCCCCCTAGTCCCAACCTGTAGGGACGCCAAGTTCCATAAGTGGTGAAACAGTATTGCAGGTGTCTTTCTTCCTCTCTTCCCCTTCCCTCTCCACTTCTCTCACTATCCAAAATAATAAAGTCATCCCCTCTTTCAGCAGAGAGAGAAAAAAATCACTCTGCTGACACTAGGAGAGCAGTAGCTGTAGATGTTCCTCTTCCAGGCAGTCAGGGCTCCAGAGAAGCCTGAGTTAATGGCCGCTGGCTTAATTTCCACAGTGGCTGAGGCAGCCATCTTTCTCCAGTCTCACCTCCACCAAATTCAGTGATCTGCAGCCTGACAGCTTCAGAACACAATCCAGAGACAGAAACTAGCTGTGGTCTCCTGGAAATAATCTCGTCTATTACTCCCAGTTTTAAATAGTTTAAACAAGTATCTGCCAGGTTATTAGGAGGAGGTAACTTCTTTTTCTTCGCCTGGTATTCAATCTTGCTCATTTACTAGGACTGGATCAACCTTTTTCTGCACTCCTTTCTGCAGGCAGCAACAGGAAGTTCCAAGATGCCTGCGATTAAGGGAGCTTTCATTCCTCTTGGCTAATTAACCTTGAGATGCGGTCTTTAAGAGGGTAGATTGTGAGCCATCCGTAGGAAATGAAATCAATTGAGTGAATAAATGCACAGAGATAATAACTGAGAGGGGTGAGGCCAGCATTTTTTTTAAATAATAAAATGAAAGAGAGACAAAGAAAAATATCAAAAGTACACCATACACAGTACAGTAATTACTGTTTTTGTGAAACATTTACAAGAGTCTGTGAGTATATCTGGTCAAGATAGTTTTGTTTTTATTGTGAGTCGTTATTTTAAAAGGTTAAGAGCCACTGCAATTTCATGCCATAAAACGCTACACTACTCTGGAGTCAGATGCTAAGGACAGCATTACAGTGAACGTCATTGGGAACTGACACAGTTCATTCACAGATGTTCTAATCCAAGGTCAACCAGGCTGGCTGTAAATGAGAGGTCTCAGCACCATGTTCACACCACAAGTCTCTAAACACACAGCCTTAAAGCCTTGATTCTTTAAGTTGGAGGAAACACATAACCACCAAACTATAAAACTGATTAAAGAAAACTCCAGCTCACAAAGATGCAGAATCCTAACAGGATTTAATGCTATGAAACACTCCACACAGCTGCCTCTATTCTTAGAACTCTGGCACAAGACCCAAGGAAGACTGGTTCCTTTAGTAGACTAAGCAGGCTTTTATACAGAGGTGGCCCCACCCTCCAACACAGTGCCTCTCCCCAACTCCCTTTCTGCCATGCCCTGACGATGAGAACCATCTCCAAAGCAGCTCTGAAAGCAGCAGCCCAACCCCATGTGATCACTCCTATACCATGGGCTGCAGAGCCCACGTGTCCACAGCTTGCTTATCCACAAATCCTCAATCCCCAATGGCTCTCACCAGCTTTGGTTCTAACAAGCATCAATGGCAGGAAATCTGGTTTGGGAGGGCAATTGCCAAGGAATCTTATCCCCCGCCCACCCCCACCAAGAGAAAAGTTAAGACCATACTCATCTACTGTTAAAATGGATTAATGCTAAAAGACAGGCTAAGTCAAGGAAGAGTCTCACTTACATCTTGGGGCAAGTGTTAATAAATAAATCACCAGTTCTCCATGATTCGTGTTCATCCCAGAATGGATGATAAAGCAGCTTCATAGCAAAGCTATTTCAAATGATTGCAGATGGAACCATGAGAGAAACAAATCTGGGCAGAGAGGTGCTGACAAGCCTTCTCTTAAATTTCTTTGAGGCAGCTTATCCTCTGAGGGAGAACAGAACTAGATCTCGGTCCTAGTGATTAAAGGTTGATCACGAGAATAGATCTGAGCGCAAATGTTTTCACTGTAGCTTCATCAGACAAATACAACTAGCATGAATTTCTTTCTACTGACAAAACAAACTTTCACTCTTGTGGCTGCAACTCTAAAAATCTCCACTCCATACTATGAAATGTCTAGCCAGTAGCAAAGAAGTTGCATTACTGATTCCAACTCCAGTCTACCTCACAGCAAACATCTTCAAACTAGGTGTCTATGATGTTATGTTCTAGTTTGAGGACTGCTGCACTAAAGAATATACAACTGACCAGAAAAAAGACTTTCTTATAGTGTTGTGAACTCCCTAACCTCTATTCCTGTGGTGGTGGTGGGGAAAGTCACCTGAAAGTTATGTAACCAGACCTAATATAAACTGCTTCCTGACAGAAAGATTTCAGTTATAATTTTAAAACTGTGCAGTTAGTTTTGTAATGATGCTAAGAAGACAATCATTTCAATGTCTTGGTGCACTCCCAAAACCACTGTAGACTTGTGCATTAAGTTACTCAGTGTCCCTTATAGAAGGATCTACTAGATAAACTCCTTCCAAGATCTTGTGCCAGGAAAATGTTTCTTTTCAGAAGGACTTGCACACTACTTCTCCTCAGACAATGAAAACGGTGACCTCAGATGACTTCCCTGACACTTCAAAGCTCAACTGCTAAAACTAACTCTGAGGTGCTTGTTCATCTCCCCTTTCTCTTAAGCGGGTTCTGGTCTCTTACAGTTGTTTAAGTAAATTTTAAATTACACAGCTTTTTTGGAGCAGGATAGGATTAAAAGTTTCATTCCACAAAGTACCTAGTACAAACTAAAAAAGGATCTGTGAAACTACCTGAGTGCTGACTCTATTAAACATCCTATGAGTAGCTGGGGAAATAACTCAGCTGGTAGAGGACAGGACTTACATGTCCTGGTTCAAGACTGGCCATGGGCTAGAACAGTACTCTGTCCTCTCTCTCATGATTACAAAGAATAAAAAAGGCTGGCAAGATAATTCACCTGGGAAGGTACCAGGTCTGCCATGCGCCTGACCCACTAGTCCTGAGCCCACCACACAAGGGGATGCTTTAGCACTGCCCAGCTAGCTACCTAATTCTAGTGCTATCAGGCTCAACCTGACGCTGTCGACTGGCTACAGAAGAAGGGCAAACGCTAGAAGAAGAAGTGCTATCTAGCTACACAGAGATAAAGACAAAGACATGTATCTGAAAAGGTCTACCTGGAGCAGTGAAGTCTCAACAATGGGGGAAAAAAGTCTTTAAAAACAATAAAATAAACCATCTGGCAACTCTTAAGCACACACTCAATCATTCAGACTTCTGCTACTCAGATGTTAGACTCTTTATTAGGCCTTCCCAGGGCAGTCAGCAGGAAAAGCAGACTGGGTGAGGCTGACAAATGTGGCACACACTTGGGTGCCAAGAGACAAATCCAATTCATTTCTCTTCGTCAGAACTGGATGTTCTTCAATCAGAAAGAGAAATACCACCATCTGAAATGCTGGCCTGCCGTAAAAAGTAAACACTGCAGAGCCAGAGTGGGAAGGTGACTGGCTGAGAGTCTCATCACCGTCCTATGACAGAGCCCGCTCCCAAGTTCTGCAGCTTCCCAGTTGCAAGTCAAGCTCAAAGGCTCACCACAGCTGGCTATCTTCCTGTCATGGACACACCACACAATAATCTCTAGCCTTGAGTCAGACCATACTTCTATACCCGTTTTCTGTGTCAAGTGATCAGTAACTAGTGAAAAGTAACTAGGAGTAATGAAACCTCAATGCCAATTATTAGTCTTCCTTTTACTACATCTTCTGCAATACCCGTGTGTAATTCAGAACAGTTCCAATTGCCACATCCTCCAAGCAGACCTTCTGCCAAATGCCCCGATTGCGAGTAGCACATTTTATATGTGGAGTCAAACCTTTCATCCTTTTCCTTCCGAGACATCTTTCTGTTATCGGCTTCAGAGAGTTTTCGAGTCACTTCTTTGGAAACAGCATCCTCCCTCTTTTGTGCCACTCTGGAAGAAAAAGAATAAAAAAAGTTTCCACATGCTTCAGCAGGGAAGCTACGCTCTGAGAAACACTCTGTACTCATATTTTGTATTGGCAGCTGTATGATACTTTACATTTCAAGAAAATAAGCTGGACAGCAAGTTCCAAGTTTATTACACTGTGCAAGCCAAAAGAGAGGGCATCCAAGAAACTTCCAGCATGTGGTTTGTTATGTGCTTTGATTTCTGCTTAAATGGAAGAATTTTCCAAAGTTTAATATGGAAATAAAAGTCAAATATGACTAGCATAATTTATATTATATAAAATCACTAGAACTCCATTTTGTTTTAACCTATAATTACACTGTTCAACAAATGAATGTAATAAGATGTTAACAAGTGATAAATTACTTTAATTCCAGTAAACAATATGAGAGAAAAGTAGGCTTAGAGGAATTAGCAGCTGTAATCTCTTAAAGTAAGGTTTTTAATTGTACTATGAAGAACAATTTCACCAGAGAGAAGTAATACCATATGGTCAGGGACTGACACCACTTTTACGTAAGTAAACTGACGGTGGTTTGAGAGTTGTAATGTCGAACTAGCCAGAAAAGGAAAAAAAAAATGTAATATGGAACTAGCCAGAAAAGGAAAAAAAAAAAAAATGGAGACATTATTCAAGAGTTAAGATCAGACACTTCAGTGCGGAGTCAGATAAAAAAAAGACAGTAATGAGTGAATCTGATAGTGAGGCTGCTAGTGAAAGGGTTAAATTGGAAGTGACAAAATGCAAAGCTTCCCAAAGATCACTTAGATCCAGCATGGCAATTGCCTCTTTATATAGGAAGGACTCATAAGTAATAAAGAAAAAGTAGGGGGGTGGGTGGTAGCACAGCGGGTTAAGCACACATGGCGTGAAGCGCAAGGATCTAAGGATACTGGTTCGAGTTCCCGACGCCCCACCTTCAGGGGGGTCGCTTCACAAGCAGGTCTGCAGGTGTCTGTATTTCTCTTCCTGTCCACTCTCGATTCCTCTCTGTCCTACCCAACAACAACAATAACAACAACGACGACAATAAACAACATGGGCAACAAAAGGGAAAAAACGGCCTCCATGAGCACTGGATTGATAATGCAGGCAGAGTCCCAGCAATAACCCTTGAGGCAAAAAAATAAAAAATTAGAAGTCCGGCAGTAGCGCAGTGGGTTAAGTGCACAAGAACAAGGACCTGCTTGAGGATCCCGGATGGAGCCCCCAACTCCCCAGCTGCAAGGGAGTCGCTTCATAGGCAGTGAAGCAGGTCTGCAGGTGTCTATCTTTCTCTCCCCCTCTCTGTCTTCCCCTCCTCTCTCCATTTCTCTCTGTCCTATCCAACAACGATGACATCAATAACAACAACAACTACAACAAAAATAAAAAACAAGGGCAACCAAAGAGAAAATATATATATTTTTAAAAAATTTTTTTAAAAATTTAAAAAAGAAAAAGTAGTACATGATTATAAGTAAATTATAGACATTACCTACAGAGCTTCAGCATAAAAACATTCAACACAATAGTGAGATATATTAGAAATAATAAAACAGGATAGAGGTGGAGATCAAAATCTGTTCATTTCTGTGTTCCATTTCGTTCTGGTCAGTATACCAAGGTAAACAGAATGACATCTGGATAGATCCTATCAGTGATCAGCCAGTGTAACAGTTTGCAACCTTAACTTTAACCACAAGAACTCCTGGGTGCACCCAATGAGAAACCATCTAAATACATCAAACTTCTACTGAAAGAGCTACAGCAATATATTAACAGTAACACAATCATAGTAGGGGACTTCAACACCCCACTCTCTCAACTTGACAGATCATCAAGGAAGAAAATCAGTAAAGACATAAGGGAGCTAAATAAAGAGATAGATAAACTAGAACTATTGGACATTTTCAGAGTCATTCATCCCAAGAAACTGGAATACACATTTTACTCAAATCCACAGGGATCATTCTCAAGGATAGACCATATGTTAGGCCACAAAGACAGCATCAGCCTATTCAAGAGCACTGAAATCATCCCAAGCATCTTCTCAGACCACAGTGGAATTAAACTAACACTTAACAGTCAACAAAAGATTAGTAACAGTCCCAAAATGTGGAAGCTCAACAGTACACTTCTTAACAACTTCTGGGTCAAAGAGGAAATCAAGGAAGAAATCAAAATGTTTCGAGAGTTCAATGAAAATGAAGACACAAGCTATCAAAATATTTGGGACACAGCTAAAGCAGTCCTAAGAGGGAAGTTCATAGCTATACAAGCACACATTAGGAAACAAGAAAAGGCACAAATAAACAGCCTGATTGCACATCTTAAAGACCTAGAAGAAGAACAACAAAGGAACCCTAAAGCAACCAGAAGGACAGAAATCACTAAAGTTAGGGCAGAAATAAATAACATTGAGAATAGGAAAACCATACAAAAGATCAATGAAAGTAAATGTTGGTTCTTCGAAAGAGTAAACAAAATCGACAAACCTTTAGCCAGACTCACAAAACAAAAAAGGGAGAAGACCCAAATAAATCGGATAGTAAATGAAAGAGGAGATATCACACAACAGACACTGCAGAAATTCAACATATCATGCGAGGCTTCTATGAACAACTATATGCCACAAAGTTAGAGAACCTGGAAGAAATGAATGATTTCCTAGATACCTACCAACTTCCAAAACTAAGTAAAGAGGAAGTGGATAACATGAACAGGCCCATCACAGCTAATGAAATTGAAACAGTTATCAAAAATCTTCCCAAAAATAAAAGTCCTGGACCAGATGGTTTTACAAATGAATTCTACAAAACTTTCAAAGAAGAACTAATACCTCTACTTTTAAAAGTCTTCCAGAAGATTGAAGACACTGGAATACTCCCTGCCAGCTTCTATGAAGCCAACATCACCCTGATACCAAAAGCAGACAGGGACACAACCAAAAAAGAAAACTACAGACCAATATCTCTGATGAACATAGATGCGAAAATATTGAACAAAATTCTAGCCAACCGGATACAGCAGTATATCAAAAAGATTGTTCATCATGACCAAGTGGGGTTTATCCCAGGCATGCAAGGTTGGTTTAATATACGTAAATCAGTCAATGTGATCCACCACATCAACAAAAGCAAGACCAAAAACCACATGGTCATATCAATAGATGCAGAGAAAGCCTTTGACAAAATACAACATCCCTTTATGATCAAAACACTACAAAAAATAGGAATAGATGGAAAATTCCTGAAGATAGTGGAGTCTATAGATAGCAAACCTACAGCCAACATCATACTCAATGGTGAAAAACTGGAAGCATTTCCCCTCAGATCAGGTACTAGACAGGGCTGCCCACTATCACCATTACTATTCAACATAGTGTTGGAAGTTCTTGCCATAGCAATCAGGCAGGAGCAAGGAATTAAAGGAATACAGATTGGAAGAGAAGAAGTCAAACTCCCCTTATTTGCAGATGACATGATAGTATACATGGAAAAACCTAAGGAATCTAGCAAGAAGCTTTTGGAAATCATCAGGCAATACAGTAATGTGTCAGGCTATAAAATTAACATTCAAAAGTCAGTGGCATTCCTCTATGCAAACACTAAGTTAGAAGAAATTGAAATCCAGAAATCAGTTCCTTTTTCTATAGCAACAAAAACAATAAAATATCTAGGAATAAACCTAACCAAAGAAGTGAAAGACTTGTATACTGAAAATTATGAGTCACTACTCAAAGAAATTGAAAAAGACACAAAGAAGTGGAAAGATATTCCATGCTCATGGGTTGGAAGAATTAACATCATCAAAATGAATATATTACCCAGAGCCATCTACAAATTTAATGCTATCCCCATCAAGATCCCAAGCACATTTTTTAGGAGAATAGAACAAATGCTACAAATGTTTATCTGGAACCAGAAAAGACCTAGAATTGCCAAAACAATCTTGAGAAAAAAGAACAGAACCGGAGGCATCACACTGCCAGATCTCAAACTATATTATAGGGCCATTGTCATCAAAACTGCTTGGTACTGGAACATGAACAGACACACTGACCAGTGGAATAGAATTGAGAGCCCAGAAATGAGGCCCCACACCTATGGACATCTAATCTTTGACAAAGGGGCCCAGACTATTATATGGGGGAAGCAGAGTCTCTTCAACAAATGGTGTTGGAAACAATGGGTTGAAACATGCAGAAGAATGAAGCTGAATCACTGTATTTCACCAAATACAAAAGTAAATTCCAAGTGGATCAAGGACTTGGATGTTAGACCAGAAACTATCAGATACTTAGAGGAAAATATTGGAAGAACTTTTTTCCGCATAAATTTTAAAGACATTTTCAATGAAACGAATCCAATTACAAGGAAGACTAAGGCAAGTATAAACCTATGGGACTACATCAAATTAAAAAGCTTCTTCACAGCAAAAGAAACCACTACCCAAATCAAGAGACCCCTCACAGAATGGGAGAAGATCTTTACATGCCATACATCAGATAAGAGTTTAATAACCAACATATATAAAGAGCTTACCAGACTCAACAACAAGACAACAAATAACCCCATCCAAAAATGGGGGGAGGAATTGGACAGAATATTCACCACAGAAGAGATCCAAAAGGCTGAGAAACACATGAAAAAATGCTCCAAGTCTCTGATTGTCAGAGAAATGCAAATCAAGACAACAATGAGATATCACTTCACTCCTGTGAGAATGTCACACATCAGAAAAGGTAACAGCAGCAAATGCTGGAGAGGGTGTGGGGTCAAAGGAACCCTCCTGCACTGCTGGTGGGAATGTCAATTGGTCCAACCTCTGTGGAGAACAGTCTGGAGAACTCTCAGAAGGCTAGAAATGGACCTACCCTATGACCCTGCAATTCCCCTCCTGGGGATATATCCTAAGGAACCCAACACATCCATCCAAAAAGATCTGTGTACACATATGTTCTTGGCAGCATAATTTGTAATAGCCAAAACCTGGAAGCAACCCAGGTGTCCAACAACAGATGAGTGGCTGAGCAAGTTGTGGTATATATACACAATGGAATACTACTCAGCTGTAAAAAATGGTGACTTCACCGTTTTCAGCCGATCTTGGATGGACCTTGAAAAAATCATGTTGAGTGAAATAAGTCAGAAACAGAAGGATGAATATGGGATGATCTCACTCTCAGGCCGAAGTTGAAAAACAAGATTAGAAAAGAAAACACAAGTCGAACCTGAAATGGAATTGGAGTATTACACCAAAGTAAAAGACTCTGGGGTGGGTGGGTGGGTGGGGAGAATACAGGTCCATGAAAAATGATGAATGAAATAGTGGGGGTTGTATTGCTAAATGGGAATCTGGGGAATGTTATGCATGTAAAAAAAAAAAAAGAAGTAGAAACGCAAAGCAGAAATTGACTGAGTTTGGAGTATGGCACCAAAGTAAGAAAGCAGAAGTATACTAGAGTTTGCAGTGAGTACCTCCCTAATACTTCCTCTCCACTTTTCCAAGCTTTGGGTCCATGATTGCTCAACAATCTGTTTGGCTTTGTATGTTAACTCTCTTTTCAGTCACCAGGTTCCAGGTGTCATCAGGATGCCGGCCAGACTTCCCTGGATTGAAGACACCACCAATGTGTCCTGGAGCTCAGCTTCCCCAGAGACCCATCCTACTAGGGAAAGAGAGGCAGACTGGGAGTATGGACCGACCAGTCAATGCCCATGTTCAGCGAGGAAGCAATTACAGAAGCCAGACCCTCTACCTTCTGCAACCCTCAATGACCCTGGGTCCATGCTCCCAGAGGGATAGAGAATGGGAAAGCTATCAGGGGAGGGGGTGGGATATGGAGATTGGGCGGTGGGAATTGTGTGGAGTTGTACCCCTCCTACCCTATGGTTTTGTTAATTAATCCTTTCTTTAATAAAAAAAATAAAAAAATAAAAATAAAAATAAAAAAAAAGAACTCCTGGGGCACAAAGTAAAGCACAGACTCTGCTTTTCCCCATGCCTCCATCTCTAGCTCTTAGAAAACATTAAAAAAAAAAAAAAAAAAAAAAGACACTGCTAAAAGGAAAACCTTTAGTCAGTGTCAGCTAATTTTTTTCTTCTAACAAACTGGTAACTGGGAGGAGGAAAACTGATTTGTCTAAGAAAAAGATGAATAATAATAAGTTCTGTAACCTAAAGAAAAAGTTCATTAAGGAACAGACAGCAATCTTCTTAGGAAATATTTTAGGATGCCTTAATGTCCTCTTTCTTCCAAAAGCCCAACACTTTACCTGACTCATTTCACTATATAAAAGTTCTGCTCCAAAGGGCAGAAGCTTATCTCTTTGACTCTCTAGTATGCCAAGCACTCAACAGGTGATGCTTGAATTTCACCTCAAGACTGCTTTTTTTCTAACAAAAGCCAAGTGAGTAGAAATTAATAAAGTTTATAGCAAAAAATCTTTTCTGGCTAAAATGAGGGCAGACATATACAAATTGTTGTGATGCTGAAACATAAGGAATAAACCATTCTCCTAAAAGCTGGTGATTTCTTTTTTTTTTTTTTTTTTTTTTTTTTTTTTTTTTACCGAAGTGAATGACCATCTTCTGGGAAGTATAGGTTTTGAACCTGAAAACTGTCTGTCTGTCTCTTAGTCCACAGAAAGAGCCACTAGCCCAGCCAGATCTCACAAAAGCTGGTGATTTCTAAAGTATCTTACGGATACTTAAGTCAATAACCTGTCGAATCCTTTAAAACTCTATCCTCATCTAACGAGAGGCTTAACAGCTGATAAGTTATTATAACTCAAGAAGTTGCCCTATTCTCCCTCACCTCAGGGTTTTTAAAACAAACAGATGCTGAACATCCTAAGATACAGCAGTGAGTTAGCTGAGAGTCCACACTAAACCAGTTTTCAAGTATTTTTTACATCAGTAAGTGTAGTTTTCCAGAATAAAAATTAAGTAGTGCATATTTTTTAAGACATCTCTGAAATAATTTTTTAAGTTATGTGACCTTTAAGTAAAAATTCTTAAACACTCTCAAGCAGCCTCTTCAGCACTGTGCATATGTTAGTACGTCCCAGACAGTATGCCCCAGTGTATTACTCGGGTCATGTATTTACTCCTCAGCATCCTAGCGGGCACATGAACATCCCTGCTTCACAGCTCAGGAACTGAAGTCCAGAGAAAGAGCATGTCTGCCCAATGCTGTTCATGTCAGAGGAGCAGGAACTGAAAGCCAGACTTTCAACTCTGAAAACCCCTTTCGTTCTACTAACAATACCTACTCAGATTCAGCCTCTCTTTGGGTCTTGGAACCTCAACCACCTTGCAAATCTGTAGGTGTTTTGAGATTAGTGACAATATTTTACTTTAAACCACAACTATAATTAAACAGAAATCCCATTCTGATGATTATTACTTTAGTGGTGTGTATGTGTGTGGTGTTTTTTTGTTTATTTGTTTTTGTTTTTTACCAGAGCACTGATCAGCTCTAACTTTTGGTGGTGCAGGGGACTGAACCCAGGATGAGACTCTCTTTGTGTAACCATTATGCTATCTACCCCCATCCATGATTATTACTTTAGTAAGTCACTGACACTGTACTAAAGCAAATGTACCATCAATTGTTACAAGCCACGTAAAACAAGACCCAGCAATTGCCCTCAGAAGTCTTAATTTAAAAAATAAATAAATACATGAACATGACTTCTGACTCCAAAGGGTAAATAAAAAAATGATATGCAGAATGAGTAAAAAATACCAACTTGGGGGCCAGGTGGTAGCACAACGGGATAAACACACATAGTGTGAAGCTCAGGTACCAGTATAAGGATCCCAGTTTGAGCCCCTACAGTGGGGTCACTTCACAAGTGGTGAAGCATGTCTGCAGATGTCCATCTTTCTCACTCCCTCTGTCTTCTCCTCTCTCAATTTCTCTTTGTCCTATCCAACAATG
The DNA here is from genome assembly GCF_950295315.1 of Erinaceus europaeus. Lineage (NCBI taxonomy): Eukaryota > Metazoa > Chordata > Mammalia > Eulipotyphla > Erinaceidae > Erinaceus > Erinaceus europaeus. The sequence goes on along the minus strand of NC_080170.1, from coordinate 33,636,238 downwards.
ACAATAACAGCAACAACCAAAAGATGGCCACCAGGAGCAATAGACTCATAGTGAAGGCAACGAGCCCCACCGATAACTCTAGATGCAAAAAAAAGGGGAGGGGAGGGGGAGAGGAGGGGAGGAAAGAAAAGAATTGAGTGGGGGCACCAAAGTAAAAACCCTGGGTTGAGGGTGACGGTGGATGTTCAACTTCATGATGGGGGAAGGGGGAGGATGGATATGGATGGAATGGGACACAGTCTTTTGGTGGTGGGAATGGTGTTTATATACACTCCTATTAATTTGTAGTCATAAATCACTAATTAATGAGGGAAAAAATTAATTGAATGTCTCATACTTTTTAAAGCAGACTGAATCTTTTTAATACATAGGCTAAGTCTGATGTTGACTCTCTTAAAAGCTTAGACCAGGGAGAACAGAAGCAACCCGTGGCACAGCTATATACAAATAATGTCAAAGGACATAAATTATGGTGATGTTGTGTATGATACAGCAAATCCTAACAAAGGGATATTTCAAAGTTAACCCAATTGCTAAATAATGTGATTATAGCAATAACTATCTATTGTCTTCTTAAACCCTAAGACAGCAGGAACCTCCCGCTTCCTCTATAGAGCCTATATTTCCCCAGTCCTGGAACCTCTAGGGTGGGACTCACTTTCCTGCATGCATCTCTCAATTCATACCAAATAATATTGCATCCGCCGGTCCCACAGACCAAATAATATTGCATCCGCCGGTCCCAACCTACTCAACATAACGAGTACCACCTCAGCATGCTTCACTTCAGACTGTGTCCAGAGACGAAAGGCATGGAATGCCAACCCTTCAACCCCATTACTCAGGTGAGAATTTTCCTTTCATAGTATTCTCTAACTCCATTTCAGATGGCTCACTTCCTAACAAAGTCCCAAAACCTAGATATAGACCAGGGCCCGTGAGATAGAGCATATGTTCACATGTATCCATAAATTAGGGCAAAATATATACCTGAAAGCAAAAATACACAATAGTCTGCAGTGAGTCAGCATAAAGTTCATAATGAAATAGTGTCTACTTAGACTTAGATACCTCCCCCCTCACCTACTTCCTATTACAGTTCTCTCACTGACTCCAAAGGTAACCTCATCAAAGCAAGGACTGCAAAAGCTGAATAAGGGCAAGAGACTGGCATACTTTCATGATGACTCTTTAGTCACTATCAGGCCACCCCATCAGCTGGGGCCCTAATCGGGGAGTCCTGAGATTCCCAAACAGACATGATGGGCCTAGACCTCGAATAAATCCCTCTCTCCATTGATACCAGTCATTTCTATCAGGAACAACACAACAGACCCCTTTGTGAGCCCCCATAGGACCTTGCCCTCAACTTGGATCAACAATGGTAGAGAATGTTCCATCCTCTGAAGGGAGGATGGACAACATACTCTATGCTCCACCCGAGGAAAATGGGTTTTGAAATTGGGGCAGCTTGGAACGTTCCTACTCATGACCACAAAATGTGAACTGAGATCTACAGGGAGGCAGAGGTCACAAAGGCTCCTAAACTGAATATGGGCCCCAGATCAGATCAAATTGATGGGGTTTACAGTCCGCAATATTTATACCCCTTTCCCATATTAGGGAGCTACTCTCTTCCCTGATCCAGCTTTCTGGTCCTTTTTCCAGCCATGATATCATCTCCCCAGACAATAGCTTGGATCTACCTGCATATCAGACTTCAGGCTAAGGGGGGAAAAAAAAAAACAAAAACAAACAAACAAAAAACCACTTGTATAACCACAGGCCCTTTGGAATTTAACTAAAATATGCCTACTACCTATCTATATAATGGAAGACACCCCTCCCCCCAACTCCTCATCTGCACTATTCCAGCCTTTAGGCCCATGATTGGTCAACAATTTATCTGGTTTTGTATGTTAACTCTCTTTTCAACCACCAGGTTCTAGATGCTAGCATGATGCCATCCAGACTTCCCTGGACAGACAACCCCACCAATGTGTCCTGGAGCTCTGCTTACCCCAGAGCCCTTCCCCACTAGGAAAAGAAAGAGACAGGCCAAGAGTATGGATCGACCTGTCAACACCCATATTCAGTGGGAAAGCAATTACAGAAGCCAGAACTTCCACCTTCTGCATCCCACAATGACCTTGGGTCCATACTCCCAGAGGGATAAAGAAAAGAAAACTATCAGGGGAGGGGATAGGATAGGGAGTTCTGGTGGTGGGAACTATATGGAGTTGTACCCCTCTTATCCTATGGTTTAGTCAATGTTTCCTTTTTATAAATAAAAAATTTAGAAAGAAAAATACCAAGTCATAATAGGACTAATTCCTGTCCTGCAGGAAGCTCACTTCTGAAGGCTTCACCACTCACAGATGGTCAGGTCACTCAAGACAGCTCAGAAGAGCAGAGGTCAAGGGCTGAATCCCCTGGAGTGGAGAGGGCTGCCTATCAGAAAGAGACAAAGAGGACCTTAACACTGTGCTAGTCTAGAATAGACACATGCAACCTAAGTTTCTACTGGGTTCAGAGACAGTGGATAAACCACAGGGATCATCTCTGGACACCTTAGAATAAACTCCCATTAACTGAGATCACATCCACATGCTTCTGTCCCTTATCACCAGAAAGAACTAACACAAAGACAACAAAGATAAAAAGGACCTCTCCAGCAAAGATTCCCATTTACATGTCTTGATGTAGCAGACATGTAAAAAGAGAGGAAGATGGACATTCATAAATGAGTAAGTCATGTTCAAAGGGTATCATTAAGGCTTTTAGAAAAACGAGTGTCTGATCTAGAAAGACAAAGCTAGGAATAGCAGAAGAGTAGAAGGCAGGAGACTTTATTCCAGGGGCCTGAAAATTTTGTCTTACTATGTTTAGAAAACATAGGCCATGATGAATTGTTAGGCAAGAAAGCAGCATAAGATGGTAACAGATGAGGAAGAATACATGCTCTTTTTTTTTTTTTAAATCAGAGCACAGCTTAGCTCTAGCTTATGGAAGTGCAGGGAACTGAACTTGGGACTTTGAAGTGGCAGGCCTGAGTCTCTTTGCTCTCTATCCCTGCCTGAGGAATAGGTGTTCTTTATCTCCTAAAACCTGCTCCTCACACACGGTGTAGATTCCACAGAACAACATGCTTTTATACAGCGCATGACAGGGAAGGACCTAGACTATGTGTTTAAAAGACTGAATGGAGATTTGTATAACCCAGCCAAAAGGGTCCAAAGTAAAGTGAAATTTTTGAAAAGAATAAGATTACGTGCATAAAGTACACTAGTACTTTGAATCTCAGTAAAATTCCAACTGCCTTTAAGAGAGTCTCCAGTGGGCAGGAAGATGGCACAGTGGTAGTACAGGGCCTCTATGTCTGAGTTCTAAATTGGATCCCTGGCACAACATATGCAGGAGTGATGCTATGGTTCATGTTGTTGTTCTCTTTCTCTCACTCATAAGTAAATCAATCTTTAAAAAGAAAGAACTTTCAAAGAAATGCAGCACTAAGAGGGCTTCGAGAAGCTGAATATTCTACTCTCCTAAGTACCAAAGTATGTATAAAACAACCTCAAAGTGCAATTAAACATCCATTCCTACCTGCTTCCCAAGACCATCTCACTCCCAAACAACAAAAACTACTACCATCCTTCCCTCAGTCTAAATTATTCTCCCACATTTTACCCTTCATGAAACCTAAGTACATAACTGTTTATGGGGAGTATGTACATTTACTGTGACACGGCTTAGGTTTTCTCTTCCAAAATGTGTTGGTGAAATAATAGTTGATAGTGTGATTTAAAAAAAATGAAAAAATAAAAGGAAACAACAATCTTTTACATTTTCATACACTACTAAGAAAAAAAGAGCATTACAAATATCAGTTTGGGGGGCTAGATGGTGGCGCACCTGATTGATTACACTCTTTACCATGCACAAGGAGCCAGGTTCAAGCTCCCACTCCCGGCTTGCAACAGGGAAGCTCCATGAGTAGTGAAGCAGTGCTACAGGTGTCTCTCTCTCTCTCTCTATTCTTCTCTTAATTTCTCCATCCTATCAGATTAAAAATTTTTTTAAGTCAGCATAATTATGAAAAAGAAAACAGTTCGTACCCATCCAAACAGTATGTGTTTCTTTTTTGAAAGAATTCCAGTTGGCTTCTGAAATGTGCATTTTGTCTTCCTCTAAACTCCATGATTAAAGCTAGTATAACTGTTCTAATTTCACTGGCAAAGTTTACTTCTACAGCAGTAACAGCCCTGCCTCTGCTTCAGTTAGGTAACAATCCCTCAAAGCATTCATGAGCTTTCCTCCCAAAACATAAGCATACCAAATGAAGATACCCCACTGTGCAAGAATGCAACATTCAATACACACTTCCACTTGTGAGATATACTTACTTGTGCTTGAGAACAAATTTCACATTTTTGTATGCAAAGGCTACCAAGTATGTGCTGACAAGGGTCATCACACTGTACAGAACAGCAGACTGAATTAGGTCCATATGCCATATTCGCCAATAGAGCCCTGAATTAAGATAAAGGTAAATAAATAAATAAAAGATGGAGGGGGAGGAGACATTATTACCAACCACTTACAAAACTCTTAGTTAATTATACAACTACGACTATACATACAGATCATGTTAAGGCACCCAATACAAGAGGACTTCCAGAGGTGGAATCACCGGCATAAAGTCTCAAGCTTTCTGTTCAGGACGTTTGCAATTCCATTATTAGTCAAGATAAAAACAGAACTTCTTCTAAAACGAGGATAAACTCTAGCTCAACTAAAATCAGAAATTCTAGCTTCAAATATCACTCATAAAGGTACCAAATAACGTGCAATGTGGGCGATCCCACAACCACTTGCGCTCCCAGGTCTGAGTTCTGCGCTGACGTGGCGGTAAGGAAACTTCCAGGCGGCCAGGGGCAGGGGGTCCACACCCCAGCGACTGCACTGGGGTTTGCTCTGCACAGACAGCAAGCCTGAGTCGGACTGTCCAGAAGTGCAGCAGTGAGACAAGAGTGGGAGCAGACCTGGGAACCCCAAGCTTTAAAAGCAACCTTGGGCGCGTCTGCGAAGACTTTGCATACAGGGGAGAGTTCTAGACGCGCTCCCATCGCGCGATTCCGGTTTATACGAGGGAGATCGAGGGCTCTGGGCAGACGACACACTTCTCCCATAAAATCGGGGGGAAGCAGCTCAGCGGTGCGAGGCGAATCACTATTACACCTCTGCGTGCGGCGTGAAGCCTGCTAATCGCCTAATTCATTCGGTCTCTCCAAATCGGGCACGGGCATAGGCTCACGATCCCGCAGGCTTCTGCTCGGGAGGTCGCCCCCAAGGCTAAGCAGCCGGCGTGGGAGGGAGAGCGGGATCCACACGCCGCGCCGGGACCCGCGGCCTCCCCGAGCCACGTCCCCGCCCCGCCCGCCTCCCCGCGCTCACAGATAGGGATGGCCGACACGATGAAGGCGTTCCCAAAGAAGAGTGCGGACGACTTAGCCGAGAGGTTGCGGCTAAAATCCTGCAAGAGCAGATCTTCCTCCGATTGCTGTTTAAAGCCGCCTTTAGGAGCCATGGCGGAGCCGGGAAGCGCACAGGCCAGGAGCAGAGCCGGCGCCAACTCCGGACACCTCTGGACCGCCCCCACGGCCGCCGCACCCAATCAGCGCTGCGAGGAGGTGGGACTAATACGAGAGAGGCTTCCAGGGATTGGTCGACATGGCGCTGTCGTGAATCCGGTAAGATTGGGCGAGCGCGCCAGACTTCCGGATTCCCGCACGCTCCCTGACACGTCGGCTTCCGTAAAGAGGTAGGGATTTGTTTAATAGGTACTTTTTTTATGAAGAAAACTTTATTGACACTGCACTTCACAGCAACTATTATTATAAATCCGAGTTTTACACATTCATTCATTCATTCATTCGTACAGAGAACGACTGAAAGTTTTACCCCTCCCATATAACTTGCCCTATGTGTCTATGTCATTTGGTTGCTCCTGACTGAATTGTATGCTAAGTAATAACCTGAATTGTAAGAAAATCTGCACATGGATGATAAGTGCTGAGAGCATAATAGAAGGATTCTCCACCCACCATACCTTCAAGGATAGAGAGAAAATTGCGCCCCCCCCCTCCCGCTTTGGGGTTTTTTCCCAGCTAATCAAGCAATCAAATTAGCATCAGAGGGATGGCAAGATAGTTTACATAGGCATGCATGCACCTGCGTTACCGTGAGTGTAACCCAGGTTTGAGCTCCTGATCCCCAAACCTCTGGGGGAAGATTTGGTGCTGAGTTTTCTCTCCCTCTTTTCTATCTCAATATCTTTGTCTCTCCCTTTATTTGGGGGGTGGGGTGGGGTGGGGGCCAGCCTGGTGTGGTGAAAAGCTGTAATGAAATAAAAGTTAATATCAGACATATTAATAAGAATAAAGAACAAGAACAAACATAACTGCAAATGTATAAAGAATACACATGAATTCTAAAGTTAATAGGGCAAACAAGGATCTGTATTCTGAACTACATGATGCTGTAGGGTACTAGGGCTTCAGAAAGAGAAAAGGGGTCCCACATGATGAGGAGGGGGTGACTCATGATGAAGATAAGATGCTCTGTCAGTAAATGTTTTTGTCCTGTATTTAGATAGGTTTCTGTGATAGGAAGATTTTTTGTGATAAATCTCCTAATTCTGAGCAATACTGCCAATTTTCATTCTTCTCAAGAGTTAAGAGTGGCAAAAGTTTGTGAGTTTGCCTGGATTGACCTCAGGCCTAAATAATCCACATACCAAAGTGACACATCTTGGGAAAGACCTGTTCGAAACATTTTTGGGAGTCTTTGATTTGTTTGTTTGTTTGTTTGTTTGTTTGTGGGGCAGTCTTGTCCTTCACATTCACCCCAGCCCGAGTATCTTGCGCCAAGTACAGGTCAACATAATTGGAAAGTTAGTCAAACCAAAATAGATGCAATAAACAGGCAGGTAGAATCAACAGCAAAAATTGTAAACAGGTAAAACTGTAAACTCCCAGATTTAAGGAGACATTTATGCATGTAATATAGAAAAGAAAAAAATCTTTGAGGTGCTATGATTGTGTGTCCGTTCCCCCCCCCCCCCCTTCTTCTTCTAGCGTTTGCCCTTCTTCCATAGCCAGTCAACAGCGTCAGGTTGAGCCTGATGTAAAGTTTCAAGACCTCCTTTGAATCTGGAGAGGTGGCAGTCGTTGACTATGTGGGTCATAGTCCGCAGGGGCAGTTCGGGTCGTCTCTGGCTCCCCAGCGATGGAACATAGTGGCGCACCGGCCATGGCCTGTTAGATAGCGATTGAGGAGGGCCCAATCATAACGTGCTAGGTCAAAGCCGGGTTGACGCTTGCAGGGGTCTGTGATGAGGTGTTTGTTCTTTACCTCAGCTGACTGCCAACTCTGTTTCCAAGAGACTGGAACAGAGAAATTCAGTGTAGGCATAGGGAACCCCCCCCCCAATACCAAGCAATTCATTCAGTTCTTCTGAAACACTGACTGAGGGGTCTTGGAAGTTTACCTCCATCTGTCAGGAAAGGCGGTATCCAATTCCACAGGTTTAGCATAGAGACCCCAACATCATAACAATTGCAAGACCTCATTGTCACCTGTGCTTCTGCACAACCTGGCTATGAACCGGCAGCTCCCATGCCCCTCTTCTCAGGTTCCAATAATAGAGCAATTCTCAGAACTTAGGAAACTTGTTGAGTTACTACCAGAAGATCACTGATTTATTGCAAAGACTTATCTTAAAGGGTATATACATATGAACAGTTAGAGGGTAAGTTAGAGGTCCCCAATGAAGGAGCTCCTATCCCCATGGACTTTGGGGTCTTACACCTGGGTATAGCTTGATCCAACAAAGTGAAAACCCTCCAGACCCATCCTTTGGGGGCTATGTGGAGGCTTTATCATTTAGGCATGAATCTTTAAATTGTTGGCCACTTGTCATTGATTCAACCTTTCCCTACCCCAGAGGTTATGGGTGGGAATGAAAGTTTAACCTTCAGGTCAGGATAGTTTCCCTGGCAACCCGCCCCCATCCTTAGGTTACAGGGGATTCTCCACGTTGCCTCATTAACATAACAAAAGAGATCTTGATTAAGTCCCAGACTAAGGAAGTTACTAGGGCTTTAGGAGTTGTATTTGCAGGAACAGTGTGCAAAAACATAAATGTATTTATTGACTTATTGAACACACTCACATGCACCAGAGAGAGAATCAAAGCATCACTGTGACATTAGAGGTGCCTCTTGAAATCAAACTTTGAACTTTATGCATGCAAGTCCTGTGTTTTATCATTGAGTCATCTCCTCAACATCACCTGCCTGCCTTTCTCTCTCTTTCTGTTTCTTTCTTCCAGCTGCCACCAAGGTAATCGTTGGAACTCAGTACCTGCATGCTGGCAACCACTTTTTGCCTTTTTTTTTTTTTTTTTTTTTTTGGGTAGAGACAGAGAAATTGAGAAGGAATGGACAGGGAGATAAGGAGAGAAGGGGCCAGCTGGTGGTGTACTTGTTGAGCACAAATGTTACAATGTGCAAGGACCAGGGTTCAAGCCCCTGGTCCCCACCTACAGGGAGGCAAAGAGGAAGCTTTGCAGGTGGTGAAGTAGTATTGCAGGTTGTCTCTCTGTCTCTCTCCCTCTCTATCACATCCCCTTTCCTCAATTTCTGGCTGTCTTTATCCAGTAAATAAAAAAATAATAAAAATAAATTTTAAAAAAGAAAGGAAGGGAATTGGGTGGTAGTGAAGCAGGTTAAGCTCACATGGCGCAAAGCGCAAGGACCAGCAGAAGGATCCCGGTTCTAGCCTCCGGCTCCCCACCTGCAAGGGAGTCACTTCACAGGCGGTGAAGCAGGTCTGCAGGTGTCTATCTTTCTCTCCCTCTCTCTGTCTTCCCCTCCTCTCTCCATTTTTTTCCTATCCAACAACGGTGACATCAATAACAACAACAATAAAAAAAAGACAACAAGGGCAACAAAAAGGGAAAATAAATAAATAAATACAAGAGAGAGAGGGAGAGAAAAAGAGAGACACCTGTAACACTGGTTTACTGCTTGTGAAGCTTCCCCTTTTTAAGTAGCCACAGGGGGTAGAATCTGGGTCCTTGAACTTGGCAATGTGTGCACTCTACCAGGTGTGCCACTGCTGGCCCCCCCACCACCACACATTTGTTATTATAAATTCAGTAGCATCATATAATATCAATAATAATAATAATAATAAAGCCCTTTCACACAGAAAGGCAAGTGCCCTTTTGTAGAGAAAGCTGGGCGACCTTAGCCCTTAGGGTCACTTGGTCAGGCTCTTGCTCAGCCCCTCCCCCCACCCACAAAACCCTGCTACTGACAGCAGATGTTGGCCAGCATCTTGGTTTCCTCCCCCCTTTAAATAAACATCAGGTCTTGAGAAGTCCACATGGGCACGTTACTGCTGAATTGATTTTTCAACCAAATGGGACCTTAATACATTTGAGACAGAAGCATTTGTCTTTGAGCCTGAAGCTTATACTTTCCAAAATAAATATGGTTTTCCTTTTTAAGAATTACTTATGTTACCCATGTAAATTGGAAATCGCTTCTGAAACAGGAAACTGCTTCCTTTGTGCCTAAGGGCTTTCATAAATTCAATTCCTTTTTTAAGCAAATAATACACATCTACAGAAAATAGATTATCTTAATAACCACTGATAGAGGCTATAAGACTAATTCTCAGAGCTCCCTCTGGAAACTTCTAAATGTGAGATTTATCACACATGAGCATCATCCATGTAACACTGCAGGGCACAAGGGAAATAAGATTTTCACCGGAAATCAATTCTCTTTAGATACACCTTTAACCTAAGCACTGTGGCAGGAGAATGTAGGCTAAAGTAGGTCACAAATCTCAACTGGAATGGCTTGGGTGATACAAAATCTCAGCTCTAAAATGTTGCTCACCTTCTAAAAGGGACTTTGCTTAATTTCACACATCCCAGTCAATGTAATAGCATTGTAGTAGATAATAAAAATTCTAAAACCAATTTACTGAATGGGATTTATTCCATTTAGGCTGCCAGTTAACTAGTCGTGTCTGCCTTTGTATTCACAGACTGGAGAGCAGAGGAATCCCAGGTCCACGGAGCAGCATTTACAAGTACACAGGCAGGCTAAGGCTTGTGATTTGAGACTATTTTGCAGGTGATCAAAGCCAGATACTATAAGGGGATAGAAAAGAGGAGAGTATAGTTTTGCCATGTCAGGTCAATGGAGTCATCAATGATCTTCCAGGAAATAGCTGGACACCGATACCAAATACAGAAGCTATTTTTATCTAGGAAATTTAATGAAATTATAAGTACTAGTCCTTTTTACCATACATTCTGATTCCATCTTCTGTTATCTTTAGGGGATATATAGATCTCTGTCTTACTAATACATCTTTCTTATTCTAACTCCAAATACATCCTCTAAGACCTTTTAGTACCCAACATCCTCTCCTCTCCTCCATGCTTAAGGGTTATTGGAATTGTTGTTGTTGTTCTTATTGATCAGACTTCACTGCTCTGGGCAGATGATAGAGAGGAATCAAGACAGAGAGAAGAGGGAAGACAACACTGCACCAAAGCTTCCTTCAGTGCTACAGGGGCTCAGCTGAAACCTGGGTCTCCCACAGGACAAAGCAGGTGCACTCTCCAGATGAACTGTTTTGCCAGCCTGGCTCACTGAGTTTTAGAGTTTGGAGGTCTGTCTGTGTAATCTGCCAGGAAAGATTCTGTGAGATCTTGAGGAGTGACTCACATTCACTGAGCCTCACTTTCCTCCCAAGATTGCTGTGCAGTGAATGAAACGAATACTGGGAAGTCCCCCACCCTGTGCCTGGCACTGAGGCTCCTTCTTCTTTCCAAGTGTGTTGCCTCCTACTCATTTTATCAGCCTGCTCAGCCTTCTCCGTGTACACACACACACACACACACACACACACACACACACACTTATACACTCACACACTTGAACTTAGCCAACATTTTCCTCTCTTCCTTTGTGACCATGCAGCCTAGATTCTCCTCCCTCCTGCCTTCTGCGTCTGTTCCAGGAACATCTTCCTAAATCACCAAGTCCAACCTTTTCCCATCATTTCTCCACTGTGCTTGTCTATAGCAGTTAGCGCCATCCAAGGCCTCAAGCTCTGCAAGGACTTATAAGGGAAAGGGGGGAAAAATTGCCACACCCAAACTATTCCTTTGCAAAAGGTTATTTTACAGGAGGGATTCTCAAGGCAGAATGAAGACCACCTTTGAGATAGAGGTGCCCCAGGTGTACAAGGTAAGCAGTAGAGAAGGCAAAACATGGGGCTGTGTGCTTTGACCTTCCTGTGCCTTTGCTAGATAGCAGATCCCTGTCTGCTTCCCACAGCTCTTTGCATTAACTAAACTGTTATATCTAGAGCCATGAAGTGAATTACTCAAAATCTCTGCAACTCTCCCATGTGTGCAGACACTTATTCCTGTTATTCATCATGCTATCCATCCATTTCTCTTTATTTTTCTCTTTTCACACTGCCTCTTGCTGTTCATTTGAGGATAACTCTGGTCTCTAGAGAGCCCAAAGGATTTTTTTTCAGCTCCCATAGTTTATTCCTTTATTTCTTCTTTCTTTTTTTTTTCCTTTTGTACCTTCACCTCCTCCCCTTTCTTTTATTGTCAGGTAGAATAGAGAGAAATTTATTTAGAGGGGAAAGGAGAAAGATGCCTGCAATACTGCTTCATCATTCATAAAGCTTCCTGCCTGCAAGTGGGGACTAGGGGCTAGAACCTGGATTCTTGAGCATGGTAACATGTACACTTAACTGCCCAGCCTCTTACTTCCACAATTTCTCTTTTCTGGCCTCCAGCCAGCTGGAGGATGCCTGACTTCCTCCCTCTTCTCTCATGGCCCTTCTCTGCCTGCTCTGCCTCCTGGGTGAGGGTTGAGAGACAGAACAATTCAAGAGGTAAAACCCTGGGTCCTATTGTCAGGTCCCTCAAGCAACAATGTTAATAAAATAGGTACTTTTTTTTTCCAGAAAAATCTTTAAGTTTATTGTTGATTCAGAACCAACAAAAACTGAGATGGTCTTTGAACTGCTCCCCACCCCAGCAACAGAGAACAAAGTGAGGGCAAACTGGGAAATGTCTCCAGAGAGATTATCTGAATCTTCTTTTTCCAGGTGAGTCTGTACACTAGCAAGTAGGAACAGAAAGAGCCAAAACTGGGCGAAGGGTAGATAGCATAATGGTTATGCAAACAGACTCTTATGCCTGAGACTCCAATGTCCCAGATTCAATCCCCCATACCACCATAGGACAGAACTGAACAATGTTCTGGTAAAAAAAAAAAAAAAGAAGAAAAGAAAGAAAGAAAGAAAGAAAAAGAAAGAGCCAAAACTAAGTGCCTGTATGCTGAACACTGTGTATATAAGGTCCAACAATCAGTAAGTTGGATATTTTTCTTTTTTTTTTTACTCTGATTTTTTTCTTATTGGGGAATTAATGTTTTACATTCAACAGTGAGTACAATATTTTGTAAGTACATAACATTCCCCAGTGTGCCATATAACAATACAACCCCCACTAGGTCCTCTGAATTCTTCTTGGACCTGTATTCTCCCCATCCACCCACCCCAGAGTCTTTTACTTTGGTGCAATACGCCAATTCCATTTCAGGTTCTACTTCTGTTTTCTTTTCTGATCTTGTTTTTCATCTTCTGCCTATAAGTGACATCATCCCATATTCATCCTTCTGTTTCTGACTTATTTCACTCAACATGAATTTTTCAAGGTCCATCCAAGATCGGCTGAAAACGGTGAAATCACCATTTTTAACAGCTGAGTAGTATTCCATTGTATATATACACCACAACTTGCTCAGCCACTCATCTGTTGTTGGACACCTGGGTTGCTTCCAGGTTTTGGCTATTACAAATTATGCTGCCAAGAACATATGTGTACACAGATCTTTTTGGATGGATATGCTGGGTTCCTTAGGATATATCCCCAGGAGAGGAATTGCAGGATCATAGGGTAGGTCCATTTCTAGCCTTCTGAGAGTTCTCCAGACTGTTCTCCACAGAGGTTGGACCAATTGACATTCCCACCAGCAGTGCAGAAGGGTTCCTTTGACCCCACACCCTTTCCAGCATTTGCTGCTGTTACCTTTTCTGATGTATGACATTCTCACAGGAGTGAAGTAGTATCTCGTTGTTGTCTTTATTGGCATTTCTCTGACAATCAGAGACTTGGAGCATTTTTTCATGTGTTTCTTGGCCTTTTGGATCTCTTCTGTGGTGAATGTTCTGTCCATGTCCTCCCCCCATTTTTGGATGGGGTTATTTGTTGTCTTGTTGTTGAGTTTGGCAAGCTCTTTATATATGTTGGTTATTAACCTCTTGTCTGATGCATGGCATGTAAAGATCTTCTCCCATTCTGTGAGGGGTCTCTTGGTTTGGGTAGTGGTTTCTTTTGCTGTGAAGAAGCTTTTTAATTTGATGTAGTCCCATGGGTTTATATTTGCCTTAGGCTTCTTTGTAATTGGATTCGTTTGGATTCGTTTCATTGAAGATGTCTTTGAAATTTATGCGGAAAAGAGTTCTGCCAATATTTTCCTCTAAGTATCTGATAGTTTGTGGTCTAACATCCAAGTCCTTGATCCACTTGGAATTTACTTTTGTATTTGGTGAAATACAGTGGTTCAGTTTCATTCTTCTGCATGTTTCAACCCATTGTTTCCAACATCATCTGTTGAAGAGACTCTGCTTTCCCCATGTAATAGTCTGGGCCCCTTTGTCAAAGATGAGATGTCCATAGGTGTGGGGGCTCACTTCTGGGCTCTCAATTCTATTCCACTGGTCAATGTGTCTATTCATGTTCCAGTACCAAGCAGTTTTGATGACAATGGCCCTATAATACAATTTGAGATCTGGGAGTGTGATGCCTCCAATTCTGTTCTTTTTTCTCAAGATTGTTTTGGCAATTCTAGGTCTTTTCTGGTTTCAGGTAAACATTTGTAGCATTTGTTCTGTTTTCCTAAAAAATGTGCTTAGGATCTTGATGGAGATAGCATTAAATTTGTATATGACTCTGGGTAGTATATTCATTTTGATGATGTTAATTCTACTGACCCATGAACGTGGAATATCTTTCCACTTCTTTGTGTGTTTTCTAATTTCCTTGAGTAGTGACTCATAATTTTCAGCATACAAGTCTTTCACTGCTTTGGTTAGGTTTACTCCTAGATATTTTATTGTTTTAGTTGCTATAGTAAAAGGAATTGATTTCTGGATTTCAGTTTCTTCTAACTTAGTGTTTGCATAGAGGAATGCCACTGACTTTTGAATGTTAATTTTGTAGCCTGACACCTTACTGTATTTCCTGATGATTTCCAAAAGCTTCTTGCTGGATTCCTTAGGTTTTTCTATGTATACTATCATGTCATCTGCAAATAAGGAGGGTTTGACTTCTTCTTTTCCAATCTGTATCCCTTTAATTCCTTGCTCCTGCCTGATTGCTATGGCAGGATATTTTTCTGCAATTTTTTTTTTAAATCCTTGTCTCAAAGATTTCATTATTTAAAGGAAAGGTTACATCATCCAAAGATGTAAATGTTATTGCATCAGTTATAAATGTCGTACAGATGAACATCAAAAAAAAAAAAAATGTCTAGAAGCCAGATTAAAACCAAAGAGAAGGAATCAGCTTTTCCATTTCTGACTGACCAATTTTCCATTAAGACAGCTCTGGAGCTCAGGGAGGGCCAAATCCCAGCATGAATTGTAAGTCTCCCATACAGACATTGGTGAACAGAACTGGCTGTTCAGATTCCACATCTACTGTTTACTGGCTGAAGTTGGGGAATTGTCTCCCCTAGCCCTGATTCAACTGGGCTGCTCTTTGAGTCAGGGGAGATGATGACAGCTTTTCCCTATGCATTTTGAAAAGGTTAAAAGAGGGAAATTATGTAAAAAATCCTTCAAATAAAGCAGGACACATGATTTGCATTAAAGATGTGTTAGATATGGCGTGGGGGTGGAGTGGGGTAGGGGGGTAACTCACCCGGTGTAGCACACACCTGCTGTGTATGAGGCCCTAAACTTGAGCCCCAGCATCTCATGGATGAGAGCACTATGAACACTTACTCCGTGGCTGCTGGAGCAGTGCTGTGGTATCTCTCCTCTCTATGTCTCTTCCTATCTTTCTCTCTAAAAACAAACAATAAAACAGTAAAAAAAAAAAAAAAAAAATCCAACACTGACTAGAAGATTGCTCCAGGGAGGACACTCAGCTGTAATATACATGTGCAAAGCCCTGGCTTCATTCCCTAATATTTCACACAGAAATAAACAGAATGATATGTAAATATTTTCCTTTGTTAAATTCCCAAATCTAGCTCTACACTCTGAGAAATCCTGCTTGAATTGCTTGCAAATAAACAAATGTAGGTGGGTATGTGTGCACACACGCTCACGCATAGTATGCAGATAAATCACCATATAAGCAAAGGACTAGGCTGTAAGGAGATGGGGAGTCACTCCCAATGAAGACTGAAAAGATTTCAGTCTCTGCCCAGAATTGAATTCAACAATTCAACCCTAT
This sequence comes from Erinaceus europaeus, assembly GCF_950295315.1. Classification (NCBI taxonomy): domain Eukaryota; kingdom Metazoa; phylum Chordata; class Mammalia; order Eulipotyphla; family Erinaceidae; genus Erinaceus; species Erinaceus europaeus. The sequence goes on along the minus strand of NC_080170.1, from coordinate 33,620,598 downwards.
CCACTACTTCGGAAAGATAAACTCTTGACCTGGATAGTGGATGAAAGGCTCTGGGTGTCCTCAGTCAAAAGGGTGGGAGTGAGGAAGGACTGCCTTCTCAACCCTCCTCTCCCAGAAAGACAGTTAACTATTTTATTACAACTTGAAAAAAGAAAAAAATGATACTGAGAGCTCACAAACACAAGCACATGTAATGAAGAAAAGAAAAATTCACTGTGTCTCTTCAACAAATGGTGTTGGAAAAAATGAGTTGAAACATACAGAAGAATGAAACTCAACCACTGTATTTTACCAAACACAAAAGTAAATTACTACTAGTGGATCAAGGATTTGGATGTTAGACTGGAAACTATCATATACTTAGAGGAAAATATTGGCAGAACTCTTTTTCCATTTAAATTTTAAAGACATCTTCAATGATACAAATCTAATTACGAAGAAGACTAAATCAAAAATAAACCAGTGGGACTATATCAAATTAAAAACCTTCTGCATAGCAAAAGAAACCACCACTCAAACAAAGAGAATTCCCACAGAAGCGAGAAGATCTTTACATGCCATACATAGACAAGTGTTCAATAACCAAAGTATATAAAGAGCTCACCAAACTCAGCAACAAGAAAGCAAACAACCCCGTCCAAAATTGGCAAGAGAATATGAACAGAATATTTTGCATACAAGAAGTCCAAAAGGCCAACAAACATGAAAAAATGCTCCAAGTCATTGATTGTCAGAGAAATACAAATAAAGACCACAATGCAATACCACTTCACTCCTGTGAGAATGTCACACATCAGAAAAGGTAGCAGCAACAAATGTTGGAGAGATTGTGGGGACAAAGGAACCCTCCTGCACTGCTGGTGGGAATGTAAAAGTTGGTCTAGCTCCTGTGGAGAGTAGTCTGGAGAACTCTCAGAAGGTTAAAAGTGGACCTACCCTATGACCCTGCGATTCCTCTCCTGGGGATATATCCCAAGGAACCAAACATACCCATCCAAAAAGATCTGTGTACACCTATGTTCATAGCAGCACAGTTTGTAATAGCCATAACCTGGAAACAACCCAGGTGTCCAACAACAGATGAGTGGCTGAGAAAGTTGTGGTATATATATACAATGGAATACTACTCCGCTATTTAAAATGGTGATTTCAGCCCATCTTGGATGGAGCTTGAAGAAATCATATTAAGTGAAACAAGACAGAAACAGAGTGATGAATATGGAATGATGTCACTTATAGGCAGAAGTTGAAAAACAAGATCAGAAGGGAAAACAGTAAGCAGAACTTGGGCTGAAGTTGGTTTATTGCACCAAAGTAAAAGACTCTGGGGTGGTGGGAAGAGTTCAGATCCTGAAACATAATGGCAGAAGAGGACCTAGTGGGGGTGGAATGTTATGTGGAAAACTTGGAAATGTTATGCATGTACAAGCTATTGTATTTTACTGTTAGTTGTAAGCCATTAATCCCCTAATAAAGAAATAAAAAAAAGAAAAATCCACTGTGATCTCACAAGTCAGATAACTTCTACTAATATTTTGAGGCAATTTCTTTATTTTTTAAATTATTTTTATTTTTATTTTTTACTGCTCAGCTCTGGTTTATGGTGGTATGTGGCATTGAACCTCAGATCATGGAGCCTCAGGCACAAGATTCTCTTTGCATAACCATTATGCTATCTGCCCCTGCCCCAATTTCTTTTTTATATATACTTTTTATTCATTTTGTTTAAATGAGACACAGAGAGAGAAAGCAATACATCATGAAACACAGAGACAAGAGAGAAAGGCCAGAGCACTGCTCACTTCTGGATTATGGTGGTGCTGGGGATTGAACCTAAGACTTTTGAGCCTCAAATATGAAAGTCTAGCATAATCATTATGCTGTCTCCTCAGCCCTTGAGGCAATTTCTTTACTCATCTCCTATGTATTCTTTCCTATACATTATTACAAATATTTGCACATCTGTAATTAGCATAGCTGAGATCTGTGTTATATATAGTTTTATTTGCCTTTCCAATTATTCTGTTATGAGCATTTTTCAATGTCACTAAAAGGTTTTTAAAGCATTCTTTCTAGTGACTGCAAAATTGTCCTTTGGATAAATGAACTATAATTTACATATTTATTTTAATAACTTGCTTTCTAATCACATGATAATTGACTGTCCATTTATAACATTAGAAAATGTAATATATAAATCCCCTTTAATCTTATTGAGATATAACCATTGCTAATATTTTGATATATTTCCCTATATTATGTTTCTGTGACTATTATACACTTAAAATAATTGAGGTAGTATATTACAAATATTTCCTCATGTCATTGTTAGTGCTTTCAAAACAATTTTAAGAGCCTGTAACATTAAATGATATATATCTGATCTAACTCTGTTGCTGGGAGAAAAGAAATTTCTAGCTCATGAAGACAAAAAATATCCAGAAGGAACAGAAGAGGGCTGTATACATTAATGGCCTCTCAGTTAAGATGTTTTTTAGAAGCAGAGGTCAGATCCACTTGACAACCAAAAGCCAAAGTGGTTGCTCTTCAAATCCAAGAATGTGTAGCACCTTCTATTCCAACTCAGGGGACCCTTTCTCAAACAAGCTTAAGAAAAAGAAAAAGAAAGGTAAACAGAGATAAGAGGTGAAGAGGAGGGAGGAGGGAATTTTTTTCTTTTTTACTTAATTTACTAACTAAGGAAAAGAAAAAGAAGGTCCATCTTCTGAATTCAGACACTCAAAGCCTTTGGGACTTTCTTGTCATTTTTCATCTTCCTGTGTCTGTGTTGACATCTTTCTCTCCAACATGGACCACACAGCGAAGCTTTCTAAGAGGTGCTGGGTATCTGACTTCAAAAACACTACCAGCAAGGATGTGCACACTCTCTAAGACTTTCAGAGACAGATTCAAACTGTCTTCTGAATGGAACTTTATACAGAGACTAGATCACAGGAGACCTACAGAAAACTTTCAAAAGCAACCACAATCTAAACCACCCGATTCTCGTTGGAAAGATTTCTACCCTGGAGTTGGGTGGTAGCACAGAGGGTTAAGCACACGTGGCGCAAAGCACAAGGACACGCGAAAGGATCCAGGTTCGAGCCCCCGGCTCCCCACATAAAGGGAAGTCACTTCACAATTGGTGAAGCAGGTCTGCAGGTGTCTGTCTTTCTCTCCTCCTCTCTGTACTCCCCTCCTCTCTCAATTTCTCTCTGTCCTATCTAACAATGACAACATCAATAACAACAATAATAATACAACAACAGTGAAAGACAACAAGAGCAACAAAAGGGAAAATAAATTTTTTAAAAAAGAGTTCTACCCCCCAGTTTTTGATTTTTGATGGAATACTATTCCGCTATTGAAAATGGTGATTTCACCATTTTCAGCCCATCTTGGATGGAGCTTGAAAAAAATCATGTTAAGTGAAACAAGACAGAAACAGAAGGATGAATATGAGCTGCTGTCATTCACAAGCAGAAGTTGAACAACAAGATCAGAAGAGAAAACAGTAAGCAGAACCTGGACTGGAGTTGGTGTATTACACCAAAGGGAAAGACTCTTGGGTGGGTGAGGGAAGAGTACAGGTCCTGGAACAGGATGGCAGAGGACCTAGTGGGGGTTGTGATGTTATGTGAAAAATTGAGAAATGTTATATATGTAAAAACTATTGTATTTACTGTCGAATGTAAAATATTAATCCTCTAATAAAGGGGGGAAAGTGTGTGTGTGTGTGTGTGTGTGTGTGTGTGTGTGTGTGTGTTACATAAGAGAGAGAGATAGAGAAAGAGACAGACAGTGACCAGAGCACTGCTCAGCTCTGGCTTATGGTGGTATAGGGGATAAACCTAAGACTTGAAAGTCTCAGGCATGAAAATCTTATTACATAACCATTATACAGTTTTCTACCCCCCCCCCGCCCATGTTCCCCATATATCCCCCAACTGCAAGCTCCCCCACTTGCTACTCCTTGTTTTACACAGGAGCTATGACATTTATTTACCCACTTTTTCCCAGGCTGATCCTCCACCAAATGTGTAATGCTGTTCTCCTAATTGATCAGGGCTTCATGTGGCGAGGGAGGGTCCTTTTATCCAGTAATGGTTGTGTTCCGCAGCCTAATGCAGAGCTACCCTCCACCATACCCCCCCACCCCCAACTTGATGCAGAGCTACCCTCCCCCATACCCCCCCACCCCCAACCCCTGTGGCAATATGCATCTTTGTCAAATCAGAGCCTAGGCCATGAGGGCAACAGCAAGGAGAAAGTCACCAGTTGTTACAGAAAATCTGCTTTGTCTTCACTTTAAATCGGCAAAGGTAGGGGTTGAAGATTTAATACAGAGAAAACCCTGATTTCTCCAGAAAAGACTGCTTTGCTTTTCTCCCTGGAGGATATGGCTTTTCGTGTGTGTAGATCATTTAAAAATTGGCTTCAAGCAAAGCACATGGTGGGATGAAGAAACAGTTCTTCTGATAAAAGAAAGACTGGGCTTCTGGGCTTCTGCGGTCAAAGGGCAGGAGAGGTCAGGCCCTGTTCACGACAGGAGCAGAGTGCCCTTTCTGTACTGAGATGTTTAAAATTCTTTAACCAACCAGAGCTTTAGCCTAGTAATTAGGGTATGTATTCAGCTTAGTTTATCTTATCTGAGGAGGAGTGAAGAAAGATGTGTGTCCTGGGAAAGAAGGAGTTAGAAGCAGTCACAAGACTGGGGTTGAGGGGTGGGGAGAATGTTTCTGAGCTAAGTAAGAGAGGTAGAAACAGCCTCTCAAAGAACCAGCAGGTTTTTGTTTGTTTGTTTGTTGACCAGAACACTTCATATCTCTGACTTATGATAGTGTGGTGGACTGAACCTGGGACCTCAGAGCCTCAGCTTGAAAGTCTTTTGCATAACCATTGTGCTGTCTCCCCCACCCAAAGAGCTCTGGGTGGGGGACAGGTTCTTTTACACTTTATTTATTTACTTTTTGCATAGAGACGGAGAAATCAAGAGGGAAGGGGGGAGTTAGAGAGGGAGAGAGAGAAACACTGGAAGCACTGCCTCACAACTCTTGAAGCTTTCCTGATAAAGGTGGGGACTAGGGGCTTGAATCTAGATCCTTGTACATTGTAACACATGCCTCAACCAAGTGTACCCCACCGGGCCCCTAAAGGTTCTGTTTTGTTGTGTTTTGTTTTTAAGATTCACCAGAGATATGGCTCAGTAAGTAGAGTATAGGACTTGTTGCACGGCCCGGCCCTGTGAAGCCTGTTTGCTGAGCCCCCACCACCACAGCCCTTCAGCAAGGCCAGGTCACTGAAGGACTTCTCAGGACAAGTTCCCTTTTGCAGTTATGAGTCAATTGGACCCTGCTGATTACCCCCTTCACAGCACTCCCCCATCATCTGCCTTTCTCCTCATTCTCCCCTGCCTGCCTCTTTCCGGTTCTCCTCTCCTTCCTGTGGTCCATTCTGTGAACTTCCTCCACTCACTTAGGCACCCTCAGACCAGTGAAATGGCTCACTTGTTCAACAGGCATTGCTTTGCCATGTATGTGACCCACATTCCAGCCTGGCCCCCACTGCTTTGACAGAAGCTTCAGTGCTGTGGTGTCTTTCCCTCTCTCCCTCTGTCTTTTTCTATCTGAAAAACATGGACTTCAAACACTAAAGTGCCAATCATGACAAAACAAAACAAAAACCAGAAGAGGAGAGACACAGAGAGGGAACACCACAAGAAGATGGAAGCAGAGGCAGGAGTGGGGCAGCTGTAGGCCAGGAGTAACCAGAAAGGGGGGGGGGGGGGCGGGAATTCTCCCTGGAGCCAGTGTTCCCCAAAACGGAGAACTGAAATCTTTCTCTCCTCTAAACACCCAGTTCATGGTACTTTGCTACAATGGCCCTGGAGCCATTGCCTCTATTGAAATCTGTGGTATTTTATTATGGATTGCTTGGTGTTCGTTTTGATTTCTGTGGTCTCTTTCAACTCTCTCTGGGTCTCTCTGTCTTCTCTGTGATTATCTTTAAAAATAAAATAAAATAGGGGGCGGGTGGTGGCACACCTGGTTGAGTGCTTATGTTTGCAATGTGCGAGGACCCAGGTCCGGGCCCCCGTCCCCAGCTGCAGGAGGAAAGCTTTGTGAATGGTAAATCAGAGTTGTAGGTGTCATTCTGTCTCTTTCCCTATCTGTCTCTCCCTTCCTCTCGATTTCTGACTATCTCTATCCAATAAATAAATAAAAATAATTTTTTAAAAATAATTAAATAATTTAAAAATTTAAAAATAAATAAAATGATGGTGAAGGAGGAACAAGGCTGGGGTTGAAAGTGTTTTGCAGAAAATTGAGAAATTTAACACATGTATCAAAACCTGTATTTACTATAATTTTGTAGAAAATTGAGAAGTCTAACACATGTATCTAAAACTGTATTTACTGTAGACCCTTAATCCCCCTAATAACAAAGTTAAAAAAGAAAAAAAAAAAGGACCAGAGGCCGGCAACCTCAAACCCTATGCTAGCACTGAGTGAACTCTTTCTTTCTCACACCCTGCATTCCTGAACGTGTCCTTTCTTCATTGTTTCCTATTTTGATTTCAGTCCACTACCCAAGGAATGTGGACATGACCCTGGACTAGCTCTCATAAACCTCCTGCCTGGTCAATCAAGTTCAAGTCATCCTGTCTCCTATTTAATCCAACTAACATTGCCTGATTAATCCTCAGAGATATTGTCCCTCTAGGAGGCCATCCTCATCCCTGCACTGGGTTTAGGGCCCTGCGATCTGCTTCCAGATTAGCTCTCCCAGTTGCCTAGTGTGACCCTCAAGGCTGCGCTTCCCCTGTGCACAGAGGTCAAGGTCTGTGTGTCGACGTAGTCCTCACGCCTCAGGATCTCGGGGCCACAAGAGCATGATAATTGTTGCAATCAACATAGGAAAAGTTCACTGGTGTATGTGAGGCTCTCCACGTTCTGTGAGAGGTTAGTTGATGAGAGCAGACAAGAAGTGTGGATGCCCCCCTGTCATTGTGCAGTCCCTCTCAAAACTGTAAAGTATTTAGGGGAGAAAAATTAGAATAAGCAGGCTACATCCTATGGAGCTGGGCAGTGCTGCAATTGGTTAAACACATCTGTTATCATGTGCAAGAACCAGGGTTCAGATCCCCGGTCCTCTCCTATAGGGGGAGTTTCAGAAGTGGTGAAACAGGCCTGCAGGTGTCTCTTTCTATCTCCTTCTCTACCTCCTCTTTCCTCTCTCAATTTCTCTCTCTCCTATCAAATTAGAAAGAAAGAAAGAAAGAAAGGAGGAAAGAAAGAAAGAGAGAGAGAAAGAAAGAGAGAGAAAGAAAGAGAGAGAGAGAGAAAGAAAGAAAGAAAGAAAGAAAGAAAGAAAGAAAGAAAGAAAGAAAGAAAGGGAGTGGGAGGGAGGGAAGGAAGGAAGGAAATGAAACTCCAGGTGTGGTGGATTTGTTGTGCCCCCACGATAATCCTGGTGGCAGTAAAAAAGAAAAAAGGAAGGAAGGAGGGAGGAAGGAAAGAAGGAAGGAAGGAAGGAAGGAAGGAAGGAAGGAAGGAAGGAAGGAAGGAAGGAAGGAAGTAAGTCTGCTTGCCTCTGGCCTTCAATAATAGTCATTGGCAGATTTGAGAGTTACTAAGAGAATAGATTTTGAAAACTCTCTCATTAAGTTGCTGGGAAAGTGCTTTAGTGGTAGAGCACAGGACTTGAATATGTGGTTCTGAGTTCAATACCTAGCACTGCATACACCAAAGTGATGTGAATTTTTAGAAATTCCTATGGTTAATAATTTGTCTGGCAGCTGTCAGAGATGTTTTTGCCCTTCTTTTTATCTATACATAAATCTCTTAAGAGGTTCTCATTAAAAGAAAGAAAAACTTGTAAACTCTATGGTAATGAATACTAACTAAAGTTAAAATACAATTTTGTTATATATAATATTTATATATATACACATATATATATATATATATATATATGTGGTCATTGTGTTGTATACCTAAGACTAACTATTCTGTCAACTATTTCTCAATAAAAGGAAAAGAAAGAGAAGAAAAGGGAAGAAAGGTCACTTTCAATTCTTGAAACCCTTAGACCTAAATATGTTCTGAGAGTCTAAGCATTTTTATTCTAGAAACTAGATTAAATAATCTGAATGGAAAGTTCTGGTAAACATATTGTCAGACATTGCACATTTACACATACTCTGGGCATATTAAACTTTTGAAAATATATTTGAATTTATTAAATAGTGTGTATAGTTTCCCTCACCCTCACCCTCATCCTCCATTCTCTTCACTTTCTGAAACTTCCTTAAAAGAATCACATGGCTGTTAGTCCACTTAAGGAAGCCTGCTCTTTGGTTCTCTTGCACTGTTTAATCTAAGGATGGTGACCATATGTGTGTATGTGGAGGGAAGGGATTCGGGGTTGCAGAAAAAACTCAATTTGTGGTAGTTCTGTTGGCTGAAATTCTGCAAGCTTTCAGATGTCTGTTTGCAAAAGAAACAAAAGCAATAAAACAAGACAACTGAAGTTCTGAAAACAGTCCCCTACAGACACACAACACACAGAGACACACACAGACACACACTTACTTGCATTAAACTCCAGTTTCTGCATAAGTTTCAGTTACCAGTTCCAAAAAAGCTGTTTTTTTTTTAATTTAATAATGATTGACAAGACCATAGGATAAGAGGGCTACAGTTCCACACAATTCCCACCACCAGAGTTCTGTATCCCCTCCCCTCCCTTGAAAGCTTTCCTGTTCTTTATCCCTCGGGGAGCATGGACCCAGGATCATTATGGGGTGCGGAAGGTGGAAGGTCTGGCTTCTGTAATTGCTTCCCCGCAGAACATGGGCGTTGACAGGTCGATCCATGCTCCCAGCCTGTACCTCTCTTTCCCTAATGGGGCAAGGCTCTAGAGAGGTGGGGTTCCAGGGTACATTGGTAATATCATCTGCCCAATGAAGTCAGGTTGGCATTGTGGTATCATCTGCAACTTGGTAGCAGAGTACTGGAGCTGATGGGTTGACATCCCAAGGATACAATCCAAAGTGAAAAATGTCAAGGTGGTACTGGTTGCATTGATTTGGTTGAGCTCAGCAGATGCAGTATGGATAGAGAGAAGTATGCAGGAAAACAAGCCACACCCCAGAGGTTCCAGGACTGAGAGAAATGTGAGTATTATAGAGAATGGGGAAGGTTCCTGCTATCTTAGAGTTGAAGAAGGCAGTAGATAGTTATTATTATAACCAAGTTACTTGGAAATTTGGTTTACTTTGAAAAGCCCATGTTTAGGATCTACTGTATCATACAAGACCTCACCATGATTTATGCCATTTAGAACTATTTATATATAGCTGCATCATTTTATTTTATTTTTTAATATTTATTCCCTTTTGTTGCCCTTGTTGTTGTATTATTGTAGTTATTACTGATGTCACCGTTGTTGGATAGGACAGAGAAAAATGGAGAGAGGAGGGGAAGACTGAGAGGGGGAGGGAAAGATAGACACCTGCAGACCTGTTTCACCGCTTGTGAAGCAACTCCTCTGCAGGTGGGAAGCTGGGAGCTCGAACCAGGATCCTTACACCGGTCCTTGTGCTTTGCGCCACGTGCACTTAAGCTGCTGCACTACCACCCGACTCCCCATATAGCTGGATCTTATATAGTGACACAACCAGTTGCTTTTGGTCTCCCTGTTCTAAGATTATAGGTGATATAATATTTCAAATAAATTGTCATTTATAGAAATGTATTAACAATTTAAGCCTCCTGTTAAAATTCAATCAGGTTACCAGTTTGAAACCTTAGTGCTTAGATTGAAGGAATATATACTCAGAACTGGGGTCTACGCATCAAAAAGTTTGAGACTTTTAATCTATTTTCCCAAAAAAGGTTTTTTACATACACACACCCCTCTCGCCCTTCCCGCCTGGCTTTTAAGAATTCCCAGAGTTAACAGTTTGTCTTAGGGCCAAACCTCTGGCATCATTTCCCACTGCTTGTCTGTACATTTGGCATGCATGTGAGCTGCTGGTGCACTTCAGACCCAGCCTGTGCATATAGAATGAGTGTACTTTCTGACAGCGGGCCCAAACAAGTCCTCAGGGAGGCAGTGAGTGCTTGGAAGAGGTCCAGCTGCAGATTGTGCTGCTAGAATGAGAATTGGGGGGGGGGGCCAGCTCTAGTGGTGTCACCTTTGCTCCTGGAACCTCTGTCTGACGGATGACCCTGGCTCTGTGCCTTGGCAATGTCTGAGGGGCTTTCATACAGTACAAAGTATGAAATCCATGAAGAAACATGTCTGGTAACTTTTAATGATGAACAATGATGTCAGCTCCCCTTTGCAACTTGGAGAAAAGAAAAAAAAAAAGGGAAAAAATGACTAAAGACTAAAAACCAGCATCAGTAGTCGGTGGTAATGAAGATTAGTAGTGATCATCAAACTCTTGAATTTGCTATGAAAGAGGGAACAAGTAACAGTGGACTGGTTATGATCTGGGGGATGTCTCCATCTTTTTTACTTAGTGCCATGGTGAGCCGATTGTCTAGTGAATGGAATAGTTTATATAAATTTAAGTCATGTCCGTGCTGGAGGAGACTGCTAGATGGAAAAAGGGGGGGGGGGGGGTAGAGAGTGCAGATGAACAGAGGAAGAAGATTGAAAACATTAGGAGAAAATGCTGGGGAGCCTTTGCAATGGGATTTTGAATTCAGGTCTTTTTTGGTTAGTTTGTTTGTTTTTCACAAAGTGTGTACGTATAAGTTCAAGTTTATGAGAAAGATTGATAAGGAACCAAATAACCTGCCCTGGCCCCTGATTGGGTTTGACCCTGAGCTCCACCTACAAAGCAATTGTATTTGGGGCTCATGACTGATAGCTCAGGTCTCAGCTAGAGCAAGAGGACAAAATTGTGGTCACTTTTGAGGGTTTTACCCTTATAGCAACCAAGGAAACAGATCATTGTGGCTTGTGCAGCGTTGCCACTTGAAATTCTTTACTGAGCTGAAGTGACTGGCTACCAACTGGGCAAGCACAATGTGGGCAGGAGATGGGGGTCATGACACCCCCTCAGTGAGCTTGTGCTATTGAAAAAGAATTGTCCTAAGTGTTAAGAGTAACCTCTGAGGAGGGCAAGAGGAACGAGAAGTGGTTGATGTGCTTTGTCATACAGTTCTTGAAAATACACACACACACACACACACACACACAATTTTACAATAGAATGAGCAGAGTACAGCTCAGCCCAGCCCTGGTGTTATACCTATCCAGGGATTGAACCCAAGGCCTCATGCATGCATGCTCTCACATGTTACCACTATGCCATCTCCTAGTCCCCTACGCTTTCTTTTCTTTTCTTTCTTTCTTTGTTTCTTTTTCTTTTCTTTTTTTTTACCAGAACATTGTTCAATTCTGGCTTATAGTTGTACGGGGGCTTGAACCTGGGACTTTGGAGCTTCAGGCATGACAGTCTGTTTATATAACCATTATGCTATCTACCCTCCACCGCCCCCCCCCCACCGACTATTCTTTACAAATAGTTTTACATATTGATCCCCTCCCTTTCCCAGCTTGGTAAGGGATAATGCATTCAGTTTCCCACTTCATTATAAAGATTTCATCAAGATTATCTGAGATATTAGATTACACAATTTAGTTCACTAGGCCCCAATGGTTAAACGTTTGTATTAATTTCTAATTTAACACTCTTATTTAAAAGCTCTGTCTGTAATACACTTTTCCCCTCTCAGCTTTTATAATTTTTCATAGTATTTAATTAAAAAGATGAAGGCATATGGATATTTTTGAGACAATAGATTGACTTTGCTAAGTTGCTTCCTGGGCTGGGTCCCTAATAGCCTTGGTCCCAAGCATAGACTCTGGGATCAGGTTTAGGTATTGTCCTAGCTCCTAGTACTGGAGTGAACCCCTTAGAGATCCTTATCAAAATGGAGCATCAGATGAATGTCACTTGCCCCCCCACACACTACCCTGTCGGGCTGAGCTTCACTGACGGGAGACAGACGACCAGGGACTCATGGTTGAGCTGTATGCAGTATCTCTTTATTCATGCAGGACGCAGCGCAATCTATACCAAGCTAGACTAAACTAACAACTAACTAAAACAAACAATGTTGTCTTTATATATACTTCCCAAGTAGGGTGTGAACAGGATGTGACGCAGAGAGGGTGGAGAGAAAAGTGACTGGTGAAAATCAGGGTGTGACAAGGAGAGAGGGGGTGGAGCAGGTGAGAATTCTACCACTAAACCACCAATGCCCTGGAGGGAAGGTGGTGCTTTATGTAAATGTAAAAGTGATTTATGTAAATAGACGGCAGTGGTTATGTAAATAGAATACAGTGGTTATGTAAATAGAATGCAGTGTTAAACGGGGGATTTAAACCAAATGAAACAGAAGGGGTTTTTTAAAGCAGAATTAGAAGATACCAACACTACCCCAAATAAAGAACCCAAAATAAATACAATGCAAAGCCAAATATACATAAGGAAGGGGTGAATGCATGGATGTTTCCTTGTGATGATTATTTTAATGCTTTTGTTTTCTGAATATTAAATTTTACATTCTATTACATTTTTCCCCTTTTCTAATCAGGTCCAGGTGAACTGCCACCTGACCCTGGTCAACTATCTTTTAGCTCAGCTTTTCCTTCTGCAAATTCCAGTCAGTTAACTTTTCTTGCTCCTCTTCAGCCTCGGCAATATTTGGTCTTGCCAACTCTTTGTAATTGTTACTAGCTTAGCCCTTCTGGCAGATAGATAGTAGGATCTCATAGTTAGTTTCATTTCACCTGTGCTGGTGATTAATGTTGTATATATCCAATTATTTAGGTTTGTACTATTGCTGAGTTTTCAGCAGGAGCAGGACCTGATTAGTACTCAAGACACGAGGGTTAAAAGATATGTGGATTAATGGTCAAAGAATCAATGAACCCTCTGGTTGCCTGGTAGAGAACAAACTGGAGGGAGGGAACACTGTGGAGGCAGAGGGAGCTTGTCAAAGACCAGCTCATTCATCTAGGCAGTTGTTTCAGCAGCCCAGCTTAGTGGTGGCAAAAGAGTGTGAGAGTAGTCAGGCAACTCAAGATATATCTGGAGGGGGGCCTGCCCATGTGCCCAGAGACTGGGTTGAAGGGAGGAAGAGGAGGAGTCAGGCATGATCTAGTGCTGGTACTTTACCCAGAGTGTGAGAATCTGGGGCAGTGGCTCCTGGAGCGTTCGTAGAAATATCAGAGGAGATGAAAGAAGAGACTGAGTCATACCACAGCAAGCTGTGCTGCTCCCCAAAGAAGAATATATATATTCAGTATATATATATATTCAGTTTGTGACCAGAATATATATATTCTGGTCACAAACTGAGCTCAAAGAAACACTGTGGGCACAGAGGGGCTGTTGTGGGTTTGGATTTATCTCCCTGCCTTGCAAATAAGCTCTCTGGCTAAGCGCACAACCAGCCTGCCAGCAACACTTGCATAATTCCATTTATCATTAATGTTCTTGGGCTTTTTTTTTTTCCTCCCAAGAATAAGTATGTCTCCACAAGATGAAGGGGGGGGAATCCTGAAATGTAAAATTAGATTAGTTTGGAAATGACCAGGCGTTGTTCTCCTATGTGAGGTCACGCTGCCCTCATAGGCCCTGTGGTAGGGAAGTGACACATTCCTTCCCTCACCCCACACCTCCTGCTGCTGTTCATGCAACACACAGAGCAAATCCTCCACATCTCAGAGGCTTAGGGCACGTGGCTGGGGTTTTCAGCCTTTGTTAAACCCTGTGTGGTAAGTGATATTATGTAAAAAATGCAGATTCCAGACAGTGGCTTGACCAGGCCGTTTCCATGAGTAGAAGTCCGCACTTGTGGGAATAATGAGCTGACGCCTCATGTCTCCACTGTGTCAGGCTGCCCAATGCCTGTGGGAAGATTTTCAGCTCTCCAGCTAGTGACAGAACAGCATCAAAGTGACCTCAGACTTAATGACGGCTAACTATAGATAGTAACGCACGGACTGCAGTCTTATGAGGCATGCCCTGTTATTATCTCTGCTGAATGTATGAGAAAACCCACTTCTGTCACTTGCCAGGAAGTAACAGGACCAAAATCATAGCCCAGGTTTATCTAGAGGGAATCTAAAAAGATAGTTTCAGTGGTTCCCAAACTGGAACAGCGTGGAGAAGACAAGAAGTGTATTTGTGCCAGAGTCGGCTTTCTGGATTCACATCACAGCCCCCCACAGCTCACTGGCTGTGTGACCCTGACCTCTTTCCACTAGAGGCCATCATGGATCTGTCTCACTAAAGACTGTAGGAATTCATTAGCTAGTAGGGAGCTGAATGGTGGTGTACCCAGTTGGGCATACACGTTACCGTGCACAAAGACCAGGGTTTGAGCCTCTGCTCCCCACTTGCAGGGGGGACACTTCATGAGCAGTGAGGCAACTATACAGGTATCTTTCTCTCTCCTTCTCTATCTCCCCCTTCCCTCTCAGTTTTTCTCTATCCTATCTAATAAAAATAGAAAGGGAGGACAAGGAGGAAAAAAAGGCCACCAGGAGTAGGTATTCATAGTGCCAGCATCGAGCCCCAGCAATAACCTTGGTGGCAATTAAAAAAAAAAAAAGTAACTACTGCAGTATCATTATATAGCACTTAGTGTTCTAGAACTTTTATTGATAGTACCTGTGTCTAGGTATGCTGTGAGAAGGTTTACTATTACTTTAAGCTTTTTAGACTATAATTCACATACCATGTAATTTGAAAAATTATAAAAGATATATATATATATATATATATATATATGTATATATATTTCTTTATTTGAGATAGAGAAAGAACCAGAACATCACTCTGGCATATGCAGTGCCAAGGTTCACACTTCAAACCTCATACATGCAAGTCTGTACTCCACCACTGTGCTACCCCCTCTCCAGCCACACAATTCAAACAAGTAAAGCATAAATTCAGTAGTGTAGTATATACTAAGAGAGCTGTACAGACACTACAATCAGCTATAGGGCATTTCATCATCACCTCCCCGGGAATCCAATACCTAGAAGCAGTCACTTGATACCTCATGTCACCTTCATCCCTAGGCAGTTAGTAGTCAACTATATTGTCCCCATAAAAAAAAAAAAAAAAAGGAAGCATATTACATAAGCAATGTGCTGAATATTTCATATACATGGAATCTAATAGTGTGTGATGCTTTGAGGCTTCTCTCGAGCAGCAAGATGTGTCAGGCAGGGTTCATGCATGTTGTAGCATGCATCATTACTTCTTTTGTTTGCCTCCAGGGTTGTGATGGGGCTTGTGCCTGTGTTACGAATCCACTGCTCCTGGCAGCCATCTTTTTTTTAAAATCATTTAATTTTTTTTTTTTTATTTATTCCCTTTTGTTGCCTTTGTTTTTTATTGTTGTAGTTATTATTGTTGTTGGACAGGACAGAGTGAAATGGAGAGAGGAGGAGAGAAAGACACCTATAGACCTGCTTCACCACCTGTGAAGGGGCTCCCCTGCAGGTGGGGATCCTTAAGCTGGTCCTTGCACTTTGCGCCATCTGCACTTAACCTGCTGTGCTACCGCCCGACTCCCTTGGCAGCCATCTTTTTTCCATTGTTGTTGCTGTTATTGTTTTTGCTGCTGCTGCTGCTGCTGCTGTTGGATAGAACAAAGAGAAACTGAGAGAGGAAGGGCGATAAAGATAGCTACCTACAGATCTGCTTCACCACTTGAGAAGTGACCCCCCCGCAGGTGAAAAGCCAGGGGCTCAAACCTTGTTCCTCTCATTGCACTTCGAATCGAGTGCTTAACCTGCCTGCCCAGAGTGCTACCACCTGGCCCCCATTACTTCATTTATTTTTATTGCCTTGCATCAATATGCTGATTCATTTATGCCTTTGTCAACTGAACAAGCATTAAAGCTGTTTCTGCTTTTTTGCTTTATGAATAGCAATGCTATGAACACTGTATATATGATTTTTTAAATGCACTTTTTTTTTTAAGAGAAATGCCAGAACACCTCTCTAGCATATGAAGTGCTGAGGATTGAACCCAGGGCCTCATGCATGCAAGTGTTGTACATTACCCACTGACGCACCTCCCTAGTAACTATACACATTCTTTTTGTTGTTGTTGTTTTCCCAGAGCACTGTTCAGTTCTAGCTTATGGTGGTGCAGGAGATTGAACCTTGGGCTTTGGAGCCTCAGCCTGAGAGTCTCTTTGTATAACCATTATGCTATCTGTCCCCACCCAACTGTACATATGTTTATGCAGACATGTGTTTTTCATTTCTCTTAGGTAGAGAAATACAAGTGGGCTAGCTTTCTTTCCTGCTGCCTCTCACTTTGTATCTAGCTTTGAACACACAGGTTGGATTCTCACAGGTAGATCATGCCTCATATTTTGTTCTAAGTGACCCAGAGAAGCAACCAAAGTGCCTTTCATATCACAAATAAAGACATCAGCACTCTGGAAGGTTTGCTTCTGCCTCTCAGTCTGCAGCTTTGCCGTGTTCAGTCCTTTTCCTGGAATGCCTCCCTCTCTCTGCTCTGGGCCAGGCCTTTGGGTTTGGGCTCAGACTCTACCTCTTATTGGAAGCTTCACTTGGATCCCAGCTGCTCTGCCCTGTGTCTCTCCACCCCTGCAGCACATTCTACCACACTGTTACCAACTCAACACCCAGTGAGGCCCTCAGAGAGTGGAGTTTTCCTCAGCTCCATTTACCTTATAGGCAGTTAGTGCTAAGGAGATGTTGATAGATATTAAGAAAGAAGGGGGGGGGGGGTCAATGAAATTCTTCTTTGCCACTTTGGAAACCCAGATTCAAGTCCAGTTCCCACCACACTGAAGGGAGCTTCAGTGCTTTGGTCTCTTTCTCTATCTTTATTTAAAAAAAAAAAAAAAAAGGAGTCAGGGATAAAAACAGTTGTATACTAGACTTCATGACTAAGGCCCTAGAAATTCCAGGCTCAATCCCTAGCATTACTATATGCCAGAGTTAAGCAATGCTCTCATCTCTTTCAAATAAATAAATATATCTTTAAAAAAGAAGAAGAAGAACAACAACAACAACAACAAAGGAGGTGACCAGACAGCTCACCACCGAAGACCATCAGGCATATGGAAATTGCTCAGCCTCAGTTACTCTCAGGGTTTGCAAATTAAGACAACACAAGCTATCACTTTATTTCTGTGAGAATGGCCCACACAATGACCCAAACCAATAAATGCTAGTGAGGGTGTTGAGAAAAGGGAATGCTTACACATACATTGTTAGTGGCAATATAAATCAGTGTAACCCCCATGGAAAACAGTATGGGAGTGTCTCAAACTCTTAAAAATAGACCTGCCATATGATAAAGCAATTCTAATCCTAAGTATCTGACAGAAAAACACAAAAGCACTTACCTAAAAAGATATATGCACACCCGTGTTGGCGGCAGCATTACTTACAATAGACAGGCTTGGAAAAAGTCCCCAGTGACAGATGAGTGGACAAGGAAGCTGTGGTCTAGATACACAGTGAAATACTACTCAGCTTTAGGAAAAGATGGAGTCTCGCCTATTGTTGCAACATAAACAGAGACAGAGAGAGTCATGCTAAGTGAAATAAGTTAGAAGGAGACAGACAAAAAGCAGATGATCTCACATGTGAAACCTAAAGAAACAAAGCAAGGGAACAGAGAAAGTTAAACAAATTTATATGACTGCAGGTCTGAATTACCCAAGGGTGGGGATGGGAGGAAGCAAAGGTCTGTGATGGAGAGAGACTGGCATTTTGGTAGTCATATTTTGAAGAGGTCTAAAATATATCCCCAAAACATAAGGCAATGCTACCACAATACAAAAATTTAAAAAATCAGGCAGAGGTAAATAGCATAGTGGTTATGCAAAGAGACTCTCATGCCTGAGGCACCGAAATCCCAGGTTCAATCCCCCGCACCACCATAAACCAGAGCTGAGCAATGCTCTGGTAAAAAAATAAAAATAAAAATAAATCACATGATAAAAAGACTAAAAGAGGGGAGCCAGGCAGTAGTGCACCTGGTTAAGTACACACATTGCCATGCACAAAGAGCCCAGTTCAAGCCCAAGCTCCCCACCTGCAGAGGGGGAAGTTTCATGGGTGACAAAGCAAGGCTCTCTGCCTTTCTCCCTTTTTATCATGCCCTTCCCCTCTCAATTTCCCTCTGTCTTATCAAAGAAAGAAAGAAAGGAAAAAAGAAAGAAAGCAAGGAAGAAAGAAAAACGGTCACGAGGGCCAGGTGGTGCACACCTGGTTGAGGGCACGTTACAGTGTGGAAGGACCCGGGTTTGAGCCCCCGGCCCCATACCTGCAGGGGGAAAGCTTCACGAGTGGTGAAGCAGGGCTACAGGTGTCTCTCTGTCTCTCTCTCTCTCTATCACCCCCTTCACTCTCTATTTCTGTCTGTCTCTATCCAAGTAAATAAAGATAATTTAAAAAAAAAAAGAAAGAAAGAAAAATGGTCACCAGAAGAGCTAGATTTGTCATGCAGGCACTAAGACCCAGTGATAAACCTGATGGCAATAAAAATGTAAAAAATAAGAAATAAATAAAAGAGATTTTTTTTTTTTGCCTCAGGGTTGTCACTGGGGCTTGGTGCCTGCACTATGAACCCACTGCTCCTAGAGGCCATTTTCTGGATAGTACAGAGGGAAATGGGGGGCGGGGGGATAGGAAGAGAGAAAACATCTGCAGACGTGAACGTACTATGTGCTCTTATGTGGTCCTGGTGCACCACCACTCAGCACCCAAAAATCTAAAAGAAAAAAAAAAAAAAGGAAGAGACAGTCCCAGATACATGCTATAAAATGGTCTGTGAGGCTGATAAAAATCTCTGTCATATCATCTAGACTCAGTTGGATTTGGCTAAGTGGAAAAATCTGAGAGTGAGAGTATTCAGACCAGAAAAGAGAGAGAGAGGGGAAAAAAATGACTTCACTCTATTTAAAAAATATTGTATCCTTGCTGGGATTTAGATAAATAGACAAAGAAGCTGAAGGATGGAGGGAAGATACCACAGCACTTCCTCCAGTGTGGTGAGGGCCAGGCTCGAACCTAGGTGGAGTGTATGGCAACGCAGGTGCACTATCCAGATGAGCTAGCCTGTTAGTTTGAGTCTTTATTAAATTAGCATTAGCACAGCCATCTTATAAACAGGGAATCCCCTGGAAGAGTGTTGTCTGAAAGATATGTGTGCTGCAGGGACACTGGGTGCTTTTAGTGACCTATGAAGAATATTGCTTAATTATCAATTATCTACTTCAAAGTATTTAAAATAATTATAATTAATATATATGTATATATATACATATATATACATATATATACGATATATCAGAATACTGCTTAGTTGCTGGGAAGTGAAACTTGGACCTTTGGTGCTTGGGGCATAAGTCTTTTAACATAACCACTATACTGTTTCCTCAGCTCTGAATAAATAAAAGTAAAATATAGCAGTGGAGTGGACCTTTTTTCCTGTAAATTAAAACTATTAAAACCATGGGGGTCAGGCGATGGCGCAGCGGGTTAAGTGTACATGGCATAAAGCGTAATGACCAGAGTAAGGATCCCAGTTGAAGCCCCCTGCTCCCCACCGGTAGTGGAGTTGCTTCACAGGCAGCAAAGCAAGTCTGCAGGTGTCTGTCTTTCTGTCCCCCTCTTTGTCTTCCCCTCTTCTCTCCACTTCTCTCTGTCCTATCCAACAATGAACGACATCAACAATAACAATAATAACTACAACAAGGGCAAAGGGGGAAAAATGGTTTCCACGAGCAGTGGATTCATGGTGCAGGCACTGAGCCCCAGCAATAACCCTGGAGGCAAAAATAAAAAAAAAAAAACATATATTAAGGGCCCGGATGGTGGGGCTACATGGTTGAGCACACAGGTTACTGTAGGCAAGGACGCAGGCCCAAACCCCCAGTCCTCACCTGTAGGGGGAGAAGCTTCACAAATGCTGAAGCACTGCTGTTGGTCTCTCTCTCTCTCTCTCTCTCTCTCTCAGTCTTCACCCCTCAATTTCTCTGTTTCTAGCAAATAAATAATAAATAATTGTTAAAAAGAATATAAATGGCTGTTTTAAAAAATGTGTATCTGAGCCAGGCGGTAGTGCAGTGGGTTAAGTGCACATGGCACGAAGTGCAAGGACCGGAGTATCCCCACCTGCAGGGGGGTCACTTCACAGGTCTGCAGGTGTCTTTCTCTCCCCACTCTCTGTCTTTCCCCAACTCTTTCGATTTTTCTCTGTCTTGTCCTGCAACAACAACAGCAGTGACAACAATAAAAATAACAACAACAGGGGCAACAAAAATGGGGAAAATGGCCTCCAGGAGCAGTGGATTTATAGTGTAGGCACCAGCAATAACCCTGGAGACAAAAAAAAAAAATCTATCAATCAAACAATGGTGCAAATGGAACAGAGAGATGGCAAATGCTGCATCGAGGACACAGAAGAATTCAAGTTTCAAGATAAGAATTTATGCATTTCAGTTATAAAAATGTTGAAGTGTAAACTATGTGTTACAAAACAAGTGTGCTTGTCTGGCACACAAATCACCTGGGAACCTTTTAAGGTGTGGAATTTTTTTTAAAGGAGAACTTTAAGAATATTATTTATTTATTTATTATTGGATAGAGACAGAGAAATTGAGAGGGGAAGGGAAACTAGAGAGAGAGACAGAGACAGAGAAACACCTGCAGCCCTGTTTCACCACTCGTGAAGCTTCCCCCCTGCAGGTGAGGACCTGGGACTCGAACCTTGGTCCTTGCACACTCAGTGTATGCACTCAGCCAGGTGTGCCACCACCTGACCCCTCAGTTATTTAAAAGAGATCTTTTAAAAATGATTTGTCCATTTATTTATTTATTGAAAGGAAGAAGGAAAACCAGATGCTCTGAAGATCAAACTCGGGACCTCAGGCAGGCAAATCCTGTCCAGCCACACAGAACAACCTCCCTAGCCACTGAATTGTGAGTTTTGACTCAGGCAGAAGTTAAAGCTGAGTGTCTCTCTCCCCAGTAATGTTGAATATTAAGGCTAATCCCTCATATAATGAGATGTAGAGGTGGGGTGTCCAGGAGTTGTTTTAGTCATTGACATGGAGTCCTTGTGATGGGATTAGTGTCTTTATAGGAAGTGAGTGTTGTCAGGGAAAGACACAACAGGTAGACTGACCAGGAAGTGACTCCCTAGCCCTGTGGGCACCATGATCCAGAACTTCCTGTAAGGAGTCACTCAGCCTGCTGTCATTTGTTATAGCAACCTGAATGTCTAAGCCAGTAGGTTCAAAGAGGCGTCTGAGGTCCTGCATTTCTAATGACACCTAGAAATGCTCACCCAGAAGGTACAGACACTGGCACCCATGGAGCACTGGGGCGATGGGGGTGCAAAGCATGGACAAGAGTAGAAAACAAAGACCATAGTGCTGCCTGCTACCTCTTCGGGTCTTCTCTCTCTCCCTCTCTTTTAATTTCTTTTTATTATATTTTATACATTTATTAGATAGAGAAGGGAAGGGGTTGATAGAGAGGAAGAGAGACAGAGAGACACCTGCAGCACTGTCTCACCACTTGCAAAGCTTTCCTCCTGCAGGTGAGGACCAGGCGCTCAAGCCTGGGTCCTTGAACGTTGTAACATGTGTGCTCAACCAGGTGCACCACCACCTGGCTGCAGCCTTCGCTAGCCTTATGCTTTTGTAGTTTCTCCAGAGGTTTAGTGTGCCAGTGTTTACAAAAATCCCACCAAGCAGGGGCCGGGCAGTAGTGCATCAGGTTAAGCGCACATAGTGCAAAGTGCCAAGGACCAGTGTAGTGATCCCAGTTCAAGCCCCTGACTCCCCACCTGCAGATTAGCAGCAGATTTCTCCACACAAACACTATAAGCCAGAAGAAAATGCCAAGATATCTATGGAGTGCTCAAAGAGAAAGGCTTTCAACCAAGACTACTGTATCCTGCTAGACTGTCATTTAGACTAGATGGAGGCATAAAAACCTTCTCAGACACAACAGTTGAAAGAATCAACTATCACCAAGCCTGCCCTGAAAGAAGTTCTGGAGGTCTCCTATAAACAGTCAGACCACCATAAATAGGCCATATGTCAGAACACTCTAAAAATCTACAAGAATGGCATTAAAATATCTTCAATCTTTGATATCCATAAATGTCAATGACCTGAATTCACCTATTAAAAGACACAGAGTAGGGAAATGGATCAGAAAGCATAACCCAACAATATGCTGTCTACAGGAAACCCACCTAACTCAACAAGACAAACACAGACTCAAAGTGAAAGGATGGAAAACTATCATACATGCCAATGGCCCACAAAAAAGGGCAGGAACAGCTATTCACATATCTGATATGATAGACTTTAAAATCAATAAAATTTAAAAAGATAGGGCTGGACATTACTTAATGCTCAGAGGATCAGTCAATCAAGAGGACTTAACAGTTATTAACATCTATGCATCAAACATCTACTGAAAGAGCTACAGCAGTATACTAAGAGAAACACAGTCATAATAGGGGACTTCACCCACTCTCTCAACTTGACAGATCATCCAGGCAGAAAATCAATAAAGACATGAGGAAGCTAAATGAGGAGATTGATAAACTAGAACTATTGGATATTTTCAGAGTCATTCATCCCAAGAAACTGGAATACACATTTTACTCAAGTCCACATGGGTCATTCTCAAGAATAGACCATATGTTAGGCCACAAAGATAGCATCAGCAAATTCAAGAGCATTGAAATCATCCCAAGCATCTTCTCAGACCACGGTGGAATTAAACTAACACTTAACAATTAACAAAAGATTAGTAATAGTCCCAAAATGTGGAAGCTCAAGAGTATACTCCTTAACAACTACTGGATCAAAGAGGAAATAAAGGAAGAAATCAAAATGTTTCAAGAGTTCAATGAAAATGAAGACACAAGCTATTAAAATATTTGGGACACAGCTAAGGCAGTACTGAAAGGGAAGTTCATAGCCATACAAGCACACATTAGGAAACAAGAAAAGCACAAATAAACATCCTGATTGCACACCTTCCTTCCCCACATTCAGAATAAGACAGCTCTGTACAGGAAAGCCATTTCTTTCCCATAGTTTGTTGATGGGGTGGGTCAGGGAGGTGAAGGCCCAGTTTGAAATGAAAAGTACTCTTTTTTTTATTAATGTATTTTTGATAGAGACAGAATAATTGAGAGGGGAAGAGGAGATAGGGAGAGAGGAAAAGAGACATATATCTATAGGAGTTTTTCACTACTCATGATGTTCCCTCATCCCTGCAAGTAGGGACCAGGGACTTGAATCCAGGCCTTTGTGCATGTTAACATGTGCACTCTGTTGGGTGCACCACTGCCTGGACCCCAAAAGTATTCTTTTTATTTATTTTTTTTAATTTTTATTTATTTTCCCTTTTGTTGTCCTTGTTGTTTTTCATTATTGTTGTTGTTGATGTTGTCATTGTTAGATAGGACAGGGAGAAATAGAGAGAGGAGGGGAAGATAGAGAAGGGGAGAGAAAGATAGACACCTGGAGACCTGCTTCACCCATCTGTGAAGCGAACCCCCTGCAGGTGAAGAGCTGGGGGCTTGAACCGGGATACTTATGCCGGTCCTTGTACTTTGTGCCACATGTGCTTAACCCTCTGCACTACAGCCGGGCTCCCCCCCAAAAGTATTCTTAAAACAAATGTTGGTGGGAGCCAAGCGGTAGCGCAGCGGGTTAAGCGCACATGGTGCAAAGTGCAAGAACTGGCATATGGATCCCAGTTCTAGCTCCAGGCTCCCCACCTGCAGGGGGTTCACTTCATAGGCGGTGAAGCAGGTCTGCAGGTGTCTGTCTTTCTCTCCTCTTCTCTGTCTTCCCCTCCTCTCTCGATTTCTCTCTGTCCTATCCAACAATAATGACGACAACAACAATAATAACAACAATGACGATAACAAGGGCAACAAAAGGGAAAAAAATATATCAGGTAGTGTGTCATAAATATACATACATACATACATATATATATATATATATATATCCTTGTATATACATGCAGACCACATATCCATACACATTCCCATATGCATATACACATGCATATATACACATGTGACTCACATTATTTTCCTACAGGGAAGTTATGTTATCTGAGTTAAGACTATGAATTCTGGAGTCAGGCGGTAGCGCAGCAGTTAAGCGTACATGGTGCAAAGCGCAGGGACGGGCATAAGGATCCGGGTTTGAGCCCCCGGCTCCCTACCTGCAGGGGAGTCACTTCACAAGCAGTGAAGCAGGTCTGCAGGTGTCTGTCTTTCTCTCTCCCTCTCTGTCTTCCCGCCCTCTCTCCATTTCTTTCAGTCCTATCCAACAACAACGACGTCAATAACTACAACAATAAAATAATAAGGGCAGCAAAAGGGAATAAATAAATAAATACTTTTTAAAAAAGATTATGAATTCATTTCCAGTGGGTACCCTGTGAGTAAACTCTTTGTGTGTGTGTGTGTGTGTGTGTGTGTGTGTGTGTGTGTGTTTTAAAGTTAGGTAAAAATTCTAAAGTGCCTGATTAAGAATAAGTCGAAACCAAGGTTTGAAGTCAGAGGGTCTGTCCTTGGGCCCTCGAGACTGTGGGAAGGGGAGCCCTGCCAGGTCGCAGGTCACTGAGTTTCCTTAACTGCCTTCTCTAAACATCATCACACCAGGGAACTTTATCCTCAACCTGGCTAGACAGCACATTTCAAAAGCCTGAGGGGTTGGTTCTGAGTCCAGCCTGTTGTTATCAAATTTGGGGAAAATGAGGAAAGTTGGTTGGCCCAGATTCCTGCATGGAGTGGCTGTGACCTTGGCCGAGCCTTCCCAGGGTGGGCTAGGCCCTGTCTGCGTCAGCATCTGGACCCCCCAGTTTATAAACAAGGTTCATTCACAGCCACCATTTGTTCATCTTTTTCTTGGGGGAAATCAGCCAAGAACATTGGATCACTGAAAACCAGTTTCCTCTGAGTAAAGTCAGGACAGCTGGGTCACCCAAGAATTACTAGGTTTGTGGAAGCTGGTTACCCTGATCTGAATCCTTTCTGTTGCTCAAATATTCAAATAACCTCCGTGTTTCCGTGTTGGCACAGCTGCTTGTCAGTGGGCACACTCTTACTCTTTGTTGGAAAAGCGGGAGTTGGGGGTCATGTAGAGGTGCCTGGTGATTTTCCCGATAGTTTGCTGGTTCATAGGCAGTGGACAGCTTAAGATTCATGGCATGAAGAAAAGGGATGGAAGGTTTCTCTATGGTAGGGATAAGAGGATATGCAGAGAGCTGAATCAGTCTTTTCATAAAAAGCAAATATTTGAGCGGGGAGATAGCATGGTAGTTATACAAAGAGAATGTCATACCTGCGACTCCAAAGTGCCAGGTTCAATCCCCAATACTACCATAAGTGAAGTTGAGCAGTGCTCTGAAAAAAATCATTAAAAATAAATAAATAAGGGAGTCGGGCTGTAGCGCAGTGGGTTAAGCGCAGGTGGCGCAAAGCACAAGGACCGGCATAAGGATCCCGGTTCGAACCCGGCTCCCCACCTGCAGGGGAGTCACTTCACAGGTGGTGAAGCAGGTCTGCAGGTGTCTATCTTTCTCTCCCCCTCTCTGTCTTCCCCTCCTCTCTCCATTTCTCTCTGTCCTATCCAACAACAACAACAATAATAACTACAACAATAAAACAACAAGGGCAACAAAGGGAATAAATAAATAAAATAAATATAAAAAAATAAAAATAAAATAAATAAATAAATGGCAAATACTTCCTCATGCTCTGTTTAGAAACTAAAGAACATTGTTGTCATCTGGCCAATGCATTTGCTTTCCTTTCCTCCTTCCCTCCTTTCTTTCTTCCTTCCTTCCTTTCTTTCACTCTCTCTTTTTTCTTTTTTTTTCAATTTTTAATTTTTGAAGTGATTTGCAGGATTATAAAATTACAGAGTATAGTTCCCACACTGCACCCACCACCAAACTCTTCTGTGTTCCCACCCTTCCAACAATAACCACCATAGTTTTCATAAAATCTTAAGACAGTTTGATTCTGTGTTTGTTTGTCTGCAAGTTCATATGTACCTATTCTCTAGATTCCACATGAGTGAAACCATCCAGCAGTTGTCTTTTATCTCTTTACTAACTTTGCTAAGCATAATCACCTCTAGTTTCATCCATTTTGTTCCAAAAGACACAGTATGACCAATGCATAAAATATTCACTCCAACTTGGACTAAATAGGAGATGCATGGAGGAAGAGCCTCGGCCTCTTGCTCTGAGATGTCTGCAGGTAGTTAGCCAAATATTGCTGTTCCTCTTGCAAACCAAGCACAGACCTGACTACTAGGGTGCCCAGAATGGCCTACCAGATGTTATCAGACAGATGCAGGTTGAGTGTTTCTGAAAAAGCAAGGGAGCACATGACACAGATATATATATGTATTTATTTATTATTAATCTTTATTTATTGGATAGAGACAGGAAGAAATTGAGAGGGAAGGGGGTAATAGAGAAGGAGAGACAGAGAGACACCTGCAGCCCTGCTTCACCACTCGCAAAGCTTTCCCCATGCAGGTGGGGACCAGGGGCTCAAACCCGGGTCCTTGCGCATTGCAACATGTGCGCCACCGCCCAGCCCCAGACACACAGATATATTTTACCTTGAAAAGAATAAAAAGGCTTTCCAAAGATCTTATCATTCCACACCCCTCAAACACTTAGAGCAAGAACATGCACAGGAAGGGCAAAACCTCCAAAGCCTCAGGGATCAGTGGGTGACAGACCGGTGGGTGGCCAAGCTGGAGCTGTTCACTGTAGGGAGGGGTTACTTCCGGGATTTGCCAGCTGTTGTCAACAGTGTCATGGTACATGTGGCCAGAACATCAAAGTCAGTGAGAAAAACCAGAACTTGGGGGTTTTGCACCTGCTAGCTTCAATCTTGAGACCTGATATTTGAAAGTATTTTTAAAACCCAGTGTAGGACATCAAAATGAGTCTGCAGGCAGATTTCAGTGCCCAGACATTGACCTTGGGTTCCAGGAGACCCAGTGTCACCACGCCTCAGGGGTTTAATGCAGAATCTTACCAAGAACTGGCAAATGGACTGTGGCTTTTCCAGGAAGTCATAGTGGCAGCAACTTCATGGAAATGGGCTCCCTGCATCTCTCCTTGTAACTCTCACTGTCTGCCTAAGCATAATTATTTGCATTAACAGTGGAACTTGAGCATACTTGTTGATGCAATTTCACGAGTAAATTTGAAAACTGAAAAATAATTATGTTGTCTGACAGTTATCCTTAAAATTTTCATATTCAGGTTGTTCTGACTTGGAATCAAAATCTTTTCCTGAGCTCTTGTCTTTACTTCTGAGCTGTTCTTGAGAAAACACACACACACACACACACACACACACACACACACACACACACACACGTGACTTATCTTTCAATGCCCACAAAGACTTCATTCTCTCACATTCTCCGGTGCTCTAGTGACCCTGCCCTGATTTCGTAAGCTAATTACATGAAAGATTTTGTTTGGATTTTCTTTCTCCCTGTCCTCAGAGCTGCTTTCTTTGTGTCTGACTGCAGCTGAAGAGAAATAAGATAGAGCTGAGGGTGTGAGGGCTCCCTGGTTTGTTTTTATTCAAGCAAGATATTTTCATTCT
This sequence comes from Erinaceus europaeus, assembly GCF_950295315.1. NCBI lineage: Eukaryota > Metazoa > Chordata > Mammalia > Eulipotyphla > Erinaceidae > Erinaceus > Erinaceus europaeus. The sequence continues at coordinate 33,592,867 of NC_080170.1, read as the reverse complement.
CTAATGCAGGAGACCTCATCAGAACCTAATGTAAGCACACTGAGCAGAATTCATGTTAATTAGCAGCCCTGGATTGTGAATGTCCTTAGCAACATCCCAGAAGAGGCCACATTGGAAGAATGCTTCCGGTTGTACTTTCTTCCTTCCTTCCATTCTTTTTATTTCTTTTCTTTTTCTCTTTTCTTTTTGCTAGAATTGTGTTCTAAAAAAGTAAAAACAAAACAGATGCACACACCAGATACTGTGGTGCTAACACAATATCTTTATTTAAAATGGTTTAACCCCCTTGGGCTATTTATTTCTTTATGTATTTATAACCTTGGAATCACCTCAGGATACTTTGAGTAATATCTGAATGGTTTCTTCCTGATATCCTTCCATGTACCATGAAAGGATAAGGGACTGCACATTGCCAGGGCCAGTTCTTTAGAACTACCTGTGCTCCCTCAGGAATCGCAGTCATTGTTTCATCTTGAACTCAAGCTGGAGCCTGAGGAGGCCACCATGCCAAAATGTGATCTAGCTTTCTAAGGATGAGGAAGGAGGCAACGAGTGGAACACAGGCAACAACAACAGCATCTGGCAGTTTTAGCATTTTTTTTTAGATAGGACAAAGAGAAATGGAGAAAGGAGGGGAAGACAGAGAGGGGGAGAGAAAGATAGACACCTGCAGACCTGCTTCACCGCCTGTGAAGCGACTCCCCTGCAGGTGAAGAGCCGGAGCTCGAACCGGGATCCTTACCCCGGTCCTTGTGCTTTGTGCCACGTGTGCTTAACCCAATGCACTAACCGCCCAACTCCTTCTAGTTTTAGCATTTTTTAAAATGAATTCTAGGCTTTTTTTTTTTTATTATCTTTATTTATTGGATAGAGACAGCCAGAAATCAAGAGGAAAGGGGTTGATAGAGAGGGAGAGAGACAGAGAGACACCTGCAGCCCTACTGCACCCCTCATGAAGCCTGCAGGTGGGGACCAGGGGCTTGAACCCGGGTCCTTGCACATTGTAATACATGCGCTCAACCAGGTGCACCACCACCCGGCCCCCCCTTTTTTTATTTATGGCTTTTTCTTTGTCTTTCTTTCTTTTTTTTTATATTTTATTTATTTATTAATGAGAAACACAGGAGGAGAAAGAAAGAGCCAGACATCACTCTGGTACATGTGCTGCCGGGGATTGAACTCAGGACCTCATGCTTGAGAGTCTGATGCTTTATCTACTGCGCCATCTCCTGGACCACAGTCTTAGCATTTTTAATCCCATGCTGCACACCAGCTTCCTTCATAGTATTCTGCTTCAGATCATTTCTCCCACTGGCATAGCTGAGGCCTGGAGTGTCACAGAGTCACAGACTAGGGACAATACACATATTTGAACTTGCGACCACTGCCTCAAAGCCCAGGCCTTGCCCAGTGACTATTCTGTGTCCTGCTCTTGAGGAAAACAAAGTACGGGTCCAGTGAAAATGCTGAAGGGTTGTGCTGTAACCCATTCACAGTGCAACTGCATTCATCTTGTTTCTCTTTGGCCTCAACTCTTTCCCTTGTAAATTCCAGTAGTCAATTTACCAGGACGTTGCTGCAGCTCATTATTTAAATGTATTCATTGTTCTTTGAGAGAAAAGCTACATAAATATTACAGAGCCATTTAAAAAATATATGAAGTGTATTCACCTGGATATAAGATGGCGATATTTCTTACTGCACATGAACGGATGGGAGCTGACTGAGGATATGGTAGCTGAGGTTCCTCTGCACATTTCACAGTGCAGGCAAATGAGGTTGCAAACCCCAGGTCAGACAACACCCATATGATCCCCAAACTATCTTGGTGGGAGCCCCCCAGACTATTCTAGGGTGAGCTCCCCAAACTACCCTGGTAGGGCAGACTACCCCAGTGTAAGCCCCCGTACTTCAGGAAGGTACCTCCCATATATTGTCTAGGCCTCCTCCAGTTTTTTTTTTTTCATGCAAACCTCATACAGTACTAAGTGCTGTGAGAGGAATTTGAAGAAGCATGAGATTGGATAAATAAATAGTGATATAATCCCGACAGCTGAGCACCACTTTGCAAAAAATAGTGAATGAAATATATGTGCAACCTGAATGATTGCATTTCTGTGGAAAGCAGACACAGAAAATAACAATACAATTTAGCTTTATTTATATAAAATTGAGGAATGAGCCAACTTGGGCTGGCGGGTGGGGAGTGCATAGAATGAGAAAGGGTACAGGGGGCTCTGTGCTGAGGGAAAGTTTTATATTTGATCTGGCTATGTTCCATGTAGTATAAATATGTATTAAAAGTGAGGAAAAATACAGGGTGAAACATGAATAAACTGTGGTCCATTTCAACAGGGAGAGGGCAAGAAGGGGTGGAAGCCCAGTGCCTTGTGGTGGAAGGAGATGATGATTTGGTGGAGAATGAGGTTTGCTGACACCTGTCTTTGGGAGGTGAAGAAAGGTAACCCAGTGACAACAATTGTCCTGTAAATCAACATTTCCTCAATAAGCGATTTAGAAAAAAGAAATATAGTGCACATATGTGATTAACACTTTATGCATGTTACATAGTACTGCAATTAAAAGAAGAAAGAGAGAAAGAAAGAGAGAGAAAAGGGAAGGGAAGGGAAGGGAAGGGAAGGGAAGGGAAGGGAAGGGAAGGGAAAGGAAAGGAATGACTAGGGAGGTGGCACAATAGCTAGAACATGAACTCTCAAGCACAGGGTATCAGCTTGATCCTTGGTATCACTTAAACCAGAATGATGCTGTGATTCTCTTTTCTCTCTGGTAATACATATATAAAATCCCTCCCTGGGAGTCGGGTGTAGCGCAGTGGGTTAAGTGCGTGTGGCGCAAAGCGCAAGGACCGGCCTAAGGATCCTGGTTCGAGCCCCCGGCTCCCCACCTGTAGGGGATTCGCTTCACAGGGTAGTGAAGCAGGTCTGCAGGTGTCTATTTTTCTCTCCCCCTCTCTGTCTTCCCCTCCTCTCTTCATTTCTCTCTGTCCTGTCCAACAACAATGACATCAATAACAACAGCAATAATAACTATAACAACAACAACAAAAAATAAAATCCCTCCCTCTCTCTCTCCCCCCACCTCTCTCTTTTTAAGAAAATGGTACTGAAGGGCCAGGCAGTGACACACCTGGTTAAGTGCACACATTTCAGTGCGCAAGGATCCAGGTTCAACCCCCTGGTCCCCACCTGCAGGAGGAAAGCGTCACTAGTGGTGAAGTAGGGCTGCAGGTGTCTCTCTGTCTCTCTCCCTCTCTAACTCCTCCTCCCCTCTTAATTTCTCTCTCTCTCTCCAATAATAAATAAATAAATAAAAATATTTTAATGAAACTGAAATCATGCACTAGAAGATTGTTGACCAATCAACAATTGGTGAAGGCTATGCTTGGAGGTCAAACTCAGGGCTTTGCCCAAGATTCAGAGAGAACCAGGCCACTGTTCACTAGTAAGCATCATTCCATCCAGAGGGGACTGAAATAGGAGATTGTCAACACCACCATTCTTTAAGAGATATACTGATCTATTTCTGTGACCCAGGATGGGCATACTTTCTGTAAACACAAATGTTCAGCCATGAGGTTGAGAAGGAGGAGGTTCAGTGCCCAGGCTGTGGCACACCTGGTTAAGCTCACAGGTTACAATGTGCAAAGATTCAGGTTCAAGCCTGCTGGGGGAAAGTTTCATGAGTGATAAAGCAGGGCTGCAGGTGTCTGTCTCTCTCCTTATCTATCTCCTCCTCCCTTCTCAATTTCTCTCTGTCTCTATTCAATAATAGATAGATAGATAGATAGATAAGTAGATAGACAGATAGATAGATAGATAGATAGATAGATAGATAGATAGATAGATAGATAGACAGACAGATAGATAGGAGGTAACTGACCATAACCCCACAGCCAGGTGAGCCTAGCTGACAGTTGCAAATTCACGAGTGACCAGGCTACTTCGGCACAAGTCTTGGGCACTGTCCTCCACAGCCTTGAAGACCTCCACCCCTGCTCCTGCTTACTCAGCCACAGGCAAGGAGAGGGAGCAGTGATCATGGCTGGCAACAATGACCTAAATACAATGCAGGGGCCACAAGGTAATGTCCATGGAGTCTGGGTATAATTCGCACATCTTTGCTTAGGCATGCTGTTGAAATGCAAGGCGTTTTCCACATTGAAATTAAATTGTGCTGACTTGGGGCAGAAGCATTTTCAGAGACTAAACTGATTGTTATCAACAGATGATGTGAAATGTACCTGAACTCCAGATGCAGGTTCTGTAATTGTTTTAAATTAGTTTTGAGCTGTCTTTACTTTTTCAGTAAACATTAAAATGGAGATATTTTCATTTATTTCATGAAAAAAAGAGAGCAGGAAAGAAAAGCCAGCATATACAGTGCAGGGAATAGGGAATAAACCTGGAACCTGCCTCATGCAATTCCTGTGCTCTACCTGTTGGGCCACCACCTTGGTAGGTCAATAAACATTTTTCATACAAAACCGCTTAAAGCGTTAATCTATTTATGTACCTGGACTATGTGTACACATGCACACACACATGCCATATCTGCAATCTACAATCTTTTTTTTATTTATAAAAAGTAAACACTGACAAAAATCATAGGATAGAGGGGTATAACTCCACACAATTCCCACCACCAGAACTCTGTATCCCATCCCTTCCCCTGATAGCTTTCTTATTATTTAACCCTCTGGGAGTATGGACCCAAGGTCATTATGGGATGTAGAAGGTGGAAGGTCTGGCTTCTGTAATTGCTTCCCTGCTGAACATGGGCGTTGACAGATCCATCCATACTACCAGTCTGTCTTTCTCTTTCCATAGTGGGGAAGGGTTCTGGGAAATCAGAGCTCCAGGACACATTGGTGGGATTGTCTGTCCAGGAAAGTCTGGTTGGCATCATGCTGGCATCTGGAACCTGGTGGCTGAAAAGAGAGTTAACATACAAAGCCAAACAAATTGTTGAACAATCATGAACCTAAAGGCTGGAATAATGCAAATGGAGAGTTGAGGGGTCCCCCATTTTGTAGATAGCTAGTAGGCATATTTTAGTTATATTCCAAAGGGCCTGTGGCTATCCTAGTCCCCCACCCCTTCCAGCCTGAAATCTGATAATGCAGGTGGATCCAAGTTATTGTCTGGGGAGATGATGTCATGGCTGGAAAAAGGAGCAGAAAGCTGGATCTGGGAAGAGAGTATGGGAAAGGTGTATAAATATTGTTGACTGAAAAACCCATCAAACTGATGTGATCTGGGGCCCATATTCAGCTTAGGAGCCTATGTGACGCAATCTACAATCTTTTGATATAAGCGCCTTCAAATCTGCTTTGGAAAACAGACACACAAAAGAAGCCCTCACAGGCTATTAAGTCACTATGACAGCCTGTCAGATGGTACAATGGGTAAAGTGTTGGAGGTCCTGGTCCCTGCCATTGCATATGCTACAGTGATATTCTGGTTCTCGCACTCTGTAGTTTTCTCGTTCATTTATTAGTTACTCTTTTTAAAAAAATTAATGAATTATGACATTTGGACTTAACATATGCCAAAAACGTAGTACTATAATTTCAAGAACAAACTGTTTGCATGTTGCACACAGGTGAGTGTATAGCCAGTAAGAAAATTAAAACTCAGTTAACAAAGTCCACCTACTCTACAAATGGAGAGAGCCAACTCCGTCAAGCTAAGGAGCTTGTTTAGTGCCACCATTGGCATAGCTTCCTTACTGTGCTTTTGTTCACTTGCAAATGAGTTCATAAAAATACACTTAGTTTTATGCCATTTTAAAATATTTATTGTGCAAGATATAGATAGATAGAAGGAGGCAGAGGGAGAGAACCAGTGTATTACTCTGGCATATGCAATACCAGGGATTGAACTCGAGACCTCATGCTTGCAAGTCTAGCCCTCTACCCATTTACCCACTATGCAACTTTCTGGGCTGAATATAGATTTCCTAAATAAAACCACCTGCCTGATATTTTAAGAGAAGAAGAAAATGACATTGAAACAAAAATACTTCTTTGAATATAAGAAAAATATTGGGGGGGCAGGAGAAATAGCATAATGATTATGCAAAAAAAAAAAGCTTTCATACCTGAGACACCAAAGGTCCCAGGTTCAGTCCCCAGCACCAAAATAAGCCATAACTGACCAGTACTCTGGGAGAAAGAGGGGAGGAAGGGAGGGAGGGAGAAAGCGAGGAGAAGAAGAAAGAGGAGGAGGACGAGGAGAGGGCAGGAGAGGAAGAGGAGAAAAGGATGGGATTAACCCAACTATGACCTGGGAAAGGTTGGACCACGGGGATAAGGTGAAAGTTTGTGCACTCCTAGGAAGGAAGAACTCAGTTACTCTAGAAGGAATCAGTCACATTCAAGGCTAATGGGATTCAAGGAGAGGGAGGTTAGAAGGCAATTTAATATATAGGCTATATTTAAAAACCAAAATTAGTGTCAAAATGTCCACAGTGGGCAAGCTATAGAGATTTAACTGCAGACAATATCTGATGCTGCACCCATGTGACCTGTCTCATTCATGTGGCCTAGTCCTCACCCTGGTTCCAATCAAAGGTGATGTACAAAAATAGGCAGCTTGTCTCTAAGCCATCGTTTGAGTTTATTTGTTTACCCACACTCTTGGTCAGTGAGGTAGGTGGCAGTGACAGAGTTTGTGCCTACAAACAGGAGCTAAGTCCTTGGCACCACATGAGAGAGCAGCAAAGATAAAAACACTTCCCGGATGGTGGAGTGGTGCCTTGGTCTCTCTTTTAAGAAAATAGAATAGGGGCTGGGCAGTGGCATACCCGATAGAGAGCACGAGTTACCACACCTAAGGACCCTAGTTCAATCCCCCAGTTCCCACCAACAGGGGAGAAGCTTAATGAATGGTGAAACAGTACTGCAGCTTGCTCTCTCTCTCTCGCTCTCTCTCGCTCTCTTTCTCTCACATCTTCTCCCCTCTCAACTTCTCTCTGTCTCTATCAAAAAGAAAATGAAAACAAAAAGTCACTAAGGGTGACACCCAACCCCAGCAATAATCTTAGTGAGAAAGAAAGAAAGGTAGAAAACAGAATTAAAAAAAAATGGATCAGGGAGATGGCTTAAGAGTACAGTGCAGGGAGTCTGGCGGTGGCACAGCAGGTTAAGCGCACATGGCACAAAGCACAAGGACAAGTGGAAGGATCCCGGTTCAAGACCCCGGCTCCCCACCTATAGGGGAGTCGCTTCACAGGCGGTGAAGCAGGTCTGCAGGTGTCTATCTTTCTCTCCCCCTCTCTGTCTTCCCCTCCTCTCTCCATTTCTCTCTGTCCTATCCAACAACATCAGTAACAACAACAATAAGAACTACAACAATGAAACAACAAGGGCAACAAAAGAGAATAAATATATATATATATATATATATATATATATATATATATATATATATAAAACAGAAAAGCCCTATTTAAAAAAAAAAAAAAAGAGTACAGTGCAGACCTTGCAAGCGTAAGGTTCCAGGTACTACACAAATAACAAGCAAACACTACTGCACTGAAGTATCACATAGCTCAGCTGCTGAGTTATTTGCATCTCCTTAAAATCTATTCTTAGCTCGGCTGAGAGGGAGGCAACTTGAGTTTAAGACAAAATACAGCAATGCACAATAATAATGGAAAACAAAAGGAGAGCATTTGCTCTCTCAGGTGACTCCTGGGGGTTTCAGAAAGCAAGAGAAGGTAGAAACAAAATACTTCTTGCATCAGAGACTGGCCCTTCTTGATCTACAGCTCCTCTAGCTGGTACAAAAACAACAATGCTAGCAGATCCCGACCTGAACTGAGTGTTTTAGCAGTTCCTACCTGACTTCTGTGCCTGGCCTTCTCTAATCTCGCATTTTTGTCCTATTCTGGGGTTTGTAGCTCCCCAAGTGTCATAAAACTTGGTGACAGGAAGGGAGATACTATGGTGAGTCCACAGGGGCCATGGAATCTCTGTCCCTTTCCCCCATTCCCTGCCCTAGAATTGCTGATGTTAATCCTCCCCCCTCCAGTGAGCTAGGAAATGAACAGGTGTCCTGAGTTCTGTGTACCATTGTCAGATTAATGGAACCAGGAGAGGGTGCTCTGCGAACCTCTGCTGTGTATCCAATTGATATTAATCTGGGCTTGCAACAGACACCTGAATTCTGAGGAGAGGGTCATTTGGCTTTCAGAAATCTGGAGCCAGTTGAGCAGAAGCCCAGGCATTAGGGAGAGTATGGGGTTTAGGAGGCTGAACCTTTACACTGTAAAATCTGACAGGATCCCCAAATACATGGTATCAGAGTTGAGTTGAATTCTCAAAAATCCTGCTGTGTGAAAAACACACACATCCCTATTGGAAATTGAGCTGCAAGACACAAGCATCAGGGTGCTAAAGAAAAGCAGAATCCAGCAGGGTGTGGTGGCACGTGCCTGTAGTCCCAGCGACCCAGGAGGCTGAGGCTGGAGGATCGCTTGAGCCCAGGAGTTCTGGGCTGTAGTGCGCTATGCCAATCGGGTGTCCACACTAAGTTCCGTATCAATATGGTGACCTCCCGAGAGCGGGGGGGGGGGGGGGGGGGCACCAGATTGCCTAAGGAGGGATGAACCGGCCCAGGTCAGTAAACCTGAGTCCAAAGATGGAGCCAGAATTTCTGCAGCATGTAAGTAGTGACTGGTTTCCACCTTCTGATTTTTATAAACTCCTTTCTCAAATACTGTCCGATCTGAAAGAATGCATCTAAAATGTCACACCCTCTGCCAAGAATGGACAGTACAGTAGTTCCCTGTTCCAGGACATTACATGCCTTAGTGAGTCATTAACAGACCTTGGATATTTTGTCTTCCTCCTAGGGTGTCAACTGAACTCATAATCATATTTAGGGTCAGTGTGGCTTCCTGTTAGCTGATCTAGTACATTCTCAAAGATTTACTGATGTCCAGATCTAGCAACATCACTGCCCATGGGATCACTGTGGAGGCAGCCATGGTTGTCTTTAAAATCTGCAAGTATATACATGCATGACCCAGGGTCAGGCTTGGCCCCCACAGCACTGGGGGAAAACATGGTACTATGAGTATCTTCCCCACTGTCTCTGTCTTTGGAAAAAAAGAAAGAAAGAAAAAAACAGTCCAAATCAGTGGAGCCCCAGCTACCACAAAAAAATACAAATAAAGAATTGAAAAACTGGCAAACTGTTTTCCTAACAACTAATATTATATTTTTGTGGATCTGCCCCCCAACCTCCAAACCAAACTTAATTTAGTTTTACTAGAACTTTTTGGGCTCATCTGTCCAAGCATTGATTCTAGGACAAGTTCATTGCTTGCAGTGAGAATTTTGGCTACTTCCATCATAGCGTTTGGACTTTGCGGCTGCCAACTGGGATAATTGCATCCTTGAAAGGTTTTTTTTTCTTTCTTTGCTCTCGTCACCCCCCCCTCACCCCCACACCCCATTCCTGTTGTTGCCGTTGACTCCTGAAGATATGATGAGGTCTCTTTGTCTATCTTTTTACCAACTGAATAATGTGGCAAAGCACGTAAATAATACATAGCCCATATCCCTTCATTAAGGAAGAGAAAGTTCAGTCCTCATGAATTTTTTCTGGAATTGGAGAACTCCCCTTTCTTTATCTCTTCTCTCAGAGGGTATTTGGGATATGAAATGAGGACAAATGCAAGGACATGTTGGTATGCATCGATGTGCTTCGGTTGCCAAGTACAAGAGGTGAAATGAGTCTCTGATGAATATCTGAGGTGGGTACACGCTTGTACTGGACAACCCGAAAACGCCTGCCCTGTACTGGAAAGAACACTGCGCTCCCCCAGTAATTTCCAATCTTCTTGTTCTGTGCTGTCTGTACACACTGGGCAACTTCGTTGGCTGAGGCATTAAGTACCAACTGTTCCACAGGAGAGAAGGTGCCCAGGGATCCATGGGGTGCTGAGATGGGAACACTTGGAGGGTGGGGGGTATGAGAGGGGGGAACCGCAGTGACCCTGCAGGGAAACCCAGATCATGGTAGGAGGGGCATTATACAGAACAGGCTGGCTTGTAAGATACAACAATGACTTTTTTTTCTTCAAGGGTACTGCTGTGTTCAAAACTAAATGCTGGGTCATGGAAATAGCTCAACACAAGACTACCTAATTTCCATGCCTGAAGCCCCAAAGGTCCCAGGTTCTATCCCAGGCATCACCATATGCCAGAGCTACGCAGTACTTTTCTCTCTCACCTCTCTCTCTCTCTCTCTCTCTCTCTCTCTCTCCCTCTCCCTCTCCCTCTCCCTCTCTCTCTCTCTCTTTCTCCCTCCCCCCTTCATTCTCATGATACTAATTAATTAAAACTTTTAGGAAAATAAACCCCAATGCTGAGAGAAGTGTTAAAACCGTGGTATGTTGTATGTGCTTACAGTGATTAAAATCACAGATGGAACATCTTTTTAGCCCTGTGGAGGTATTTCTGTGGTTGTTTTACTTCACTGGAGACCAGACTCACATTTGAGTCCTTCAGGGAATGATAGGTCCTAGTCTAGTGCCTTCTGGGTGGCTTTGTTCACCCCCACCTTGGACCTAACAGCCAAGTGGGAAAGATCCAGTGGTTCTTTCCCATCCCTCGTCCTGGACGGCCTGTGCTCTGAGGACTCTCTCAATAAGTACACACTGAGTAAATGAACTGGGTGTTCTTTAAACATATGTAATGATCTCCTTACCTCATTCCTCTTACACAATGCTACCCTACCTGACTCCCCCTCACCGTGCATCCTACCCACCTGTGAAGTTTTATCCAAGCACCATGGGGTATATGTGTGTGTGTGTGTGTGTGTGTGTGTGTGTGTGTGTGTGTGTGTGTGTGTGTGTGTGTGTTTAAATCAAGTATGTCCCAATTTCTCTGTAGGCTCAGCAGTGCTCCTGTGCTTATAGTCAGAACCATTTAGAAAGAATGGAGACTCCTAGACTTCTACCCCACCTTAGCCCAGAATATTCAAGCTTTCAGCTGTCTTACACTTTTTTTTTATATACTGACATTGTAAAGCCTAAAATTTTAGGTGTTCCTTAACACCTTTGAGCCTTGTGAGACTGGCTCATTTAATGATGGCCTTTTCAATACCAGACCACCCCATCATCTGGGACCCTAGTCAAGGAATCCTTGGGGTCCCACACAGATACAATAAGCCTAGACTTCTTTTTTTTAAAGTTTTTATTTATAAAATGGAAACACTGACAAGACCATAGGATAAGAGGGGTGCAGTTCCACAATTCCTGCTCAGACTGACAGGGTTTCGAGGTTACACAGGCTCCTATGATAAATATATATATGGGCCTTGAGTCAGGTTGATGGGGTAAAAAGTTAATTTTTTAATTTAATTTTTATTATTATCTTTATTTATTTATTTATTGGATAGAGACAGCCAGAAATCAAGAGAGAAGGGGGAGATAGAGAGGGTGAGATACAGAGAGACACCTGCAGCCCAGATTAATGGTTTATACTTGACAGTAAAATACCATAGTTTGTACATGCATAACATTTCCCAGTTTTCCACATAACAATCCAACCCCCACTAGGTCCTCCATATTCATAGATTTTTTTCAAGTTTGGGAGCTATGATCTGCCCTAATCTAACTTTATAGCCCTATTTTCAACTCTGACACCATCTTCCCAGACAATATTTTTGTCCACCTCTACGTTAACTATCAAACTCAAGCAAAAACTGCGAAAGTCAGAGGCCCATAAGAACATATTAAAACAGACTTCCTAACTTCTTAGCACCCTAAAATCCCTATTCTCACCTACTCTATTCCTACTTTATCATTCCTGTTTATTAAACATTTTGTCTTGCTTTATTTTATTTTATTTTATTTTTTGCCCACATTCAAATCCACTGCATCTGGAGGAGAGAAATTGAGAAAGGAAGGGAAGACAGAAAGGGGGAGAGAAAGAGACACCTGCAGACCTGATTCACCGCTTATGAAACACCCTCCCTGCAGGAGGGGAGTGGAGGCTCGAACCAGGATTCATGAGCTGGTCCTTGCACTTTGCACCATGTGTGCTTAACCCACTGCTCTACTGCCTGACCACCACTGCTTTATATCTTACCACCTTTAAGCCACCAAGTTACAAATGCTACCATGATTCCATCCTGTCTTCCCTGGGCAGATGACCTCACCAATGTGTTCTGGAACATCACCTTTCCAGAGCCCTACCCCACTAAAGAAAGATAGAAACAGGCTAGGGGTATTAATCAACCTGCCAATGCCCATGTCCAGTGGTGAAAAATACAGAAGCCAGAAGTCCCACCTTCTGCACCCCAAAAAGAATTTTGGTCTATACTCCCAGAAGCAGAGCAATGATAAGGGAAGATGTCCATAGGACTCTAAACTCCAACTCCATCAGAACCCAATGAGAGAAGAGAAAAAAAGAAAGGACTTGGAAGTAGTAATAGTAGGTATGACTTAAAAAGGAAGAGGGGGGGAGAAAAAAGGAAGAGAAGGCAGGAACATAGAGTGAGTGAGAAAGAAGAAAGTAAAAAAGTAAATTGTCAAATCTGGGTATAATGTATACAGCTATCATTGTATTATTATTACAACTTTTCTGTGTGTCTTTTTTTTTCATTAAAATGTTGGAGAAAACTGAAAAAGAGAGAGAGAGAAGGCAGGGCCATAGGAAAAAAAAAAAGGAAATATATGTAAATATATTTTAGATAGTTATAGAAATAATAGTCAACCCATATCTGCAACTTTGGGAGAACTACTGTAGGTTCCAGTGGACAGACTGGGGATACAGAAATCTTGTGGGTAGAAAGGGTGTGGAATTATATCCCTGTTATTTTTTTTTCCCCTCCAGAGTTATTACTGGGGTTCGCTGCCTGCGCTACGAATCCACTGCTCTGGGCAGCCATCTTTTTTCCATTATTATTGTTAGCTGTTTTTGTTGCTGTTATTGTTGTTTTTGGGTAGGACAGAGAGAAATTGAGAGAGGAAGGGAAGATAGAGAGGGGGAGAGAAAGATAGACACCTGATGGCCTGCTTTCCCGCTTGGGAAGGGACCCCCCCCCTGCAGGTGGGGAGCCAGGATCCTTGCATGGGTCCTTGTGCTTATGACTATGTGCACTTAACCTGATGCACTACCATCAGGCCCCAGATACCCCTGTTATCTTATAATTTTGTAAATCAATACTAAGTCACTAATAAAGTTTAAAAAAGAAAATTATTTGAGTCACAAAGCAATGACTTCCATTCATATATTTCTGTTTTAACCAGTCTCTTCTCTACTACCCACCAAACTAGACTTAATTGCCTCAAGGCAAATTTGCACTTCATTTCATTACTACTGATGAGACAAGTTACATCATAACTTATTTACTGCTAAAAGAACTTCTGACTGGAGCCGGTGGTAGCCCACATGTTAGAATGCACAAGGACCCAGGTTCAAGACCCCAGTTCCCACCTGCAGAGAGAAAGCTTTGCAAGTGGTGAAGCAGTGCTGCAGGTGTCTCTGTCTCTCTTCCTCTCTAACTCATGACTTCCCTCTTGATTTCTGGCTGTCTATATTTTAATTGTGACCTTGCCCATTAGTACCAGTCAATATGGGGTATAATAAAGACACAAAAATAGCAGACAGCACAGAAGAGCCTAGACTTTTCCCAACACAAAAATAATTGTTTTCATTGTCTCTATTGATCTCACTTCTTTGTAAGCAAAAATGGCAACGCTGATGGTCCTGTAAATCAAACAGCACCTTCTGGAAGTTACAAGGAGCTTCACTGAGGAGTGGCCAGAGGGTTTCTTTGGTATCACGATGCTGTTTTATCATGAGGTTTCCCAAAGCCCAAGGCAGGGAGGGGAATCACACTTTTCTTGTGGAGAACTCCTGCATATCATCAAGCAGTGGGTTCAACCTCTGACTCCCTCTCAGTCCTCTGTGGGTTTCTGCCCACAAAATCCCTGCTACAGCAGAACATTATGGTTGACTTGCCTGCCTCAGCACCCTGGAGGAGAATTCCAGGAGGTTGATGCCAACAGGAAATGATCATTAAAACAGTCCCAGAAAGCTTCAGACCAGAAGCCAAGGCAGAATCCTGAGCTTCCATGATGCCTGAAGTTGGACTGCTCCCAACCTCTCTACTGCTCCTTCTCCAGGAGAGAGGATGGGGGTGAAACATGAGGTGCTCTGTGCTATGCTGATTACTTGAGTGTAATCACTTGAGTATAACTACTTGAGTGTAATCTGTGGCTGAGTATGGGGAACAGTCAAGGGAAAGAGCTCTCTCCCAACAATGCATGGCTGTCCTGGGAATTATCCCTTTCTCAGGTCAGAACCAGCTGGTGGGGCCAGGCCTGCTTGTGCTCCGAGGCCAAGGCTGCACATGACTTAGGGTCAAGTTCATAGCTGGGTGTTCCATGCTCGTGAAACTGATGGCCTTTGCATGCTTTATTTCAAATATAAGTCATAAATCTCATGTAAATAAATGTTTATTATAAAAAATGGAATATGGCACATACAAAATACTAAATAATAATAAGTATTATTCCCTATTTCATTTATTTATTCCAAATGGACAGCAGGAGGATAGACTTTGCTTTGCTTTTTTTTCCCCTCCAAGTAGAAAAAAGGAGCTTGCCTGGGCGCAAGGAGATAACTCTCTTGTTATATAGTACATGCTTTGCTGTGCATGAGGCCTGGGTTTGAACCCCAGCACTACATGTACTTTAGATGACATCATGGGAACACCATGGATGGTAGAATGTTTCTCTCTCTCTCTCTCTCTCTCTCTGTGTCTCTGTCTCTTTCTCTCTCTCTGGGTGTGTGTGTGTGTGTGTGTGTGTGTGTGTGTTTCTCTCTCAATGAAAAGGAATGAGAAATTGACCCAGGGAGGCTGCTCAGTTGTTTTAAGCATGTAGATGCCCCTGTGTTGATTCCGCTACCACTAATCCCCAAACCATACAAATAGAACTTGACTGACACTGTGCTCAATGCTATTGGGGTAGAGGGGGCAAAAAGGAGGGCAGGTCCCAGTGGAAAAGCAGTAAGATATCTGTGTTGAATAAAGGGACAGCCCCCAGGTCAGCTATGTATGGTTCTTTCAGGTCTTGTGCCCAAGGTTAGTCTACTTTGCTATTGATCATTGCTGGCTTCATTAACTAAAAGAAAGGAAAGAAGGAAGGAAGGAAGGAAGGAAGGAAGGAAGGAAAGAAGGGAGGAAGGAAGGGAGGGAGGGAGGGAGAGAAAAAGTCTCTACATTTGACCTCTAACTATGGAGACCTTTCTCAGTATTCAGCTCACAAGCTTTCTAGATTTATTTACAGTTATTTGGATAAAATTTCCCATAATCCAAGCATCCAGTATAGTAGTTCCATGTGTACATTGACAATAATTACATATATTCTAAAATGAGAGCATAGCATAAAGCTGTGTGATGTACTTTTTAAAAAGTTTATAGGGGACAGGTGGTAGTGCATCTAGTTGAGCACATATACTACAATGCACAAGGACCCAGGTTCAAGCCCCTAGAGCCTACCTGCAAGGGGGAAAAGCTTCACAAGCAATGAAGCAATGCTACAGGAGTCTTTATCTCCCATTTCACTCTCAATTTCTCTCTATTTCTATCCAATAAATACACGATTTTAAAACTTTATGATGTGTCTCTTTCCCCAGTTAACAAGTATGTATCTACTTTATAATTGTGAGGACTTTATAAATATTCTAAGTGGAGCCCTATGCCATAGTTTACCTTCCAAGCCTTTGTTACTGCATAATGTTGATGTGTTCAATTTTTCTGAGTCATAAAATAAAAATGCTTTCTGTACATCACTAGGTTTTGGAGCTGAAAAGCTCAGACAGGATTTTTGGAGTTTATCTATTCCCTTCTTGTTTTGCTTTTGATGACTGTCAAAAGCACCACCTCCTTCTAAATACCACTTTGGTTCCTTCTAAAAGTTTTCACTATTACCCATACAGAAATCACACCAAAAAAAAAAAAATCTAATACTTCTTTCACTAAGTTAAGAAGCCACAGCTGAGTGTCAAGACATGTGGCCTCTGCTTTGACCTCTAGTTTTCCGGTAAAAAGCACAGTATAGCTTTGGGGAATGGAGATGTATTCCTCTCCATTTTCCAAATTTCTATGTTGAAGCCTAACCCCTAAGACCTCAGTATAATTGTACTGGGGATAGGACCTTTAAAGAGGTAATTAAGTTCACCGAGGAAGTCATAGTGGGTGCTAATCCAATCTAGTGTGTTCTCCTGAGGAGAGGTAATGTGGACGCTAGTGGTGTGCACACAGAGGCATGACAATGAGAGGACACAGCAGAAAGATGCTCATCTCTGAGTGAAGGAGAGGCGTCTCAGGAGAAACTGAAGCCAAACCAGTCCACTCTGATTTTGGCCATCCAGCTTCCAGATCTGTGAGAAAATATGTTTTTGTTTGAGCCACAATGGCCTGTGGTGGTTTGTTCTTGCAGTCTTAGCAGACCAAGTAAATCACTTGACTCTGTAAACATAGTTTCTTTAAATAAGCTGGGAGGTGAGATTACAAGAGCTGCAAGGCTCTTAACCCTTGAAAATGCTTGTAGTGTGGTTGGCTTCCCAGAGAACATGGTGCCTCCCTGTACAGAGAGCTGGAAGCCAGAGGGCATCAGACTTCAGGATTGCTGACCTCATGGTCACCATGTTTTCTGAGTCTAAACTAGATTCTGTCTCTTTGCTCTGAGTATCACCAATGTGATCTTTGTCCTAAGCTTGGGTTTCCTTATGACCATGAGGTAGGTGACTTCTCCCCAGCAATAAGGGCAACATTCTTCTTTCTAAGGGATGAAAAAAGGTCAAGACATGTCCTACCCATATTTCCTTGGCCAATGATTGTGACCTCTCCTCCATTCCCAACTCAGTCACTTAGAATTACAGGTCTAGACTTGGAACCAAGGTCTGTTGGGAAGGATAAGTGTGTGGTGGGTGTTGGGGATGGGAGGCAACTGGACCATCCACAAAAGCTAAGGAGTAAATCACTTAACTCCTGGTTGGCTGTAATTCTGTATTATCATTACACATTCTCAGACAAGCAATCCCATAATTCACAAAAAGATTTCAAACATAGCATGAAACTAAATTTAACCATGCATTGAATGTAACTAGGTATTTAATAGACACCTCAATTTCTAATGGTTTTCAGTATAACGGGCTTCATTTGTGCCTTTAGAATTTGTGCCAATACTTGTTTTTTACCAGGCTTCCCACACCAACTCTCAAGCTTTCTAAACTTTGTGCACATGAATGAAAATGCCCCAGAGGCAAGACTGGAATGTAATGGTAATTAAAAAAAAAATCTAAAATGTGATCAATGATTGTGTTCTCTGCCTGAAGAACTGTGTTTACAGGAGAAACAATGTCCCTCTGAAGGCAAGGAAGTTAGGAAGAAAAAATACTAAACTTTTCTTCAGTGTGAATCTAGCTCTATCAGGGGAAATAAAGTTTGACCTGCAAAATGGTCAGGCCCCACCAGAACCCCCCATTCCTCACTAATATGTACTTCAAGCATTGGGGTCCACCAAAACAAAACTAACATCACTAATCAACAGTCTGAAGCATCCATGAGAGTGAGAACAAAAGCACCATATTTTGCCTTCCCTCTTACCAACTGGAGAATCTGCCTTACATAATCCAGGCCAAGGAGAGTCGAACGGCCACTTGATGAGGAACTCTGGGAAAGTCTACCTTTCCTGTTATATTTACATGGGGCCCTTCCTTCTCATGCTTTTGCCTTCCTCTCCCTCACCTGGAGGCAGATGCCTTGGTCCTTTTGTAAATCAAACGTGACTTGAAAACAGTCCACACCAAGGATGTGAAGCAGAAAAGGCAGAGGGAGGCGGGGATGCCAGGGAGTGGCTGTGCCAGGCCCAGATATCATCTCTGGGCCCAGGAGACAGAGAAACAGTATCTGATGGAATCTCCAATGGGGCTTCTATTGCACACAGCTGAGTAGGGTCCCTCATTAATGCAGAAAGATGCATGGCTGGGCAGTGTTTCTGGTGGGCTTTTGGATGACTAGGATTGTAGCACAAATCAAAGTGGAGTGTCCTACTCATGAGATGGGATTTTCCACAGGAAATAACGGCTACAAAGTATAGTTAACACACACACACACACATTTTATCTTAGCATGGAAATAAGGCAACAGTTTATGTTGTTTATTCATGTGCAAACATAACGTAGGAAATGAGACTTCAGGCTGGATGAAAAACAGATTTCAAAGCAGCTTTGCCCAACAAAAATGTAATGCGAGCCATATATATATGGAGCTTAACATGTAACCACCTTGAAAAAATAACAGGAAGCAGGGAACCTTAATGTCAGTGTATTTGATGTAGCCTACATTTACCACATGGAATCTCAACATTCACTCGGTCGGAAAAATCTGAAACAATATATATGAAGCTTCTTTTCTTTCTCATTGGAAGACTTCCAGTGAGACTGGTGTGTTTTATACTTGCAGCACCTCCCAGTTAGAATGGGCCCAAATTCAAGTGCATAGCAGTCACATGTGGTCATGCTACCGTGCTGGACAGTGAGTTTCAGAGTCTGGAATCTCAAATTTGAAACATGTGAACTTTAACTACCAAAGCATAAACAGAAACTTTAAAAACAAAACGGAACACCTCTGTTGTATCTTATGCATTGTGGCCCTACATCTTGTTTCCAAATAATAAGGAATCTCATGAATAAACCAGATTATTGAGATAGTAAGTTTCTATGGGACAGTGACACCCTTAGTCTAAGACTCAAGATCAGATATCTGCAGTCTCTTTAACCTTAGAATGTTCTTTCACAGTGATATTTTTAGATAGTTCAGCAGTAGATCACATACGTTGCATGCATGAGGTCCCAGATATGCAGAGCTGAGCAGTGCTCCAGGCTCTCTCATTCTCCCTCTCATAAGGGAGAGGTGAATAAATAAATAAATAAATAAATGTAAGAGTAGGATGACTCAGCCTCCCTTCCAAAAGTGGGGCAGTATAGGGCAGTATTAAAAAAAAAATTAAAAAGCTAAAATAAATAAAATCAATTACCACCAATAAATATAACAAGCATTCTAACAAACCATTATATTGAACCTCCTTATCTGTGAGGACTTTCACACAGTTGAGATTATCTTCACTATGAAAGTCTGTGTTATTAACATTTCATTAGCACTTTCCCCATTACTAAAAGCTCTTCAAACACTTCATTCTCAGTGGCTACCTTGTGGTATTTCCTCATATGAATGAACCATAGTTCTTTTGACCATACCCTCCATGTAGCCTACATTTACCACATGGAATCTCAACATTCACTCGGTCGGAAAAATCTGAAACAATATATATGAAGCTTCTTAAAGCTTAAATTCTTATAAGCTTTTCACTAATGTAAACAACTTGTGTGGGCCACACACACATATATATATATATATATATATAACTATTATCACGATTCAGGTTATTTCCTCAGGAAAGATTCTCAGAGGTAAAATTACTGGAGGAATAAAACATGAAACTTTTGTTAATTTCTTGACATAAACATGCCAGTCTGACTCCCAGGAAAGACTGAATCAATTTACAATCTTGGCCAAGTTGTGTGAACACATACGTCTCTCCACGCTACCCACACACACTGTATTAACCTTTAAAAGAGACTGAGATGTTGACTCTCTTAAAAGCTTAGACCAGAGAGAACAGAAGCAACTAACTGGTGGCATTACTCTATAAGACACAGCTACATACAAATAATGTCAAAGGACATAAATTATGATGATGTTATGTATGATACAGCAAATCCTAACAGAGGGATTTTCAAAATTAACTCAATTGCCAAATAATCTGATTACTGCAATAACTATCTATTGGCTTCTTAAACCCTAAGACAGCAGGAACCTCCCACCTCCTCTATAGAGCCTATATTTCCCCAGTCCTGGAATCTCTATGGTGGGGCCCTCTTTCCTGCATGCTTCTCTCAATTCATACCAAATGATATTGCATCTGCTGATCCCAACCTAATCAACGAACAAGTACCACCTCAGCATGCTTCAATTCAGACTGTGTTCAGAGACATCAGGCGTGGAATGTCAACCCTTCAGCCTCATTACTTGGGTGAGACCTTTCCTTTCATAGTATTCTCTAATTCCATTTCAGGTGGCTCACTACCTAACAAAGTCCCAAAATCTAGATATAGACCAAGTCCCATGAGATAGCGCATATGTTCACATGTACCCATAAATTAGGGCAAAATATATACCTGAAAGCACCAGTGCACAATAGTCTGCAGTGAGTCAGTATATACAGCAAGCAAGTAGAAAGACCTAAAAAGACACCATAAAGTTCCTAATGAAATAGTGTCAGGAGTCAGGCAGTAGTGCAGCGGGTTAAGCGCAGGTGGCTCTAAGTACAAGGACTGACTAAGGATCCTGGTTCAAGCCCCTGGCTCCCTACCTGTAGAGGAGACACTTGACAGGCAGCGGTGAAGCAGGTCTGCAGGTGTCTATCTTTCCCCCTCTCTGTCTTCCCCTCCTTTCTGAATTTCTCTCTGTCCTATCCAACAACAGTGACATCAACAACAATAACTACAACAATAAAACAACAAGGACAACAAAGGGGAATAAATAAATATTTTTTTTAAATAGTGTCTACTTAGAAGTAGATAACCTCCTCACCTACTTCATATTATACTTCCCTCACTCACTCCAAAGCTAACCATATCAAAGTAAGGACTGCAAAAGCTGAATAAGGGCAAGAGACTGGCATACTTTAACGATGACTCTTTAATCACTATCAGGTCACCCTATCAGCTGGGCCCTAGTCAGGGAGTCCTGAGATCCCCAAACAGACATGATGGACTTAGACCTCGAATAAATCCCTCTCTCTCTCTCTACATTGTTACCAGTCACCTCTATCAGGAAAAATAATCACAAAGGGATTATTGTAATCAGCAGATCCTTTGTGGGCCCCCATAGGGCCTTGCCCTCAACATGGATCAACAACGGTAGAGAATGTTCCATCCTCCAAAGGGAGGATGGACAGCATACTCTATGTTACACCTGAGGAAGATGGTTCCTGATATTGGGGAAGCTTGGAATGTTCCTACTCATGACCACAGAATGTGAGCTCAGATCTACAGGGATGCAGAGGTCACAGAGGCTCCTAAGCTGAATATGGGCCCCAATGTGTTCTGGAGTCCTGCTTCCCCAGAGCCCTTCCCCACTAGGGAAAGAGAGAGACAGGTTGGGAGTATGGATGGACTTGCCAACACCCATATTCAGCGGAAAAGCAATTACAGAAGCCAGACCTTCCACCTTCTGCATCCCATAATGACCGTGGGTCTATGCTCCCAGAGGGATAAAGAGTAGGAAAGCTATCAGGGGAGGGGATGGGATATGGAGTTCTGGTGGTGGGAATTGTGTGAAGTTGTCCTCCTCTTATCCTATGGTTTTTGTCAGTGTTTCCTTTTTTTTTTTTTATTTTTATTTTTTATTTAAGAAAGGATTAATTAACAAAACCATAGGGTAGGAGGGGTACAACTCCACACAATTCCCACCGCCCAATCTCCATATCCCACCCCCTCCCCCGATAGCTTTCCCATTCTCCATCCTTCTGGGAGCATGGACCCAGGGTCATTGAGGGTTGCAGAAGGTAGAAGGTCTGGCTTCTGTAATTGCTTCCTCGCTGAACATGGGCGTTGACTGGTCGGTCCATACTCCCAGTCTGCCTCTCTCTTTCCCTAGTAGGATGGGTCTCTGGGGAAGCTGAGCTCCAGGACACATTGGTGGTGTCTTCAATCCAGGGAAGTCTGGCCGGCATCCTGATGACACCTGGAACCTGGTGACTGAAAAGAGAGTTAACATACAAAGCCAAACAAATTGTTGAGCAATCATGGACCCAAAGCTTGGAAAAGTGGAGAGAAGTATTAGGGAGGTACTCACTGCAAACTCTAGTATACTTCTGCTTTCTTACTTTGGTGCCATACTCCAAACTCAGTCAATTTCTGCTTTGTGTTTCTACTTTTTTTTTTTTTTACATGCATAACATTTCCCAGATTCCCATTTAGCAATACAACCCCCACTATTTCATTCATCATTTTTCATGGACCTGTATTCTCCCCACCCACCCACCCACCCCAGAGTCTTTTACTTTGGTGTAATACTCCAATTCCATTTCAGGTTCGACTTGTGTTTTCTTTTCTAATCTTGTTTTTCAACTTCGGCCTGAGAGTGAGATCATCCCATATTCATCCTTCTGTTTCTGACTTATTTCACTCAACATGATTTTTTCAAGGTCCATCCAAGATCGGCTGAAAACGGTGAAGTCACCATTTTTTACAGCTGAGTAGTATTCCATTGTGTATATATACCGCAACTTGCTCAGCCACTCATCTGTTGTTGGACACCTGGGTTGCTTCCAGGTTTTGGCTATTACAAATTGTGCTGCCAAGAACATATGTGTACACAGATCTTTTTGGATGGATGTGTTGGGTTCCTTAGGATATATCCCCAGGAGGGGAATTGCAGGGTCATAGGGTAGCCTTCTGAGAGTTCTCCAGACTGTTCTCCACAGAGGTTGGACCAATTGACATTCCCACCAGCAGTGCAGGAGGGTTCCTTTGACCCCACACCCTCTCCAGCATTTGCTGCTGTTACCTTTTCTGATGTGTGACATTCTCACAGGAGTGAAGTGATATCTCATTGTTGTCTTGATTTGCATTTCTCTGACAATCAGAGACTTGGAGCATTTTTTCATGTGTTTCTCGGCCTTTTGGATCTCTTCTGTGGTGAATATTCTGTCCAATTCCTCCCCCCATTTTTGGATGGGGTTATTTGTTGTCTTGTTGTTGAGTCTGGTAAGCTCCTTATATATGTTGGTTATTAAACTCTTATCTGATGTATGGCATGTAAAGATCTTCTCCCATTCTGTGAGGGGTCTCTTGATTTGGGTAGTGGTTTCTTTTGCTGTGAAGAAGCTTTTTAATTTGATGTAGTCCCATAGGTTTATACATGCCTTAGTCTTCCTTGTAATTGGATTCGTTTCATTGAAAATGTCTTTAAAATTTATGCGGAAAAAAGTTCTTCCAATATTTTCCTCTAAATATCTGATAGTTTCTGGTCTAACATCCAAGTCCTTGATCCACTTGGAATTTACTTTTGTATTTGGTGAAATACAGTGATTCAGCTTCATTCTTCTGCATGTTTCAACCCATTGTTCACAACACCATTTGTTGAAGAGACTCTGCTTTCCCCATGTAATAGTCTGGGCCCCTTTGTCAAAGATTAGATGTCCATAGGTGTGGGGCCTCATTTCTGGGGTCTCAATTCTATTCCACTGGTCAGTATGTCTGTTCATGTTCCAGTACCAAGCAGTTTTGATGACAATGGCCCTATAATATAGTTTGAGATCTGGCAGTGTGCTGCCTCCGGTTCTGTTCTTTTTTCTCAAGATTGTTTTGGCAATTCTAGATCTTTTCTGGTTCCAGATAAACACTTGTAGCATTTGTTCTATTCTCCTAAAAAATGTGCTTGGGATCTTGATGGGGATAGCATTAAATTTGTAGATGGCTCTGGGTAATATATTCATTTTGATGATGTTAATTCTTCCAACCCATGAGCATGGAATATTTTTCCACTTCTTTGTGTCTTTTTCAATTTCTTTGAGTAGTGACTCATAATTTTCAGTATACAAGTCTTTCACTTTTTTTTTTTTTTTTTTTTTTTCCCACCGCCCAATCTCCATATCCCACCCCCTCCCCCGACAGCTTTCCCATTCTCTATCCCTCTGGGAGCATGGACCCAGGGTCATTGAGGGTTGCAGAAGGTAGAAGGTCTGGCTTCTGTAATTGCTTCCTCGCTGAACATGGGCGTTGACTGGTCGGTCCATACTCCCAGTCTGCCTCTCTCTTTCCCTAGTAGGATGGGTCTCTGGGGAAGCTGAGCTCCAGGACACATTGGTGGTGTCTTCAATCCAGGGAAGTCTGGCCGGCATCCTGATGACACCTGGAACCTGGTGACTGAAAAGAGAGTTAACATACAAAGCCAAACAAATTGTTGAGCAATCATGGACCCAAAGCTTGGAAAAGTGGAAAGGTAGTATTAGGGAGGTACTCACTGCAAACTCTAGTATACTTCTGCTTTCTTACTTTGGTGCCATACTCCAAACTCAGTCAATTTCTGCTTTGCGTTTCTACTTCTTTTTTTTTTTTTTACATGCATAACATTTCCCAGATTCCCATTTAGCAATACAACCCCCACTATTTCATTCATCATTTTTCATGGACCTGTATTCTCCCCACCCACCCACCCACCCCAGAGTCTTTTACTTTGGTGTAATACTCCAATTCCATTTCAGGTTCGACTTGTGTTTTCTTTTCTAATCTTGTTTTTCAACTTCGGCCTGAGAGTGAGATCATCCCATATTCATCCTTCTGTTTCTGACTTATTTCACTCAACATGATTTTTTCAAGGTCCATCCAAGATCGGCTGAAAACGGTGAAGTCACCATTTTTTACAGCTGAGTAGTATTCCATTGTGTATATATACCGCAACTTGCTCAGCCACTCATCTGTTGTTGGACACCTGGGTTGCTTCCAGGTTTTGGCTATTACAAATTGTGCTGCCAAGAACATATGTGTACACAGATCTTTTTGGATGGATGTGTTGGGTTCCTTAGGATATATCCCCAGGAGGGGAATTGCAGGGTCATAGGGTAGCCTTCTGAGAGTTCTCCAGACTGTTCTCCACAGAGGTTGGACCAATTGACATTCCCACCAGCAGTGCAGGAGGGTTCCTTTGACCCCACACCCTCTCCAGCATTTGCTGCTGTTACCTTTTCTGATGTGTGACATTCTCACAGGAGTGAAGTGATATCTCATTGTTGTCTTGATTTGCATTTCTCTGACAATCAGAGACTTGGAGCATTTTTTCATGTGTTTCTCGGCCTTTTGGATCTCTTCTGTGGTGAATATTCTGTCCAATTCCTCCCCCCATTTTTGGATGGGGTTATTTGTTGTCTTGTTGTTGAGTCTGGTAAGCTCCTTATATATGTTGGTTATTAAACTCTTATCTGATGTATGGCATGTAAAGATCTTCTCCCATTCTGTGAGGGGTCTCTTGATTTGGGTAGTGGTTTCTTTTGCTGTGAAGAAGCTTTTTAATTTGATGTAGTCCCATAGGTTTATACTTGCCTTAGTCTTCCTTGTAATTGGATTCGTTTCATTGAAAATGTCTTTAAAATTTATGCGGAAAAAAGTTCTTCCAATATTTTCCTCTAAGTATCTGATAGTTTCTGGTCTAACATCCAAGTCCTTGATCCACTTGGAATTTACTTTTGTATTTGGTGAAATACAGTGATTCAGCTTCATTCTTCTGCATGTTTCAACCCATTGTTTCCAACACCATTTGTTGAAGAGACTCTGCTTTCCCCATGTAATAGTCTGGGCCCCTTTGTCAAAGATTAGATGTCCATAGGTGTGGGGCCTCATTTCTGGGGTCTCAATTCTATTCCACTGGTCAGTATGTCTGTTCATGTTCCAGTACCAAGCAGTTTTGATGACAATGGCCCTATAATACAGTTTGAGATCTGGCAGTGTGATGCCTCCGGTTCTGTTCTTTTTTCTCAAGATTGTTTTGGCAATTCTAGGTCTTTTCTGGTTCCAGATAAACATTTGTAGCATTTGTTTTATTCTCCTAAAAAATGTGCTTGGGATCTTGATGGGGATAGCATTAAATTTGTAGATGGCTCTGGGTAATATATTCATTTTGATGATGTTAATTCTTCCAACCCATGAGCATGGAATATCTTTCCACTTCTTTGTGTCTTTTTCAATTTCTTTGAGTAGTGACTCATAATTTTCAGTATACAAGTCTTTCACTTCTTTGGTTAGGTTTATTCCTAGATATTTTATTGTTTTTGTTGCTATAGAAAAAGGAACTGATTTCTGGATTTCAATTTCTTCTAACTTAGTGTTTGCATAGAGGAATGCCACTGACTTTTGAATGTTAATTTTATAGCCTGACACATTACTGTATTGCCTGATGATTTCCAAAAGCTTCTTGCTAGATTCCTTAGGTTTTTCCATGTATACTATCATGTCATCTGCAAATAAGGAGAGTTTGACTTCTTCTCTTCCAATCTGTATTCCTTTAATTCCTTGCTCCTGCCTGATTGCTATGGCAAGAACTTCCAACACTATGTTGAATAGTAATGGTGATAGTGGGCAGCCCTGTCTAGTACCTGATCTGAGGGGGAATGCTTCCAGTTTTTCACCATTGAGTATGATGTTGGCTGTAGGTTTGCTATATATAGACTCCACTATCTTCAGGAATTTTCCATCTATTCCTATTTTTTGTAGTGTTTTGATCATAAAGGGATGTTGTATTTTGTCAAAGGCTTTCTCTGCATCTATTGATATGACCATGTGGTTTTTGGTCTTACTTTTGTTGATGTGGTGGATCACATTGATTGATTTACGTATATTAAACCAACCTTGCATGCCTGGGATAAACCCCACTTGGTCATGATGAACAATCTTTTTGATATACTGCTGTATCCGGTTGGCTAGAATTTTGTTCAATATTTTCGCATCTATGTTCATCAGAGATATTGGTCTGTAGTTTTCTTTTTTGGTTGTGTCCCTGTCTGCTTTTGGTATCAGGGTGATGTTGGCTTCATAGAAGCTGGCAGGGAGTATTCCAGTGTCTTCAATCTTCTGGAAGACTTTTAAAAGTAGAGGTATTAGTTCTTCTTTGAAAGTTTTGTAGAATTCATTTGTGAAACCATCTGGTCCAGGACTTTTATTTTTGGGAAGATTTTTGATAACTGTTTCAATTTCATTAGCTGTGATGGGCCTGTTCATGTTGTCCACTTCCTCTTTACTTAGTTTTGGAAGTTGGTAGGTATCTAGGAAATCATTCATTTCTTCCAGGTTCTTTAACTTGGTGGCATATAGTTGTTCATAGAAGCCTCGCATGATATGTTGAATTTCTGCAGTGTCTGTTGTGATATCTCCTCTTTCATTTACTATCCGATTTATTTGGGTCTTCTCCCTTTTTTGTTTTGTGAGTCTGGCTAAAGGTTTGTCGATTTTGTTTACTCTTTCGAAGAACCAACATTTACTTTCATTGATCTTTTGTATGGTTTTCCTATTCTCAATGTTATTTATTTCTGCCCTAACTTTAGTAATTTCTGTCCTTCTGGTTGCTTTAGGGTTCCTTTGTTGTTCTTCTTCTAGGTCTTTAAGATGTGCAATCAGGCTGTTTATTTGTGCCTTTTCTTGTTTCCTAATGTGTGCTTGTATAGCTATGAACTTCCCTCTTAGGACTGCTTTAGCTGTGTCCCAAATATTTTGATAGCTTGTGTCTTCATTTTCATTGAACTCTCGAAACATTTTGATTTCTTCCTTGATTTCCTCTTTGACCCAGAAGTTGTTAAGAAGTGTACTGTTGAGCTTCCACATTTTGGGACTGTTACTAATCTTTTGTTGATTGTTAAGTGTTAGTTTAATTCCACTGTGGTCTGAGAACATGCTTGGGATGATTTCAATGCTCTTGAATAGGCTGATGCTGTCTTTGTGGCCTAACATATGGTCTATCCTTGAGAATGATCCCTGTGGATTTGAGTAAAATGTGTATTCCAGTTTCTTGGGATGAATGACTCTGAAAATGTCCAATAGTTCTAGTTTATCTATCTCTTCATTTAGCTCCCTTATGTCTTTACTGATTTTCTTCCTGGATGATCTGTCAAGTTGAGATAGTGGGGTGTTGAAGTCCCCTACTATGATTGTGTTACTGTTAATATATTGCTGTAGCTCTTTCAGTAGAAGTTTGATGTATTTAGATGGCTTCTCATTGGGTGCATAGATATTAATAATTGTTAAGTCCTCTTGATTGACTGATCCTCTGAGCATTAAGTAGTGTCCATTCCTATCTTTTTTAATCTTATCTATTTTAAAGTCTATCATGTCAGCTATGAGAATAGCTGTTCCTGCCCTTTTTTGTGGGCCATTGGCTTGAATGATAGTTTTCCATCCTTTCACTTTAAGTCTGTGTTTGTCTTGTTGCGTTAGGTGAGTTTCCTGTAGACAACATATTGTTGGGTTGTGTTTTCTGATCCATCTTCCTACTCTGTGTCTTTTAATAGGTGAATTCAGGCCATTCACATTTATTGATATCAAAGATTGAAGATATTTTAATGCCATTCTTGTAGAGTTTTAGAGTGTTTTGATATATGTTCTATTTGTGGTGGTCTGGTTGTTTATAGGAAACCTTTCAGAACTTCTTTCAAGGCAGGCTTGGTGATGGTTGCTTCCTTCAACTGTTGCTTGTCTGAGAAGGTTTTGATGCTTCCATCTATTCTGAATGACAATCTAGCAGGATATAGTATTCTTGGCTGAAAGCCTTTCTCATTGAGCACTCGATAGATATCTTGCCATTCTCTTCTGGCCTGTAGTGTTTGTATGGAGAAGTCTGCTGCTAATCTTATGGGTTTTCCTTTGTAGGTGACTCTTTGTTTTTCTCTTGCAGCCTTGAGGATCCTTTCTTTATCCTTATTCCTTTCCAATCTAAGTATGACATGTCTTGGTGTCTTTAGGTCTGGGTTAATTCTGTTTGGGACCCTCTGGGCTTCTTGAATCTTTATGTCTTTGGTGTTGTCTAGACTAGAGAAATTTTCAGCTATTATGGCCTGGAGAACGCTTTCTTCCTCCCCTTCTCTTTCTTCCTCTGGTAAGCCAATAATGCGTATATTGTTTCTTTTGAAGTCATCCCATAGGACTCTGTTGTTGTTTTCAGCATCTCTTAATCTCTTTTTGAGATCTCTTACTTCTTTTTTAGTTGTCTCTAATTCATCCTCAATCTTGCTAATTCTGTCTTCAGCCTCATTGATTCTATTCTCTCTGCCCTCTACTGCTTTCTGGAGTTCATCTATTTTGTTGCCCTGCTCTGATACTGTTTTAGCTTGTTCAGCTAGTTGCCTTCTTAGCTCAGCAATTTCAGCTTTCAGCTCTCTAATAACCATGCGATTATTAGAATTTTCTTCCATATTCTCATTTGTTGTTCCTGCAGTTCTGATTACAATTTTTTCAAATTCTTTACTCACTCCTGTTATTATTTCCTTAGCTAATGTTTGG
This sequence comes from Erinaceus europaeus, assembly GCF_950295315.1. NCBI lineage: Eukaryota > Metazoa > Chordata > Mammalia > Eulipotyphla > Erinaceidae > Erinaceus > Erinaceus europaeus. Next base: position 33,563,706 of record NC_080170.1, on the reverse strand, counting down.
ATGTTGAACTCGTTGTTTTGTGCTTCGCCCTCTGGAGGACTTTTAGCTGGACTCTTGTCCTGGTTCGAGTCTCCATTATTTTTTCTTGTTGTTTTAACCATTTTATATAAGTTAACAGTTTTTTCAATCCCTGAGTTGGAGTTCAGTGGTGTAAAAGCCTTTTTTTTTTCCCCCTGTAGGCTATGGGAGCCTGAGGGCTTTTAAACTATCAATAGGCTTCTTGGCTTAATCAATGACTCCTGACCAAGAGATAAAGCAGGGTGTGGCAGAGATAATCCAGTGGTTATGCAAAGAGACTTTCACAGCCCTTCAGCTATGCCACCGAGGTATAGGTCTTCTCCTGAGTTTCCCGGTTAGAGCTCTGTGCCCTGGTGTCCCTCCCTGTTGCTGCTCCAGATTCTGAGGGTAGTAGCAATGGAGACTCAGAGTTGTACTTGGTGAGTCTCTGGGGAGTCCTTTCCTCCCTTCAGCTGTCCCCTTGTTGGTGGAGCAGACTGGAGGTGGTGTCTCCACTGACAAACTGTCGAACTGTTAGTAGTCACTTAATCTCTCCTTAGGCCCCTCTCTCCTCTCTGTCACCAGCCACGCGTGTTTGTACTCACGGGTGATTTACTGGGTTTCTGTGGTCATTCTAGTCCTGTCTTGTTTCGGTCCGGGTGGTCTCCTTTGGTATTCCTAGTTGATCCGGGAGAGGAGAGGAGAGGAGAGAAAGCGATCTGCTGCTCGTAGCTCCGCCTCCGGAAGTCGAATCCCCAGTGTTTCCTTTTTATAAATAAAAATTTTTTAAAAAAATAAAAGAAACTGAGAAACAAGGAGAGAGAAGTGGTTTCACTGGGGGCTTTAATTTCTATTAGCTGATTATTAGTCTGAATAAAACTTTGGGGATTGTTTTAGCAGGTAGTGTTTTTCTCACCTTTTGCATATACTGTTTACATAGTAGTAGTATAAATACTTCCCATATTTGTTTGAAACCTTTTCCAATTTGTTTATTTTATATTCTATCCTCCTACAGGGAAAGTTATTTTATGAGCTAGACATCAAGAGGGAAAGAACCACCAGAGTACATGTGGTGCTGGGGATCCAATCTGGGGCCCAGTTCTGTGTTCTACCTGTAGAACCGCTTCCCTAACTGCAATTGTATCTTTTTTTTTCTTGAAGTCTGGTTTATTGTGGTCTATTTTACATATAGTAAAAGTCACCCTTTTTAGTATAAAGTTCTGTGAATTTCCACAAACACACAGTTCGTTAATTAGAATCACAATAAAACGGAGACTAGTTTTCATCACTTCCAAAATACATCCCCAAGTCCTTTTGCAGTCAATCTTTCCATCACCTCCCAATCCTGACACCATTTGTCTGTTATCCATTTCCATAGTTTCGCCTTCTCCAAAATGTCAAATAGATGGAATAATACAGAAAAAGGCCATTTGAATCTAGCTCTTTTCAATGAACATAAAGCATTTGAGAGATGTACCCAAGTTATATTCTCCCACTCCGGTACTAAGCAGGCTCTACTCTGCTCAGCTCCCAGAATCAGAAGCTCTCAGTCATGTTCCGGGTGGTATGGCCATAGATGCACAGTGTGGCACCCAACTTCCTGTTTATTGCTACATGAGCTGAAAGACATATAGGTTATTCCCAGTTCCAGTTGCAGTGAATAAATACTTCTTCTTCTTCTTCTTCTTCTTCTTCTAGCGTTTGCCCTTCTTCCATAGCCAGTCAACAGCGTCAGGTTGAGCCTGATGTAAAGTTTCGAGACCTCCTTTGAATCTGGAGAGGTGACAGTCGTTGACTATGTGGGTCATAGTCTGTCTGTAGCCGCAAGGGCAGTTCGGGTCGTCTCTGGCTCCCCAGCGATGGAACATAGCGGCGCACCGGCCATGGCCTGTTCGATAGCGATTGAGGAGGGCCCAATCATAACGTGCTAGGTCAAAGCCGGGTTGACGCTTGCAGGGGTCTGTGATGAGGTGTTTGTTCTTTACCTCAGCTGACTGCCAACTCTGTTTCCAAGAGTCTGGAACAGAGAAGTTCAGTGTAGGCGTAGGAGACCAGATTGGATGACGAGACGTCAAGCGTTGGACAGGGTGGGCAAAGATATCTGCGTATATTGGCAGGTCGAGTCCAACGTAGATGTGGGAAATGAACTTACATGATGCCGCATCCCGACGAATATCTGGCGGGGCGATGTTGCTAAGAACTGGCAGCCATGGAACCGGGGTGGAACGGATGGTTCCAGAAATTATCCTCATGGAGGAATATAATTTGGAATAGACCAAGTGGACATGGGGGCTACGGAACCATACTGGGGCACAGTATTCTGCAGTGGAATAGCATAATGCCAGAGATGATGATTGTAGTGTGGAAGCGCTCGCACCCCATGAGGAGCTGGCCAGTCTTGCAATGATGTGATTCCTCGCACCCACCTTTGCTGCAGTTTTTTTGAGATGACTGTGAAATGACAGGGTGCGAACGAGAGTAACGCCAAGATAGACTGGCTGGGCTTCATGCCGGATTCTCATATAGTCAATCTGCACATTAAGCTCACACGAGGCCAAGGCATGGTGTAGATGGAAAACAGATGATACCATTTTTGCAGTGCTAGGGATTAGTCACCATTTTTTACAGTAATCAGATATCAGAGACATGTCTTTCGTGAGTGTTTCCTCGAGGATGTCGAACTTGGATGCCTGAGTTGCACAGCAGATGTCATCAGCGTAGATGAACTTCCTTGAAGGAGTTTCTGGAAGGTCATTGATGTAAATATTAAATAGGGTAGGAGCCAGAACAGAGCCCTGGGGGAGACCACTTGAGACAAGTCTCCATCTGCTAGACTTGTCACCCAGATGCACCCGGAATCTTCTGTTTTGGAGAAGAAACGATATAGTGTTGGCCACCCATGGAGGCAGGCATCTTGAGATCTTGACTAGGAGACCACGGTGCCAGACCGTGTCATAGGCTGCTGTGAGATCAACAAAGACAGCACCCATCTTTAAATTCTTCTAGAATCCATTTTCAATGTAAGTTGAGAGGGCCAGGACTTGTTCGCAGGTAGATCTTCCTGGGCAGAAACCAGCTTGGGCGGGTGATAGGAATTTCTCTGTAAGAGGAGAAATACGTGACAGAAGCAGCCTCTCAAGGAGTTTGTAACACACGGAGAGGAGAGAAATTGGTCTATAGCTGGCGGCCAGTGTTGGGTCTTTCTTTGGTTTCAAAACTGCTATTATCTTCGCACAACGCCAAATTTTGGGCATAGACTCAGATTCCAAGATGTGGGACAGGAATGAAGCGAGCCACTTCTTTGCCGCGAGACCCAGGTTTTAAGAATGAGTTCTGGGGTGATGTTATCATAGCCAGCAGCTGTTCCCGGTTTAACCCTCTTCAAAGCGTCTTCTAGTTCAGACAGTGTAAAGGGAGAGATTTTTGGAGATGGACAAGATAACCGGAAGTGGGATGACCATTCATGGGAAATTTCTCTTTTCCAGACTGGGTCGATCTTAGCACGTCCAACTTGAGTTAGGTGACTGGCCACTGAGTTTGGAGATACGGGAGGATGGGAGATGGGAGAGGGTTGGCTACCGGCACCCAGACTATGAAGAAGCTTCCAGGCCTTCACTTGAGTGGGTGAAGTTCAGACTTTCCGTGAGTTGTTGCCAGCGGGCTTGGTGTGCTGCATCCAGGGAGGCAATGAGATGGTCGGCCACATCTGGGTCGCCCTACTCATCATACTGCTCTAGTAGTTGCTCTCATTCAGCATCAAGACAAGGCGTATAGTTAGCACGTCTCCCAGGAGGAATGGCTTGGGAAGCTGCTTTGAAGATGGCTTGGCGGAAGCGCCTGTAGGAATCTTCAGAGGGATAGAGTTAATTGGAATTGCAGGAATAGATTTGTTGGTAAGATCACTGAACAGACGCCAGTTTGCTTTCCAAAAGTTCCATCTTAGTTTCTCCGAGCACAGAATCAGTGGGAGCTGGAGACCAATGTGGATGATAGCTGGGCGTGATGACTATGCGGGAAGATCTTGAGAACTTGTCTCGTAGCAGGAAAGGCTTGGCTGTTGACTGTGCTAATCCAGCACAGGTCGGGTGACGAGTCTTTATTCCATCTAGCACTGTGAAAAGAGCCTGGCTGTTTGGGATCGTATAATAGGGAGAGGTTATTCGCTGAAGCCCAGTCGGCTAAGATAGAGCCGTCAGCACGAGTGGAGGAATATCCCCAGTCTTGGTGATGACTATTAAAGTCTCCAACATAAACGGCTGGGTGATTCGGGCTAGGCAGGACCTCATTATCCCATGAGGCACTGGGAGGCTTATATACGTTGATGAGCTGAATAGTTCCAATAGTAATGGAGTCGTAGAAGGTCGAAGAGGACGTATGGTAAAGGTCCGATTTAGATACGATTTAGCGTAGATGGCTCGGCCGTGTTTAGGATGGAGATTCTTGCATATTAAATCAAATCCACTGATGGTGAATCGAGCAGCTTCATCGACTGCTATATGTGTTTCTTGTAGGCAAATAACATCTGCCTGGTGCTGTATCGCCAATTGACCAATAAGAACACGTTTGGCAAAGGACAGCCCCTCAACATTAAGTTGGAGGACTCGAAGAGAAGGACCAACAGCTTGAAAGCTGTCAGGAGCTGCTTGTTGCTAGCTTTGAAAGTGACTGGGATCATGTGGATTCAGTCGGCTAGGAAGGATCGTCAGTTTCCCCAATGAATGGGTACTCACGGGATGCATCACGGGAAGGTCAATCCAATGCATCCCAAATAAATACTCATATATACAACAAATACTCATATATAAAGGGGGCCTGGGGGTGGCACACCCGGTTAATCATACATATTACCAAGCTCAAGGACCCAGGTTCAAGCCCCCGCTCCCCACCTGCAGGGGTGGGGGGGAGAGAGAAAAGTTAAGGAGGGGCAGTTGACTCTCTCCTTATAATAAAAAATAATTAAAAAAAAAAAAAACAGGAGTCAGGCGGTAGCTCAGCAGGTTAATTAAGCACACGTGGCGCCAAGCGCAAGGACCGGCTTAAGGATCTCGGTTTGAGCCCCCACTCTCCACCTGCAGGGGAGTCTCTTCACAAGCCGTGAAGCAGGTTTGCAGGTGTCTGTCTTCCCTTCCTCTCTCCATTTCTCTCTATCCTATCCAGCAACGACAACATCAACAACAATAATAACTACAACAATATAAAAAAGGGCAAGAAAAAAGGGAAAATAAATAAATATAAAAATAAAAAATAATAAAAATAAAAATAATAAAAAACAAGTGCTCATATGCAAGTGTTTGAACATGAATTTTTATTTCTCTTGAGTAAACACCTCGAAATGAGATCAGTGACTATAATATTTGAATTCATAAGAAATTGCTAAGCTATATTCCAAATTGGTTCTTCTGTTTTGTGTCCCTACCAAGATTGTATAAAATTTTTCATTGCTTCATATTTTTACCTGCCTTCAGAATTATCTGTCTTTGTTTTGTTTTTTCTTTTTGATGATTTTGTTGATTTTGTTTCTTGGTTGTTGAGTTTTTTCCTGTAACTGTTGTAATAGATGTGGAGTGGTATTTCACTGTAATTTTAACTTATATTTCCCTGAGAAATGCAAAAATAAATATACAAAAATACAATAAATATACTAAAGAAATTAACAGTTCATGAATTCAAATTTACGGAGTATTTCGTTGTTGTTGTCTTCAGGACTTCACTGCTCCAGGCTTTTTCAGACTGAAAGAGAGACAGAGAGAAGAAGAAACAAGACAGCACTGCAAGTTCTTGCAATACTGTGGGAACCAAGGGCTCAGACCTGTCTGTGTCACACATATGGCAAAGCTGGCACCCTCCCAGATAGACTACCTCTCAGGCCTCAAATGCATTCCTCTTTTTATTTATCATCTTTCCACTGTCTGAAAAAGTCTTCCCCAGTGAGAAGTCAAAATAAAATTCAGTTGTATTTTAGGTTACATTTAAGGATTTGCTCTTAATTATGCTGTGATGATTTTAAATTCATCTGGGCATCGATTCAAGACAAATAATGGTAGTTAGTACCTATATTCACCTTTTAAAGTAATTTTTTATTTGTTATTAATAGTATATTACAAGGTTGTAAGATGACAGTGTATAGTTTTCACACCACACCCACCATCAAAGTCCTGTATCCTCACCCTTCCAAAGATAAACCGTAGTTCTCATAAGTTTTACAAACAGGTTTTTTTTTTTCCAGCAAGTCCTTGTAAATAAGATCTCTAGATTCCACATATGAGTGAGCGAAACCGTCTGGTAGTTGTCTTTCATCTCTTTGCTCACTTTGCTAAACATAGTCACCTCCAGTTTAATCCATTTTGTTCCAAAAGTGTACATTATCATTGTTTTTTGATTGCAGAGTAATATGTCATAGAATACATAGCCCATAACTTCTTTTTCTCCTTCTTCTTCTTCTTCTTCTCCTTCTCCTCCTTCTCCTTCTCCTTCTTCTCCTTCTTCCTTTTTGTTTTTTTGCCTCCAGGGTTATGGCATTTCCCCCATTTTATTGGATAGGACAGAGAGAAATTGAAAGGGGAGGGGAAGATAGAAAGGGAGAGAGGGGAGCTCCAGTGGCACGCAGTACTTATACAGAGAGGGAGAGAGAAAGACAAGACACCTGCAGACCTGAATCACTGCGTGTGAAGTGACACCCCCTGCCCCTGCAGGTGGGGATTCAGGAGCTCGAACCAGGATTCTTTCTCGGGTCCTTACACTTGCTATTATGTGCGCTGAACCCAGTGTGCCATCGCCTGGCCCTTCCCGTAACTTCTTTAGTCAGGCATTTGCTGATGGGCATTCAGGCTGCTTACACTCTTTAACTATTCTGTATACCCACTTTTTTTCAATGTTTTTGAATAAATATTTTTTATTTTATTTTAAAAAGGAAACATTGGGAAGTTGGGCGGTGGCGCAGCGGGTTAAGCGCAGGTGGCGCAAATGCAAGGACCGTGGTAAGGATCCCAGTTCAAGCCCCCGGCTCCCTATCTGCAGGGGAGTCGCTTCACAGGTGGTGAAGCAGGTCTGCAGGTGTCTGTCTTTCTCTCCCCCTCTCTGTCTTCCCCTCCTCTCTCCATGTCTCTCTGTCCTATCCAACAACAACATCAATAACTACAACAATAAAAACAAGAGCAACAAAAGGAAATAGTTTTTTTTAAAAAAAAAAGAAACAATGACAAAAGTTCTCACTTTTTTAAGACTAGTCATCTTTTCCCACGAGTTTTATTGACAGATCCCTTCAACTCCCTTCTCTATGAAGCCTTTCTTAGTAAATAATGGACTCTACTCTTAGGAAATCTGTCTGCTCCATTTATCTATCCACCCACTTAATAATTAAAAATAAAATTTTATTAGTGATTTAATAACGGTTTACAAGATTACAGGGTAACTGCACACCGCACCCACTACCACATCCACTTGATGATTACCTATTAAAGCAAGTGTTATCTAGGTTCTGGGAGACCAATGCTGAACTAAAACTAAAGTCCTTAGCTTCTTGGAGTCTACCTTCTAGTCAAAGGAGACATAATGGTTGTAGAGATTTATCAGTGTATACTCTCTTGGGTGTGGAGAAATGCTAAGTAGGAAAGTAAAGAAAGACAAGGACCCTGCTATGTTGACCCAGTGTGATGTGGGGTACAGTTGGTGAGCTGAGCCTCTCTGAGGAAGAGCTGTTGGAGATCTGCGTCTAATAAGGCTGTTGAAAAGAGGCATCCAGAGCCACCCCCAACTGCAAAGGCTATGTGATGGGAACAAGCTGGGTCTGTTGACACAGAAGGGAGGCCATGATGAAGGCGAATGATGGAGCATAAGAGGGCAGTGCTCCATCTTGTCTAACCTGTTATTTTTCAGGGCTTTATTAGTCACAGTGAGACTTAACCCAGGCACATTTCTGATAATAGATTATTGCCCCATCTGTCTCAATATTTGAAGCCTGTGTTACAAGTTAGGAACCACATACATTAGACTCACAAATATGGTGTCTGCAATACCTACTTTTAGTTATTGCCGCATGGGGGGTATAGGTTATGAGCATTTCATGTTCTTCTTTTGCAAGATTTTATAGACTGAATTCCTCTTCTGTGAGGTTGATTATTTCACGATGCTGCACAATATCCCTATATAGCATTAAGAAATACAAAAGAATTCAGTCCACACTGCCTACGCTCTGCTGGGCTCTGGGTGAGTGGTGGGCCCGTGGGGTGTGTGAGGCAAGCATGAAACTCCCCTGAGTTTCCTGGAGTTGTGCTGGCACCAGCCTGTCTTTCCTCAACAAAGGACCTCCTAGCCTTTGTCTCCACAGCCCCCATATCTAGCATAGCCAGATAGGCTTTCTTTATCTACTATTCCCAGAGAAGCTTGGCAGAAATATCACAAGGAGTTTAGAGTTCTGGCTCTCTCTCTCTCTCTCTCTCTCTCTCTCCCCTTTTACTTAGAACTTCAAATATTTAAAATTGTACAAAGATGACTCAATTCCGGGAAACTTCAGGTATCCTGTAACTCTTGTTCTCTGAAGTGTTGATAAAAGGCCTACTCCAGGGTCTTTCAGAAAGATGTGAGTAAGCCAACTTGTGGGAGGCAAGGACACAATGTAACTTGGGACGAATGTCTCTCTCATTCCCTTGTGGCTCGCACCCTGGGCTCTGCCCCACTCCTACATTGTTCTCTTGTGCCCAGGCTCTGCTGCTGGCTCCAGAGTACCCTGCCGCTGACTTTTCCATGGCAACTGGCTTGTACTGCCTCTGAATTCTATTTATGAATGTGTGTGTTTAATTATAAAGCCTTTCAGGTCCTCTGGAGGGATGCTTACTAAATACTTACCTTAAAGCCTCCATGTTCAACACTCTTTCCCATCTGTCCCTACCCTTCAAGTAGAGTCCCTGAAGGCCATTTTATAGATGAGAAAAATGAAACCCATTGTTCCAAAGCTAATATTGATGGGAGTGGGGCATAAATCTCAAGTTCAGACTTTTTTTTTTCCTTACTGCCTCCTCAACTATGCCAAAAAGAAACTTGGGGGTATTAGTGTGGTTTTGCTACCTGCAAAGTGGAAAGAACACAGGTTTGGGGATAAGACAGATGTGGGTTTAATTCCATTGGTTATCTCTTAGCTATGTGACAATATAGTTAAACTTGGTCCTCTCACCTGAAAAATGGGAGCAATCATCCCTACCTGGTAGGATTATCTAGGCATTTGGCACATGTTAGATGTGAGAAGGATAATAGCTATGAGACATTTTGTAATTGACTTCATCTTTACTTTTTCATTTTTATTAGGGGTTTACATGATTATAAGATAACAGGGGTATAATTCCACACCACCCCCATCACCAAAGTTATGTGCCCCCCCCAGTGGTGACCACCATTGTTCTCCCAAGGCTATATATATATATATATATATATATATATATATATATATATACATTCTTTTTTCAAGTTCATGTGTTTCAATTCTCTATATTCCACTTATGAAGAAAATCATCCCATAGTTGTTCTTTCCTTCCTTCCTTCCTTATTTCACTAATCATAATCACTGCCAGTCCCATCCACTTGGTCCCAAAGGACAGATTATAGTCTTTTTAACTGCAGAGTAGTACTCCACAGAGTATATGTCCCATGACTTTTTTTGGTACTTATAAGAGTCAAATTAGTGATTTTTATCTATTGCCGAAGGCTCTTTTCCCCTCTAACTCTAAGTATTCCTCATACTTTAAACTTTTTAAAAAATTTTTTTTAATATTTATTTTATTTATTTTTTCCCTTTGTTGTCCTTGTTGTTTTATTGTTGTAGTTATTATTGTTGTTGTCATTGTTGGATAGGACAGAGAGAAATGGAGAGAGGAGGGGAAGACAGAGAAGAGGAGAGAAAGATAGACACCTGCAGACCTGCTTCACCGCCTGTGAAGCAACTCCCCTGCAGGTGGGGAGCCGGGGCTCGAACCGGGATCCTTATGCCAGTCCTTGTGCTTTGCGCCACCTGCGCTTAACCCACTGTGCTACAGCCCGACTCCCACTTTAAACTTTTAATCAGGAAAATGAAAAATCATGCACCAGGGAAGCTTATGGGTCATTTGGGCAAAGATGATTGACTCCATGTGAAGCTGATGCCCATTTTTATTCCATTCTGAAGGCCCTGCCTTCACTTTTTTTTCTAAGCCACACCCACAACTATTACAACTTCCAGATTCAATTGACTTAATCTTAAAGATGATGGAAACCACCAAGCTTCTAGCACATTCCAGGCCTAAGAGTTCTAGTTGCTTTTTGAATGACCTCAAAGAAATTGACATCCAATTCTTCTACAAATGTGTATTGAAGACCTACCCTGTGTCAAGACTGGTATGGGCTCTGGGGATGCTGAGACTTACATTCTAGAAGACAGTGTGTGTATGTTTGGGGGTGGGGGCAGGATCAGTAAACATAATATATGTTTATCATCCAGTCCATGAAAAGATAGTAAGTAGTGCTGGAGGGGGTGAGAGTCAAGTCACAGAAGAGCAAGCCATAGCACCATACGGAGAGACTGCAGCAGATGTCACTGAGAGAAGAAAATAAAACAGTTTTGAAGGAGGGAAGGAGTGAAGAAGACAACCAAGAGAAGAATATACTCGCTATGAAGCTAGTGAGACTTAAATTTCAAATTCCCCAATTTGCAAGAATACCTTCATTGATTTATTTCTAATTTGTATTTGTGGCTTTATTATTTTCTTTTTATCACCATGGTTATTTCTGGGGTTCAGTGCCTTCATGTCAATATCATTATTCCTGGAAGCCTTATTTTTTCTCTTCTCTTATTTAAGATAAAGAGAAATAGAGCAAGGAGGTGCAGGGGAGATAGCATAATGGCTATGCAAAAGAGACTCCTATTCCTGAGGCTTCTAAGTCCCATGTTCAATCCCCTGCACCACCATAAACAAGAGCTGAGCAGTGCTTTGTTAATAAAAAAAAGAAGGGGCCAAGTGATGGTACACCTAGTTGAGCACACACATTACAATGTGCAAGGACCCCAGTTCAAGCCCCTGGTCCCCACCTGCAGGGGGAAAACTTATAAGTGGTGAAGCAAGGCTGCAGGTGTCTCTCTATCTCTCTTCCTCTCTATCTCCCCCTGCCTTTCAGTTTCTTGCTGTCTCTATCCAATAAATAAAGATAATAAAAGATTTTTTTTAAATAAAAGAGGGGGGGAGAGGAGGAGAGAAACACCTATAGCAATGTTCTACCACTTGTGAAGCTTCCCTCCTGCAGATGGGGATCAAGTACTTAAACCTAGGTATTTACACTTGGTAATTTATGTGTTCGATCACTTGTACCACCACCTGATCCCTGTATTGGTGATTTCTGAGTGAAGAGTCACAAGCCTACAGGCACTTTCTAGTTTACCCTCTATACAGAGCCACTATACATCTCCCTGTCTCCACTACTTGCCCCACTGAAAGAATATGTTCAGCAGGGAGTCGGGCTGTAGCACAGCGGGTTAAGCGCAGGTGGCGCAAAGCACAAGGACCGGCATAAGGATCCCAGTTCGAACCCCGGCTCCCCACCTGCAGGGGAGTCGCTTCACAGGTGGTGAAGCAGGTCTGCAAGTGTCTATCTTTCTCTCCTCCTCTCTGTCTTCCCCTCCTCTCTCCATTTCTCTCTGTTGTATCCAACAACGACATCAACAATAATAACTACAACAATAAAACAACAAGGGCAACAAAAGGGAATAAATAAATAAAATAACTTAAAAAAAAACCAGAATATGTTCAGCAGTAGAACCAGTCAAGCAATGGTTCTGCAGTGAGTTACCCTGATTATTTGCTCTAGGAAGAGCAAGGAGACCACTGAGCAGGAACAGAATGAGCAGAAGATGATTGAGTGGATGTAGATCATGCCGAGTATCTTAGAGGTTTTTGTAAGGGAACCTTTTATTTATTTATTTTTCCCTACCAGGGTTATTATTGTTGCTCTGTACCTGCACAGCCCCACCAACCCCAGTGCTCAGGGTTTTCTTCCGTCTAAACAAAGTGAGAGACAAACAGAGAAGGAGAGACACTGCAGCATTACTCCACCACTCATAAGACTTCCCTGTAGCTCCCATATGGTGACTGCAGACTTGAACCAAGGTCCTCACTCATGGCCACATGTGTGTTCTACCATCTGATGAACAACCTTCCAGCCTCCACTATTAAGGATTTAAAGCAGTTTTGCTTTAAATGAAGCATAGTCTGCTTCATATTTCCTAATGCATTGTTTGACCTGGTGTGTTGGGCAGAAATGAGGGCATCTTGGGAAGTCATGGCAGGAATCTGGGAGTTAGTGCTAGAGGAGGGGGCATGATAGTGACTTGGCCCAGTAGGGTGGCAAAATTAATGAAGAGTGGTTGGGTTTTGCCTGAGGCTGTGAGGTCCCAGGTTCAATCCCCTGCACCACCATTAGCCAGAGCTGAGCAGTGCTCTGGTAAAAAAAAAAAAAAAAAAAAAAAAAAGGTTGAGTTCTCATATGTTTTGAACATGAAGCCAACATGATTTCTGATGGATTAAGTGGGAGTTGTGAAGAAGAGAGAGAGAGAGGAGTATATAAGCTAGTGAGACCATATGAAGGTCATTAACAAAGTGAGTCTAAAAAAAGAACAGATAACCAAGTTCTGAGACAGGAAGCATACGTTTTTCCCCCTCCAGGGTTATCACTGGGGCTCAGTGCCAACACTATGAATCCACTGCTCCTGGAGGCCATTTTTTTCCATTTTATTGGATAGGACAGAAATTGAGAAGGAAAGGGGAAAGAGAGAGGGAGAGAAAGAGATAGACACCTGCAGATCTGCCTCACCACTTGTGAAGTGACACACACACACACACACACACACACCCCCGCAGGTGGAGAGCTGGTGGCTGGAACTGGGATCCTTGTGCGATCCTTGAACTTCACATTATATGCATTTAGTCCGGTGTGCCACCGCTTGGCTCCCACATACTGACTTTTCAACAACCAAGTTCATTGAAATGCTCACTCGCTGCATGTTTCATTGAAGTAAATATCTCAGAGAAAGACTGAGCTTTAGTTCCTTCAACATCCACTTGCAATTTCATTGTCCTGACTGATTAAATGCATGAAATGAAACTGGTGAGTCTGAGGCAGCATCCTTACTCCCCCACTCTGAAATTCAACCAAGAAGATGTAACATAGCAGATCAGAGAAAAGGGCATCAGAAAGGGAAGCTGCAAAAAAAAAAAAAAAAAAAAAAAAGGGATCTAGTTCCTATTCTTTCCTGTTCTCACATAATGGGACAGTGAACAAGTCATTCAAGCCCTCTCACATCTACGTTATTCTTTTTGAGGTGAGTCTATAAAGGGTCAGAGTTCTTGTTTTGATAATATTTTCTTATTTGCTTAAAATTTTTCAAAACATGTTTTATTTATTTTACTTTAATGAGAATGTGAGAGAAAGGCACAGAGAAAAAGACCAGAGCACTGCTCAGGTCTGGCTTATGGCAGGTCTGGGGATTGAACCTGGGACCTTTGAGCTTTAGGTATGCAAATCTTATGCATAACTACTATGCTGTATCCTTCAGCTTTTTTTCTTTTCTCCAGAGTACTACTATTCAGCTTTAGCTTACAGTAGTGCCAAGGACTGAAGCTCAGGCATTAAAGTTTGATCTATAAACTGATATGCTTTCACCCCAGTCTTTATCTGTTTTGTTCCTGGCACAGTGTCAGGAAGATCATTTCAAGCAGAGGAGACTTGAGTACACTATTTCTCTTCCTCACGTCACTCTTGGTCAGCAAGGTAAATACAGAGTCCTAACCAAATGCCCCCACTCCTCATTTATAGAGGGGAAACTTCACAAGTGAAACACGTCAGCGGGTGTCTCTCTTTCTCTCTCCCTCTCTATCTCTGCCTCCCCTCTCAATTTTTCTCTATCCTATCAAATAAGAAAGAAAGGAAAGGAAAAAAAGAAGAAAAAAGTGGCTGCTGGAAGCAGTGGATTCATAGTGCCCACATTGAACCCCAACAATAGCCCTGGTGACAATAAAAGTAAATAAATAAGGAGGGAGGGAGGGAATAGTGGAGTCCTGATGAATAATGAAATCGTACTCATGTATCAGTGATTGCACTGTACAACATTAATCCCCTCAATACAAAATTAATTAATTAACTAACTGAATTAAAAAAACTCAATTGGAATATGGCACCCTCTCTTTGCAGAATTCCTCAGAGACTCTGCAGTGCCTGCCATAGAAAGGATGTTTCATTTACTTGACAACCTTGGGGCTCTCGTGCAGGTATTTCATCAGCTACTCACCAGTAAAGAGAGTAGAGTTAAAGCAGAAGCAGCAGGAAGTTGGGTGGTAGCGCAGCGGGTTAAGCGCAGGTGGCCCAAAGCACAAAGACTGGCCTAAGGATCCTGGTTCGAACCCCAGCTCCCCACCTGCAGGGGAGTCACTTCACAGGCAGTAAAGCAGGTCTGCAAGTGTCTGTCTTTCTCTCCCCCTCTCTTGTCTTACCCTCCTCTCTCCATTTCTCTCTGTCCTATCCAACAACAATGACAGCAATAATAGTAACAGCAATAATAGTAACAGCAACACCGATAAACAACAAGGGCAACAAAAGGGGAAAAAAGAAAAGAAAAGAAAAGAAAAGAAAAAAAAAGCAAAAGCAGCAGCTTTTAAGATGGGTGGATCATGAAGTCCAGTGAGAATCTGATGCAACTGCTGCCCCAATCAGGTCAACAGGAAAGACACCACAGCTAGTGGATATTACAAATAGAATCCTCGTCCTCTAGTAAATGAGGAGGTTGAAGCTAGAAGCTGAGATATGACCTAGACTTTACTGTTAGTAAGTAGTAACTATGGGCTTGGAAGCTATGTCTTAACTCTGACCCCTGTTCTTTCCATTGGATGATATTTCCTTGATAAATTACAGATTTTGTGGTCTGGGAGCTGGCCACAGTGACTCTTAAGCATGAGGTCCTGAGTTCAATCCCAGGCAGCACATGTACCAGGAAGATGTCTGGTTCTCTCCTCCTATCTTTCTCATTAATAAATAAATAAAATCTTTATAAAAAATTACAGATTTTCCCTATTTTCTTGCAAAATTAGTTTTTCTTTATTTGTTCTATTCAATACCAGGGAATGAACACAGTACATATGATATCATTGTTAAGTGGCCTCCCTAGGTCAATTTTTCTTTCCTTTTCTTCTTTCTTTCTTTCCTTTTTTTTTTTTTTTTTACCATGCACTGCTCAGCTCTGTCCTATGGTGATGCAAGGGATTGAACCTGGGACTTTGGTGCTTCAGGCATGAGAATATCTTTGCATAATCACTATGCTATCTACCACTGCTCTTATTTTCCATCCTTCCTCCCTTCTTTCTTTCTTCTTTTCCTTCTTTCTTTCTTCCTTTCTTTCTTTTTAAAGATTTTGTTTATTTATTAATGAGAAAGATAGGAGAGAAAGAACCAGACATCACTCTGTTTCATTGCTTTGTGTGTTTCCCACCAGCCCCAAGTTTATCTCACGGTGTCCAGTCAGCTGTAGGAGCTTTTGTTTGCTATGCCTGCACTGCAGCTAACACAAAGGGAGATGGGGAGAACACACACCTTCTCGTTAAGGATTGTCAAAGAAGATGCATGTATTTACTATGCCTGCTTCATCACACTGGTCAGTGTGGGGTTGGGGAGGGGCAAATATTGAGAGCAGCTGTTGGCCCAAGGCCAATTGTTCCTTGTTTTGTGTGGATATTTCCACCTGTGATAACTATTAAAAGGTGGGACGAGAAGTGATCGAGGTTCGAAGACTCTCCCTTTGCTTGGAAGGGTGTCGGCAGCCGAAGCTTAAGCTTCCCAATAAAGGCTCTTGCTATTGCATGTGATTCTGGTCTTCTTTGCATGAGATCAGGACTCGAATTTCTGGGCATAACAGAATTGAGGCTAGGGAAAGGAGTCTTTCTTCCTAGTGGCCATGTAGACAACTAACTATTTTTGATGAGGTCAGCATTACAAGGGCAAATATTTGAAACAATTAAGTCTCTGTCATAAGCAGCAAGGTGGAGAATTTAACTCAGTTGCTACTCTCACTTTTCGACGACTGACCTGAGAAAATTTTGTCTGCATGAGATTTGTGATATTGTAATGAAGGTGATGGATCAGTGATCCTCAAACTTTGCTGCACAGTGCAATTGATCACCTGAGGGGTGGGTGTCTTAAAAGCAACTGACAGTGACTTCCACATTCAGTCATTCTGATTTTATCAGTATGGAAAGGGACCTTGACATCAGGTTATTTAAGGACTCCCAAGGTAATTTTCATGTGTAGCAAAGTTTTGTGAGTCACTGAACTAAATAAAGGGGTACGGGTGTATGGGGTGGTGGGGCACTCCTAAATCTTTGTGCTCTCAGTTTAAGAGCCACACAGTGTGGATTTGCACCCTCAGTGGCTTCCTGTGTTTTTCTTAGCAATAGAAACCCCAGCGATTGCACTGGTAATGAGGTCAGGTATAATTAAAATGCATCCACAATCAGCCCTGCGAAGGACAACTTAGAGTCATGTCCTGCCCACAACAGCCAGTGACGTTTTCAGATCCAGAGAAGAACACATTTTACTTGTAGCTATATTTAACACGTGCATTATTTCTGTGTAGCATGAGAATAGCTATTCTGGTTGTGTGCGTGTGTGTGACATTGGGCTCAGACATGATGGTGAATCACCCTTCCACACAACATTTACGTTTTGATGCTAGACCCTATTCAAATCAAATTCAATGGCCCTCTCTGTTTGGCAGAATGCTTGTCATCCAGAAGCCCAAAATAGCTGTCCAGAGGTCTAAGCAGTTTGAGCTGGTGGCATTTCACACTATTACTAGCTGTCAGTGATTTACCCACTCAAGCTGATAGGCAGACAAAGGTTATGTTTGCTTTGAACTATTAATGTGCAGGTTTGTCTTTTTAAAATTGCAATGTGAACTGAGAAGAGAGGAATAAAATAGAAAATATTCAAAGGAGAAATCTAGATAGGTCACCTCATCCACCTCTTCACCTTCAGGAAGAATGACCTGAAAACATTCTAAACAGATGAGAATCTATACTATTTTTATAGCTCTGAAATAGCTGGGTTGCACAACCCCACTCTCACTGTGCCACATTGCTCTATAACAATTTGCAACTAGAAACTTTCTGTTTGCATCAAACCCAAGGGCTCTGACCAGGTTAATCCCATCTCCTCCTTGCTGGGCTTCAGTTCACATGGACAACAGCTTCTTTGTGAAATGTTCTCACTCACTTGGAAGCTATAATTAAAGAAATCGTCAAGTGTCCCTTTTTCCAATTTGAGTCGCCGCCCTGCTTACCTCCCTCTTACATTGTTTCCCAGTGCAATCATCTTCATGGCAAGTGTGTCTTAACTGTAAGGGTCCACATTTGTACACATATGTGAACCACCTGGGGAGCTTCAAAAATTAATGCTCATGTCCTACCACCAAAGGCTGTGATTCATTTGGACAATGGATATCTTCTGGACTTTGGAATTTTAAATATATATATATATATATATTTTTCTTTTTTACTTATGAGAAAAAGAACGTACCAGTACATCACTGTGACACATACACTGCTGGAGATAGGACTTGGGGGGGGGGGCAGGTGGTGGTGCACCTGGTTAAGCACTCATGTTACAGTGCTCAAGGACCTGGGTTCAAGTCAGCACAATAGTCATTTGTCATTCTATCTACTTAGATTGCTTAATAAAAAATGCCCTCCTGCCCCCAAAATCCCAGGTTCAACCCCCTGAAGCACCATAAACCAGAGCTGAACAGTGCTCTGGAAAAAGAAAAGAAAAAATAAATAAAATAAAGATAAAACTGTTCCTTCACAGACCTATATAACAATCCAAATAAGTCACAGATTGCAAGGTAATTATTTTCAATAATCTCATGAGAAGAGCTTCCACTATATTCAGAATGAGAACTATCCAATTCTCACCAGCCTAAACCACAGTTAGAAAAGATATATGTAGGTATGCAGGTTCAAGCCCCTGGTTCCCACCTATAGGGGGAAAGCTTCTCAAGTGGTGAAGTAAGTCTGCAGGTATCTGTCTCTCACCCTCTATATTTCCCCCTCCCCTCCTAATTTCTCTCTGTCTCTAACCAATAATAAATAAATAAATAAATGTATTTTTAAAAAGAGAGACAGGACTTAGGACCCACAATTATAAGTTCAGAGCTTTAGCTACTGCATCGCCTTCAGCGCCATGACTTTATAGTTGTTTTTTTTTTTTTTTTAATAATTCACAACTGGTTCAAAATTGCAGGTGAGGTTGGAAAGCAGCATCTGAATCTGCTTCAGGTCTATTCTTATTTATTGGATAGAGACAGAGAGAAATTGAGAAGGGAGGGGGAGGTAGAGAAGGAGGGAGAGACAGACACCTGCAGCACTGCCTCACCAATTATGAAACTTTCCTCTGGGTTAGAGACCCGGGGCTTGAACCTGGATGCCTGCTTATGATAACATGTGAGCTCCACCAGGTGCACCACTCAGCCCCCAGCCCCCCCAGCCCCTCTCCAGATATTTTAAATTCACCTCCAGGATTGGGAGCCGTTGATGGAAGTCACTGGTTCTCAAAATCTTTTTTTTCTTTCTGTCTTTCTTTTTCTTCCTTTGTTTATTTATTTATTTATTTTTACCAGAACACTGCTCAGCTCTGGTCTATGGTGGTACAGGGGACTGAACCTGGGACTTTGGATCCTCAGACATGAGAGTCTCTTTGCATAACCATTATACTATCTACCCCACCCTCAAAATGTTTTCCTAAGACAGTAACATCAGCAGCAACTGGGAACTCTTAAAAATATTTTTCTATTGAAACAGCCTTGGCTTATAGCATTATCTAGACTGTATACCTGGTGGGCAGCATTTGAGATGGATACCTGCATATGCCACATTATGACCACCAGAAGCCTAATGTCCACCCTTCACCACACACTTGATCCTTTTTCTCCTAGTTTAACCACCTTCCTTCTCCGTCCTCTCCAGTAACTATTAATTTACTCTTATGCTTTTGTTTTGTTTCATGTATTAGTTTTATTTATACACCACATATGAGTGAAACCATAATGTGTTTATCTTTCCATCTGGCTTATTTCTCTAAGCATAACCATATCTTGGTCTATGCATGTTACTGTAAGTGGCAAGAAAAATACAATGTATATACCACATCTTTGTTCATCTGGGATGCAGTTTGTTGCTAATATAAATAGCAACATGGGAGGGGTGCATATATCTCTTCCAATTCATGTTTTTGTTTCTTCAGGTAAACACAATCGAGCGCTTTAAGTATACAAATCCTTGAACACTTAATACCTAGCAATCTGCATACCCCTGCAGGTGATTCCAGTGCAACCTACAACCCAAGAAGCTCTAGCGGAAGTCATCAAGTGGAACTGATTTATTTATTTCCCAGCTTCCCTTTTGACAACAGGAAGCCATGTGACCATGTCTGGCCAATGATAGCAACAGAGGTCTGGAGACAGAGGGATTCTGGGAAGATTGTACTGTGTAAAGACAAGGAACTTCCCCACTAGCAGTGCAGAACCATAGCTACCATGGAGGGGAAGGACAGGACGGGAAAGCTTGAAGCCAACAGACCCTAGGAAAGCCCAAGAACATTGCAGAGGTGTTACCCAGAGGCAGCAGGGTCTGACTCCAGATAAGCCCATGCTATGTGAGCATTGCTACTTACAGCTGAACACCAGAGCATACAAAATCACTCTCTCCTACTGCTTTTTTGTTTGGAGAAAACGCCAGATGGAATCCAGTGCTTGAAGCTAATCATTCTAAATGTAAGGGAAAATCTCCTTCTAATGTGGTCTTCTAATATACTGCAGAGTAGATCCCAAACCTAACTACATACAGTCACCCAAGGGAGTTCATTTAAAAGGATTCTTGGGCCTCCTCCAAGATATGCTGGTGTAGACTTACCCAGATTTGGACTGGAGACTCGGTAATTTAGCAAAGTCATGATTATGTACTTACTGCTGGCTGAGATGGGACCAAATCCACAAACAGCCCTGGGTGTAAAATGTGAGGACAGGCCCATTCTCAGGGTTATACAAGGGAAGGGTCCTATGTCCCCTCATCCTTCTTCCCTATTAGTGTTCCTTTAAATTGTGGCCCAGACATCCTTTTACCTCACCCTCAACTCTCAGTCTTTCTCTAACGTTCTCCTGACATTAGAACACTTCTTTTTTGTTTATCTTAATAATTTAGTTTAACTTTTATTATCTTTATTTATTGGATGGAAACAGACATAAACTGAGAGGGTAGGGGGAGAGAGGGAGAAAGACACCTGAAACACTGCTTCACCACTCAAAAAGCTTTCCCCTTGCAGGTGGGAACCAGGGACCCAGGTCCTTGCATATTGTAGCATGAGCACTCAACCAGGTGCACCACCACCCACCCCCAATAATTTAGTTTAAAAAGAGAGAGAACTAGATCATCACTTTGGCACATTCAGGGATCAGTCAGTAAATTCAGAGTTCTAGCCACAAGGGGACTTGCTGTGCACATGTCCCCTCAGGTTAGTGCCAGTTCCCACGAGAGTTGGGACATTCTCGGAGTGCTTGTTCCACCATGTTGTCCCCTCAGGCTAGTGCCAGTTCCCGCGAGAGTTAATATGATATTCTCGAAGTGCCCTTCCCAACCAATCCTGTCCCGGATCATCACTCCTGGTTTTTGCCCTATAAAGCCCTTCTTCTTCTGCCCCTCTCTCTCTTGCCTGCTTTTTACTTGGGTGATTAGATGCAGGGAAGGTTGCTGCACGAGGTGGCCATTTTGGCTAGCTCCACGTGGCCCGAACCACTGCGCTCTCACCCAACTCTGAGGTGCCCGAGTGAATAAAGAATTGTGTTCCCTCTCCGCTCCGGATCTCCTCTCTCTCTCCTCCGCGTTGCAGCACGACAGGAACTTCTTTTCTTAGTGTGGCACTGATCAAGCTAACTCACTTAAGGCAGTTTTAATAGGTGGTGCCTGTTCTTTTAGAGAAAATCCTAACAAAATCCTAATCAAACAATTCTTCATCTACACTAGCCAGCCAAATTAACCACATTTATTTTTTCCCTGGGGTGGGTCCAGCATCAAAATGACATCACTCCATAAATGAGGCAGTTGAATTTCAACTAGAGTAGGCAATCTCAGTGTTAAATGATACCGGTTTCCTTCTGAGTCACAGAAGTACAGCCTAGACCATCCTGGTTCCTGTGTAGCATGAGACCAGGAATGTGGTCCTGTGACAGAAGACTGTGATTAGGGAAGTAGGTAAGTGTCAGGTGGCAGCAGAAACAAGGGCTGAGGTCCTCAGGTACCTGCTGAGTGTTGACTCCTGGGATTTAAAGTGGAAACACATAGTTGTTTATAAAAATGTGTTGAGTGTGGCTATTCCTATTCCCCCAAAACATTTTAGGAAAAGTATAAACCATGTTCTCCCAGAAATAGACGTGTGGGTAACTCAACCCAAAGCTGTGGTTCCTGTGCTCAGCCTGTGTTGGCTGGTGCATCAGCAGAATGAGTGGTGAAGCATGTCAGAGGGATGGCGTTCTGGAGCCTGCCTAGAATGCCCAGATGAGGACGAATGAGGAGGTAGCTGTGCCAGCCAGGCTGACTATGGGGAATTGGCACATGGCTTTCAGTTGACAAGTGCCAAAGACCAGAGCAAAAGCTGACACAAACATGTTTCACCATTCTGGTTTATGATCTTGATAGGAACAACTCCAACTAAGTGAGCTATCAAGAGGCATTCTTATTACAGCCTTCATCTTGCAGCAGAAGAAGCATCAGGGCATCTCTCATTTTAGTGTGGCTGGATTTATTGGGCCTTGATCAGGCAAATGTTAAACAAGGAGTTATTATTAGACCTGATGCCCACCCTTTCCTGCTTGCTGTGTGTTAGGTCCACCAGCAGATTCCTCTCAGCCTGTGATGTATCCCACTCTATAGACACAGGGCTGTCCTGTGTCTTACTGCAGAAGACTTGTCCTTCTTGGAAACTGGGACATAAGCACTGCTCTCTAACTCCCTCACCATCGTTATATAGGTAAGAATGGGGTTGGGGTGGGGATGTGGGTAGCAAGTGGAGAATGGCTTAAATCAACAGCTAAATGTGTCAGAGTCCGGAGGGCAACCAAGATGTGTTGGCTCACAGCGATGATTGAAAAGCACATCAGGTGACAGTGTGCTTCCCAGGGGTGGGGGAATCCCACTGGCCTGACGCGCAAAATCCGATTCACAGCGCAGAAGTCAAGTCTTTTCCGTGCTAGATCCTGAAATATGAATAGAAAGGAAGGATGTAATACCTGGGGGTTGCCTTTAAAATTATCTATGTGTCAGGCGGTAGCGCAGCGGGTTAAGTGCACATGGCACAAAGCACAAGGACCAGCCTCAGGATCCCAGTTCGAGCCCCCGGCTCCCCATCTGCAGGGGAGTCGCTTCACAAGCGGTGAAGCAGGTCTGCAGGTGTCTATCTTTCTCTCCCCCTCTCTGTCTTCCCCTGCTCTCTCCATTCCTCTCTGTCCTATCCAACAACAACGACATCAATAGCAACAACAATAACTACAATAATAAAACAACAAGGGCAACAAAAGGAAATAAATAAATAAATAAATATTTTCAAAAAACTTAGTAGGTAGAAGACCTACTCATGCTTTGCATGAGTGAGGTTCCAAATTCAATTACGTGCGCGCGCACACACACACACACACACACACACAACACATTGGACTGAGCCACGGGATTGGTCTGTCTGTCTCTTGTACAAATAATTAAATAAATATTTTTAAAATATTTAAACATTGACAAAGAATAAGGGAAAATAATTAAAAGGGGCCGCTGAGAGCAAATGTGGCAAACTCAAGATCACTGGTGAATTTGGATGATGTTGGAAGGATAGGGATTTACTATCCTATCTTTTCCAATTTCATACAGTTGAACATTTTCATAAATAAGAATCAGTCTGTGGTCAGTAAGATAGCTCACCTGAATAGTGTGCCTGCTGTACCATGTTCATGACTCAGGTTTGAGCCTGGCCTCCACTGCACTGGGAGAAATGTTAGTGTTGTAACTTGCCTTCTCTCCTCCTGTTTCTATCTCTGTCTTTCTATTTGAAAAAGCTTGCCCAGAGCTGTGATATTCCTAGCACCACATAGGGAAAAGAATTTTTTAATTAAGTTTTTATTTATTTATTTTCCTTTTTGTTGCCCTTGTTTAACATTGTTGTGGTTATTAATGTCGTTGTTGTTGGATAGGACAGAGAGAAATGGAGAGAGGAAGGGAAGACAGAGAGGAGGAGAGAAAGACACCTGCAGACCTGCTTCACCGCTTGTGAAGCGACTCCCCTGCAGGTGGGGAGCCCGGGGCTCGAACTGGGGTCCTTACGCAGGTCCTGGCGATTTGCGTCACGTGCGCTTAACCTGCTGCGCCACCGCCTGACTCCCAATAAAATTTTTTTTTAAAAAAAGGGATTCGGGCGGTAGTGCAGTGGGTTAAGTGCAGGTGGCGCGAAGCGCAAGGACCAGCAGAAGGATCCCAGTTTGAGCCCCCGGCTCCCCACCTGTAGAGGAGTCGCTTCACAGGCGGCAGTGAAGCAGGTCTGCAGGTGTCTATCTTTCTCTCCCCCCTCTGTCTTCCCCTCCTTTCTGAATTTCTCTCTGTCCTATCCGATAATGACGACATAAATAATAACAACAATAATAACTATAACAATAAAACAACAAAGGCAACAAAAGGGAATGAATAAATAAATAAATATTTTTTTAATTATATAAAATAAAATTTTTTAAAAAGCTCTGAGGAGTCAGGAAGGTAATAGAAGTGACAATGTGACTCCCGGGTAACACAGGGAATGACAGAAGACATGGTGGCAAACTAGAAGTCACTGGTTCTATTTCTACAAGAATGATGGTTGTTATGAAGAGATCTGGGTCTAGGACTGCCAAACATTATGATTATTCAACAGATGCTAGTAATCTGTATTCTTAGGCAAATTTTTCTGAGTTTTTGAAAATTCCCTAAAACAAACTGAAATATATATCTCAATATGTAATGAGGTGCAAATCAATTTGTTCTGTGCACTGAGTCCAGCCTCAGAGACTACAACTTTGGGATCTGTTCTCTGAATGAACAGTGCATTCACTGTTTGCCCAACCCTCATTTCTCACCCCTCCTGTCCAACTTGGCGTGGCTTCCCTGTGGTTCAGGTGAAAATACTGACTTTCCAGAGGCTTCTCTGGGCACTCTGACCCTGTGTAGTCTTTTATCTCTGTGCTCATGCCCGTGGCTGCCAGCCAGCACAGGGTGTGAAGTGACCTCAGTCTGTGTGAAAGGAGCTAGGTCACACTGCTCTCCACTAACCAGTTAGGTAACATTAGCAGGTCATGGCATCTTGGAACATCGCTGTTTTCATCTGTAAATTGGGAGCCAATAATGCCTACCCTGCCTTTCTTTCTCTGGGGTAGATCTCAGATAAAGCAACACAATGTTCCACAAATTGTGAAATAAACACCTAGATTCCTTGAAATTCATCAACTTCAGGCGTGTCCTTTTGTCTAGTATGCATACTTTCATCAGACCTGTGTTCTTCTGGATGACAGTCCCATGCCTTCCCTTCTTGCTTTAAATCTCCAAATCCAGGTGTGCTGATAGCTTTGTTTCTTTTTTCCCCTCAGAAAATGGAAGCAACCAGAGAGGACTTCTACAAGGTCCTGCCGCACTCTCCCACGCATCAACGTGCATATACAAACTATCTCCTTGTTTATTGCTATGGAGGAAGCTGGCAAAGACAACCCTCCAGGTATGCACGGGATCCTTTCTTTCCTTTTATGTTGGCCAAGGAATGAACTCAGAACCTCATATTCATGCATGATAACACCGCTGAGTAGCCTCCCTGGTTCAACTTTTTCATTCTTCATTTCCTTGAAGGGGCAGGGGGAGCAGGGTGGAGTGCAGATAGAGAAGGCAAACATCATAGCACCACTCCATCGTTCATGGAGATTCCCCTTATGTTGTGACAGAACTTGAACCCAGGGCCACCTGCATAAAAGGCATACCTCTACCAGGTGTGCTATCTCTTAGTCCCATCCTCAGCCCCACTGGCTCTTTCTTGAAATGTCAGCACGTCTCAAGTCTCAATCCTTCTTTCTGCTTGCATTAACTCTTGGCAATGTTATCTCATAATCTGATTCTTTAAAACAAACAACAACAAAAAACATAACTTTACTCCAGCATATGGAACACTAAGGATCAAATATATTGTCGCTAAAGCCCATTCTCCACTGAGTAGCCAACTGTGATATAAAGTGTAAAGTAGGAGGTGGGGAGATAGCTCCACTTTTGAGCACAGGACTTGCATGCCCGAGGCCCCTAGGTTCTTTTCTCTATCTCCAATAAAACTAAATACATAAATCTTTTAACAACTTCTCTGAGGTCATTAAACCATCAATGAATATTGAAATCTGAATCTTAAAACACAGATAATGGAATGACATGTCAGAGCATTGTCAGTTTGCTGCTTGCTCCTCTGTTCTAAACAAAGCCAAAGTCACTGTGATGGCCTACAGCGGCTTTCTCACTTTGCTGACACCTGGTGACCTCTTTGACCTCATTTCCCACACACACTCCCTCATTTATCCAGCTCCCATCATTCTGCGTGTTTATTGTTTCTGCTCACCTCTAGTATGCTCATGCCTCAGGGGCCAGAATGTTTTTCCCCCAGTTATCCACAAGGCTTACAGTAACCTCGATCATTTATGGTCCTGTCTTAAACTGGACCTGATTCTCAGTGAGGCTTTCAGGGGCTCCATTAAAATAGAAACTTCCCTTTACCCCTCATGCTCCCTCTCCCTCTCCCTCTCCCAGTCCCCCCCCCCTTTCTATCATTACATGGTATCAAATCCATTCCAGCTATCAACAGATAACGGGCTATATTTAATTAGTTTGGTTTTGTGTATTTCCCCCCACGAGAATATTAGCTCCATATAATCAGGGATTTTTTTTTTATTTTACTGATCTGTAACATCTGGATAACATTTGGATATATATTAGTCACTCAAATATTGTTTGAGACACAAAAATGCATTTGATGATTGACCTCATCATCTCTGTGTACTTTTTGGTGTATTTCACTCAGGTTTTATTAACTTTCTGTGAGGCTGCTCAGATACCTTTTATTAAAATCTAAGATCCTGACAGGTAAAATTTTGTCTTGTCTACTTTTGCTCCATAATTAAAATAATACCTCCTGTCAAACACAGTAAGTTCTTTTAAAGTTGGAAACTGTACAGAATTTCATTCTTCTCCAGCTGTTTGAAAGGTCCAGAGACATTCTCTGTACTTAGGCTGGGTCACCCCACACAGTCAACGCTGGGAGGCCTGGTTCTAAGGCTGACTCTGGTCTCCTCCTCCAAGAGTACTATTAAAGGCTGTTTTCCCCGTGGTTGGATAGGGGCAGAACCCTTCCTGAAAACACAGGTGCAGTTAGAGACAACGCGGCCACAGAGAATTGTGGAGATGCAGGCCTTTTAATCTCTACTCTTGTAAATATAACTGACATGTTCAAAATGTTCTTGTTTGTCAGTTTATAGTGGCCTAGTGAAAAATCACAAAACTGAACTTCCTAGATGCTTTCTTTGACTACCACAATGAACACCAAAGGCCTCTCAAAGGATCCTCTGCATTGCTGACTAGTGAAGAGCTTCCTGTTGCTTGACCTGTGGACAGTGAATGTCTTTCTGCAGCCTTTGAGAGCATAGGAGTGGGGAGGGGAGAACAGGGAGGTCTCCACTGCTATCAGGAATTCTGATCATTACTAACCAGTGATGTCTTTGTGATATATCAATATGCCCTGCCTTCTGTGTTGCAATTTTTCTTGATTTAATTTATCTGTTTGGTTGTCCATCTCTTGTTGTCTTTATAGCAACTCTCCTCTGTACCCACTTTTTTTCTGGGGCTTGGTGTACCATCTTGTACTTGGCAGGTGCTATCTGTGACAACATGAGAGAACATCAGGTGACACTGCAGTTAGAGTCACTGTGGAGGACTTGGAGTTTCAGTCAGGGTGCTCTGCCTGGGGAGGCTAGCTCCTTCCCCTGCAAACTGCCTCAGGCTAACCCACTTGATTTTGCTGAGCATAACTCCCCTCCTGCCTCCAAATGCAGAGGTGCTCTGAGCTCTCTGACAGAGTGAGGGTCTGTGACCAGGTGAGTGAAAAAAATAAAATGAAATAAAATACCAAAGTAAGCATTTAGAAACATTTGTTTTATTAAACAATTAACTTGACATTACCCTCAAGCCAAGCCTATAACTGTCTTTTTAGTATTCTACAAAAGTAAATGGTCTGCAATGAACTGGGGAAAAAAAGTTGCCTTTATTGGGAAGATTAATGGTTTACAGTCAACAGTAAAATACAGTAATTTGTACAGGTGTACCCTTTCTCAGTTTTCCACATAACAATCTACCCCTTCACCCTCTTTCTGGCTCTGCCAACATGTTTCTGGACCTGAACCATCCTCCCCACCCCCAGAGTCTTTTACTTTGGTGCAACATACCAAATCCAGTCCAAGTTCTGCTTAGTGTTTTCCCACTGCTCTTTTTTCTCAACTTCTGCCTATGAGTGACATCATCCTATATTCTTCCTTCTCTTTCTGGCTGATCTCACTTAACATTATTCCTTCAAGCTCCATCCAAGATGAGGTGAAGGGGAGTCAGGCAGTAGCGCACGTGGCGCGAAGCACAAGGACTAGCATAAGGATCTCGGTTCGAGCCCCCAGCTCCCCATCTGCAGGGGAGTCACTTCACAGGCGGTGAAGCAGGTCTGTAGGTGTCTATCTTTCTCTACCCTTCTCTGTCTGCCCTCCTCTCTCCATTTCTCTCTGTCCTAACAATGACAACATCAATAACAACAATAATAATAACTACAACAATAAAACAAAAGGGAATAAATAAATATTTTAAAAAGATGAGGTGAAGAAGGTGAAGTCACCAGTTTTAATAGCTGAATAGTATTCTATCATGTATATATACCATAATTTACTCAACCACTCATCTGTTGGTCACCTGTGCTGCTTCTAGATTTTGGCTATTAGAAATTGTGGTGCTCAAATTTGTAAGAGCCAAAATCTGGAAGCAACCCAGGTGTCCAACAACAGATGAGTGGCTGAGCAAGTTGTGGTATATATACACAATGGAATACTACTCAGCTGTAAAAAATGGTGACTTCACCGTTTTCAGCCAATCTTGGATGGACCTTGAAAAATTCATGTTAAGTGAAATAAGTCAGAAACAGAAGGATGAATATGGGATGATCTCACTCTCAGGCAGAAGATGAAAAACAAGATCAGAAAAGAAAACACAAGTCGAACCTGAAATGGAATTGGCATATTGCACCCAAGTAAAAGACTCTGGGGTGGGTGGGTGGGGAGAATACAGGTCCATGAAGGATGATAAATGACATAGTGGGTGTTGTATTGTTAAATGGGAAACTGGGGAATGTTATGCATGTACAAACTATTGTATTTACTGTTGAATGTAAAACATTAATTCCCCAATAAAGAAAAAAAAAGAATTTGGGAAAAAAAAAAAAAAGAAATTGTGGTGCTATGAACGTGGGTATACATAGATATGTTTGGATGATTGTGTTTGGTTCCTTGGGATATATCCTCAGGAGAAAAAATAATATTAATTTTATTTAGAGGGATTTTCACATGAAACATAGCCAGAGAAAGAGAAGTAGTCTGGGAGATGGCGCAGTGGATAAAGCTTTGGACTCTCAAGCATGAGGTCCTGAGTTTGATCCCTGACAGCACATATACCAGAGTGATGTCTAGTTCTTTATCTCTCTTGCTATCCCTCTCATTAATAAATAAATAAAATATTTTTAAAAGAGAGAGGAAGAGAAGCCAAAACACCAGTCTAAGTGAAGGAGGGGACAGGGATTGAATGGGAACCTTGGACATGCAAATCTAATGCTGTACTAGTTAAACTATTTCTCCAGCTCCTGGAAAAAGTTAATTAAACATTTTAAAAAAAAGAAAAGAAAGAAAAACATATTGGGTTGTTCTCCACAGATCGAGGCAGTACATAAACTAGCTGAATGCTTTTGAGTACTTTGCTTAACCAACGTCTTCCCTCTATGACCTGGCTCCACACCTTTTTGTTTTGCCATGTTTGTACAATACTATTACTTTTTTAAATAGTCTCTAAATTTCTGACTTCATATTCTTTTTGTTGTTGTTGTTATATACATGACCACAACAGAAAGGGAAAACCAAGGGGGCTGGGCGGTAGCACAGCGGACTAAGTGCACACGCAAAGCGTAAGGACCTGCTTAAGGATCCTGGTTCCAGTCCCTGGCTCCCCAACTGTGGGGGTCTCTTCAAAAGTGGTGAAGCAGGTCTATCTTTCTCTCCCCCTCTCTGTCTTCCCCTCCTCTCTTGATTTCTGTCTGTCCTACCCAACAACAACAGCAACAACAATAATAACAACAAAAAGGGCAGCAAAAATGGGAAAAATGGCCTCCAGGAGCAGTGGATTTGTACTGCAGGCACAAATCCTAGTGATAACCCTGGAGGCAAAAAAGGAAGAATGAAAGAAAGGGAAAACCCATATCACTGGCCCGGAATACAAGTTAATTGTAGAAATTGATGCAATGAAGAAGAAGAAGGAGAAGGAGAAGGAGAAGGAGAAGAAGGAGAAGAAGAAGAAGAGGAGAAAGAAAAAAAACAAAAAACCTCAGTTCTAGCCAGAAACCTGCCTAGAGCTCTCAGCCTATAGAATGTTAAGTCACAAAGTAAAGTCACAGTAATAAGCAAGAGTTAGAACAGAGTGCCACATCTACTAGCTGCAGCCTGAGACCCTTGGTGTTATAGACTTCTCTCTGAGCCAGTGGCAGTTGTCACCATACAACCTGAAGCCAACCCTTGCACCAGAAGCCATGTCCCTGTGCAAAGGCTCACAAAAGTCAGCGTTTCTCAACCCAGCATGATGTGCACCGGAAATGCTTGTTGGGCCAACTAGGGGCCTTTTCAGGACCATGAAGACAGTACTCTCTGAAGAATTAGCATCTCAAATGTTTGCTTAGCAAGATTTTTGCTTGTCCAGTGTAGAGTTCACTCTCCTTAGAAACAATATCTGTAGCCAGGTGTTGGCACATCCAATTGAGTGCACGTGTTATAGTGCACAAGGACCCGGGTTCAAGCCCCTGGTCCCCGCCTGCAGGGGGGAAAGCTTCACAAGTGGTGAAACAGGGCTGCAGGTGTCTCTCTGTCTCTCTCCCTCTGTATCACACCCTCCCCTCTAAATTTCTGGCTCTATCTAATAAATAAATAAAGGTAATAATGAAAAAGGAGACAATACCTGTACAAATAGGAACAAAGGCAACACTGCAGATAGATTACTTGACATTTACATTGAAAAGAAGGCTATTACAAATGTACCCTGTGGCCTTTTACTTTTAACCCCAGAGCATCCTCTGCCCAGTAACTCCCATGTAGCAGCCCCCCACCCGCCCCTACCCTCACCTCCCCAGGCAGGCCTTTGGAAAGAACTTGGACTGAAGGGAGGAAGGGAGTCTCAGGGGTGTCTTATGGAGTCCCAGAGGGAAAACATTGATCCTCTGGCCACAGGGCTTGAGTACAGTCCCAGGAACACTTTAAGGGAATGAAACCAGTAGAAAACAGGATTGCTGTGGGACTGTGACCACAGGACAGTACCACACCTTTTCACAGAAGGATGATGGGGCAGTGAGGTTGAAATGGTGGAAAGCAGCCTTTCAGGAATCTTGCCCAACTGGCTGGGGCCAGGCATCCCCTCAACTCTCGCCCCTTCTTACCCAGTTCTGCCACCATCCACCTCCCCCAAGCTGGAGGCCTTTCCATAACCCAGTATTTCACTATCTCTCAACAAATTCACAAGTGCAGCTGACAGCACCCCCAGGGGACTCCTACTTTCTCCCTGTCTCCAGGGAGATGTCTCCTGAATGAAAGAATCTAAAAAGGGAAGCATAGTCATGGGTACATACGCCTTCCTGTTCTCTCAAACAGCAGAGAATTTCTGCTCTGGGCTCCACACTCCTGGCCTCATTATCTTCTCAGATTTTCCTCAACTTTTACCACCTCTGCTGCCCACACTCTCTCTCACACACACCCCTTCACTACGCACATCCTCTCACACTCACCATGGTTACCTGAGGACTAGGAGAGTTATGCAATCTCAATGCAAGAATACTAACAAAAGTTGTTCCCACAAGTACTGGAGGGCACACTGACATGTTCCCTCCCCTGAGTGGGCCCCACCCCTGTTTCATTCCCACAAATTGGGGAGCCCCTAACTCATTTCAAGGCTCCTGGTCAAGCCAAATTTTTTTCCTTAGTCTCAGTGACAGTCACAAAAACTACCAGCTCCTCTCCCAACTCCTTTTCACTCTCTGCTTCTTCCTCCTTCTCTGTTGCTCCCTTCTCCCCCTAGTTTGGGGACTTTCTTGTCTGACTTTGCTGTCTTTGCAGTGGTGTACATACAATAGATACAATGTAAGACGCCACAGAATACTCAGAAAAGTCAGGATACATAGCATGGAACTGTTTATAAGCAGCACTTGAGTGTCATTTCCAAACAGTTTGCTGTTTTCCTTCAACCCTTCTTCTTCTAGCGTTTGCCTTCCTTCCGTAGCCAGTCAACAGCGTCAGGTTGAGCCTGATGTAAAGTTTCGAGACCTCCTTTGAATCTGGAGAGGTGACAGTCGTTGACTATGTGGGTCATAGTCTGTCTGTAGCCGCAAGGGCAGTTCGGGTCGTCTCTGGCTCCCCAGCGATGGAACATAGCGGCGCACCGGCCATGGCCTGTTCGATAGCGATTGAGGAGGGCCCAATCATAACGTGCTAGGTCAAAGCCGGGTTGACGCTTGCAGGGGTCTGTGATGAGGTGTTTGTTCTTTACCTCAGCTGACTGCCAACTCTGTTTCCAAGAGTCTGGAACAGAGAAGTTCAGTGTAGGCGTAGGAGACCAGATTGGATGACGAGACGTCAAGCGTTGGGCAGGGTGGGCGAAGATATCTGCGTATATTGGCAGGTCGAATCGAGCGTAGATGTGGGAAATGAACTTAGATGATGCTGCATCCCGACAAATATCTGGCGGGGCGATGTTGCTAAGAACTGGCAGCCATGGAACCGGGGTGGAACGGATGGTTCCAGAAATTATCCTCATGGAGGAATATAATTTGGAATCGACCAAGTGGACATGGGGGCTACGGAACCATACTGGGGCACAGTATTCTGCAGTGGAATAGCATAATGCCAGAGATGATGAGCATAGTGTGGAAGCGCTCGCACCCCATGAGGAGCTGGCCAGTCTTGCAATGATGTGATTCCTCGTGCCCACCTTTGCTGCAGTTTTTATGAGATGTTCGTGAAATGACAGGTGCGATCGAGAGTAACGCCAAGATAGACTGGCTGGGCTTCATGCCGGATTCTCGTATCGTCAAGCTGCACATTAAGCTCACGCGAGGCCAAGGCATGGTGTAGATGGAAGACAGATGATACCATTTTTGCAGTGCTAGGGATTAGTCGCCATTTTTTACAGTAATCAGATATCAGAGACATGTCTTTCGTGAGTGTTTCCTCGAGGATGTCGAACTTGGATGCCTGAGTTGCACAGCAGATGTCATCAGCGTAGATGCACTTCCTTGAAGGAGTTTCTGGAAGGTCATTGATGTAAATATTAAATAGGGTAGGAGCCAGAACAGAGCCCTGGGGGAGACCACTTGAGACAAGTCTCCATCTGCTAGACTTGTCACCCAGATGCACCCGGAATCTTCTGTTTTGGAGAAGAAACGATATAGTGTTGGCCACCCATGGAGGCAGGCATCTTGAGATCTTGACTAGGAGACTTCAACCCTCAAATCCCAATTCAAGTAAAGAGTCTCTAAATGCTATGCAGAGGGCCGGGTGGTGGCACACCTGGTAGCCTATGCATGTTACAGTGTGCAAGGATCTGGATTCAATCCCCTGGTTCCCACTTGCTCGATGAGCAGTGAAACAGGGCTGCAGGTGTCTCTTTCTCTCTTCTCCTCTGTCTCCCCCTTCCTTCTTAGTTTCTCTCTGTCCTTATCCAAAAGCAAAAGATAACAACAACAACAAAAAAGGCGTGTAGTTAGTCCAATTACTACTCTGCAGAGTGTATAGCACAAACCCTGCAAGAGTGTACAGAAGTCTAGAAACACAATCTGTATGCTTGTTGTACTTTTTTTCAGTTCAACAATTAAACTCACTGTGTTTATTTTTATTAGAGAGAAAAATCAGCACAGCTCAAATCTGGTGGTGCCTAAAATCAGACCTGTCCCTCAGACAGGGAATACACATATTCTAATGTGCTGAGCTGTCTCCTTAGCTCTCAGGTCCACTATTTTTAAACAATTTTTTTAGTATTTATTTATTTTCCCTTTTGTTGCCCTTGTTGTTTTTTTATTGTTGTTGTAGTTATTATTATTGTTATTGATGTTGTTGTTAGGACAGAGAGAAGTGGAGAGAAGAAGGGAACACAGAGAGGGGAGAGAAAGATAGACACCTGCAGACCTGCTTCACTGCCACTAAAGTGACTCCCCTGCAGGTGGGGAGCTAGGGCTCAAACCAAGATCCTTAAGCCATTCCTTGCACTTGTGCGCTTAACTCACTGTGCTACCACCCGACTCCCAAGTCCACTATTTTTAATGGAAAGATCCTTTCCTTGAAACGTAGTTGTAAACAAAAACACATGAGCCACTTTTAAACACACACGTACCAGTCTTTGAAAACGGTAGCTTCTCATCACCCTTCTAACTTTTTGAACATCCTACATAATGCTCAGTTCTTTTCTAAGAAATGTCACAAAATGGGCCTCGTGATTGGTGAACATCCTCTGGTTCAGTTTTCTAAGCTAACTGGGTTAATATCAGAGATACCAACTCACACAGAAACATTCCCACAAGAAAAGTCCACTCAAATTCAGAGTGAGCTTATACCACGTCAGACAGAGTGCACCAAAAATGAGGAAGACTTTGGGATTCTGCATTGTAATGAAATCCTGAACACTCCAGCAAGAAGGGGACTGAAAGGGGTCATCATGTCCTATTTCTTGTTTCTTCTAGAAATAGAATTCTTGTTGTATAAATATTATTTCTCAAGAAATCTAAATAAGAGGGAGGACTTTTGCTCACAATCTTGTCACCTCAGCAGAGCAAACTTTTCCTTTAACCCAGCTCCTTTCTGACCCTTGTGGAAAACTGCCATGAATGTTTCCTACCATTGCCAACTGGTGCAGAATAATCTTCATTACTTAAGTTTTAGGAGTTATACTTCATTTTTTAAAATTATTTTATTTTATTTTATTTATTGGATAGAAACAGAAATGAGAGGGGAGAGAGGGAGGGAGGGAGGGAGAGAGAGAGAGAGATGCAGCACTGTTTAGCCACTCATTAAGCCTTCTTCCTATAGATGAGGCCTGGTCCTTGTGCATTGTAACGTGTGCACGTAACTGAATGCACCACCTTCTAGCCCTGTGCTTCATTTTTAATTATTCCCCAGATGTTGGACATTTCACTTTGTAATCATATATATAATAATGCTGCAGCTAGTCTGTTTAGCTTTTCTTCCTTAGGTATTATAAGGTATATAATCCAAGAAGGACTATAAGATGCCAGGAGAGGAGATAGGTCATTTTTGTGTCCTACCTGCAACCTGGCACCATTTCAACAAATAACTCTCCATCAGGATTTACCATGTGGCTGCTACTGTCCTCTTCCCACCCCTAGTCCCCGCTCGCACCCCCAACTAGAAGACTGGAGTGGGTTCCAAGTCCATTTCAGGAAATACAAGCTTACATAGTATGACCTTTTATTTTATCCTCATGAGTGTGTTAGATGTAGGCATCACATGGTTCTCATAAGGAGTAGCACCCAGCACTTTAAGAAAATAATAGTTTCACTGAAAAAAGGAGAAAATGTCCATGACCAAGAAGTGGCGTTTAAAGAATTATATACCCTTTAGTAAGTGTAAAACGGACCTCTTTGTTTTGATTTGAATTTATTTTACCCTTGGTGAAACTGAACTCATTTCCATGGATTTGTTTGCTAGTCATTTCCTCTTGAAAGAAGTGTCTATTTCTTTTTTCCAGCTCATTTAGAACTTAAGGTTCTAATATTTTAGTATGGAGTCTTTATATATGCTAATAACTTTTGGTTTGCTTTTCCTTCGTAATAGAATTCTAAACCGTGTTAGTAAATAATATCTATCACAAAGCTTTGAATGTTGGATTTGATCCAAAGGCCAGATGTTAATCACTAACATACACGTTTCTAGAGACAACAGTACAGGATTGTTGAGTGCTGGGATTTTTGTAATATGCCAGGCATAAATGATGAATACCTTTGCTCAACGCTGTTGTAAGTAATTTTTTTTTTTTGCACAGTATAAACAGAATGATCAATTAAAACAATAAGACTTGAGGAAACTCAGTATAAGTGATGGGGTTAAGGTCTAAGGGATGTGAAGAGACAAGCTAGGCTTTCTTGGGATGATTTTTTTTTTTTAATTTTTTATTTAAGAAAGGATTAGTGAACAAAAACATAAGGTAGGAGGGGTACAACTCCACACAATTCCCACCACCCAATCCCCATAACCCACCCCCTCCCATGGTAGCTTTCCCATTCTCTAGCCCTCTGGGAGCATGGACCCAGGGTCGTTGAGGGTTGCAGAAGGTAGAAGGTCTGGCTTCTGTAATTGCTTCCCCGCTGAACATGGGCGTTGACTGGTCGGTCCATACCCCCAGTCTGCCTCTCTCTTTCCCTAGTAAGGTGTGTCTCTGGGGAAGCTGAGCTCCAGGACACATTGGTGGGGTCTTCAGTGCAGGGAAGCCTGGCCGGCATCCTGATGACATCTGGAACCTAATGACTGAAAAGAGAGTTAACATACAAGGCCAAACAAATTGTTGAGCAATCATGGACCCAAAGCTTGGAATAGTGGAGAGGAAGTGTTAGGGGGATACTCACTACAAACTCTAGTGTACTTCTACTTTGAGTTATATATTTTGCAGTAGTTTACGGATACGTGTGAACATATGCTCTCTCTCACAGAAACTGGTGTATATCTAGGTTTTGGGACTTTGTTAGAAAGTGAACCACCTGAGATGAAATTAGAGTATACTATGAAAGGAAAGGTCTCACCTGAGTAATGAAGCTGAAGGGTTGTCATTCCACACGTGAAGTCTCTGGACACAGTCTGAAGTGAAGCATGTTGAGGTGGCAATCGTTGTATTGGTTAGGTTGTGATCGGTAGACACAATATTATTTGATATGAATTGGGAGAGGCATACAGGAAAGTGGGCCCTGTCCAAGGGTTCCAGGACTGGGGGAAGTAGAGGCTCTATAGTGGAGATGTGAGGTTCCTGCTGTCTTAGGGTTCAAAAGATAATCGATAGTTAATGTTATCATCACATTAATTGGTAATTGGGTTAACTTTGAAAAGTCCTTTTGTTAGGGTTTGCTGTACAGTACCCAGTATCTTGTATATAGCTGTGCTATTGGTTGCTTCTGATCTACTTGGTCTAGGTTTTTGAGAGAGTCTGCATATCAATTACACAGCCTATATATTAAAAAGATTCAGTTTGTGTTTTGAAAAACTTTGAGACATACAATTAATTTTCCTCCTCTCATATTAATTAACTAGTGATTTATATGACTACATTTTACTAGGAGTGTACATAAACACCATTCCCACCACCAAAGCAGGACCTGACCAAATTGTAAGTAGGGCACCAAAGTAAAAACCCTGTGGTGAGGGGTAGACATGCAGCTTCCTGGGCCAGTGGGGGGTGGGAGTGGGTGGGAGGGATGGGTCACAGTCTTTTGGTGGTGTTTGTTTGTTTTTGCCTCCAGGGTTATTGCTGGAGTTCAGTGCCTGCACTATGAATCCACTATTCCTGGCAGCCATTTTTTCTTTTTCTTTTTTTTCTATTTTATTCAATAGGATAGAGAGATATTGAGAGGGGAGGAGGGAGATAAATCAATTTCCAATGCTCATATAAGCCTGGAAAACATTTAAATTCTGGCCAGAATAGATTGTCCTTGTCTACTAATAGTCTACTAATTGATTCAAAATACAGGAACAGAAACCAGTGGAACTGCAAAGAAAAATAGACTACTTTACAGTTTTAGTTAGATATTTTAAGGCTTCTGTTCCAACAAATGAACAAAAAAACAGTAAGGACATAGAATACTTAACAACAGTTTGATCTAACATTTGTAAACTATTCCACCCAGCTCTAGCAGAATATGCATTCTTATGAGCATTCATAGGGCAATCATCAACATAATCATATTCCAAGCTGTTAAACAAATCTTAATGGAAATGATGCAGAATTTATTTTCTTATCACAGTGAACTTTTAAAATATTTTATTTATTTGATGAAAGAGATAGAAGTGTGTGTGTGTAGAAAGAGAGAGAGAGAGAGAAAGAGAAGAGGAAGAAATAGACTAAAGCACATCTCAACTTTGGTTTATAGTAGAGCTAGGAATTGAACCCTGGACCTCAGAGTTCCAGGTAAGAAAGATTCTTGTATAACCATTATGCTATCTCCCCAGCCCTACCACAGTGAAATTAAATGTAAATTAAACAGTGCACTGTGATTGTAGAAACGGAAAATGTGAGTAGATAGCATAATGGTTATGCAAAGATACTCTCATGCCTGATGTTCCAAAGTCCCAGGTTCAATCCCCCCTCATCACCACCATAAGCCTGAGTTGAGCAATGTTTTGATAAAAATTAATTAAAACAGCAAACTGTATGAAAAAGACACTGTAGATGTCCAAACTCATGCTTCAAAGAAGAAACACAGGAAAATTAGAAAACATCTTGAACAAAATGGAAACGAAAGCACAGTGTATCAAAATTTGTGGGATGCAGCAAAAGCAGTATTTAGAGAGAGAGCCATACCTTTAAGAGCTTATGTTAGAAAAAAGTGTCCAAAATAAGGAATCAAAACCTCAAACAGTGGTCCAAGAGGTGGCACAGTGGATAAGGCATTGGACTCTCAAACATGAGATCCTGAGTTCAATCCCTGGCCCACATGTACCAGAGTGATGTCTGGTTCTTTCTCTCTCTCCTAACTTTCTCATTAATAAATAAATAAAATATTTTTAAAAACCTCAAACAATTAAATCATCAATGAATTCTGATCATTTTCCAGTTATTGAATCACACAGTTAGTGAAAAAAAAAGAATTTAAGTAGGTATAAGGGGAAAATTATGACAAGAACAAAAATCAACAAAATAGAACACAGACAAAAAAGAACAACTAATGAAAGCAAAAGTTGTGTGTGTGAAAAGATAAGTAAAATTTATTAACAAGAAGACACTGATATTAGAAACCATAGGAAGAAAATTAATAAAGATTCTAAGAGGGGACTGGGTAGTGGCGCACCTGGTTGAGCACACTTGTCACAATGCACAAGGACCCAGGTTCGAGCCCCCACTCCCCACCTGCAGGGGGAAAGCTTTGTGAGTGGTGAAGCAGAGCTGCAGGTGTCTCTCTCTCTCTCTCTCTCTCTCTCTCTCTCCTTCCCTCCCTCCCCCTTCCCACTTGATTTCTGGCTGTCTCTATACAAAAAACAAATAAAAATAATTTAAATTTGTTTAAATATTCTAAGAATAATACAGAATAATTATCACAATAAAGTACTATGAACATCTTTCTCAGTAAATTTGACAACTTAAATGAGAAAATTCCTTAAATGATATAAATAGCCAACACTGATTTTAAAAAGAAACAGAAAGTGTGGTCCAGGAGGTGGTGCAGTGGATAAAGCACTGGATTCTCAAGCATGAGGTCTAGAGTTCAATCTCTGATGTATAGTTCTTTCTTTCTCTCCTCCTAGCTTTCTCATTAAGAAATAAATTAAATGTTAAAAAAAAAAAACAACCAGAAAATCTGTTGCATAAACATGTTTAGGGACACAACATTTCTGTTTGGGGTGACAGAAAAATTTTGCAAATGGTGGTTGAACAATATTGTAAATGGATATCTCAGTCATGGAATTATATGGCTAGAATAGTTTATGTGTACATTTTTTTAAAATATTTATTTTATTTATTTATTCCATTTTGTTGCCCTTGTTGCTTTTTATTGTTGTTGTAGTTATTGTTGTTGTTAGATAGGACAGAGAGAAATGGAAAAAGAAGGGGAAGACAAAGAGGGGGAGAGAAAGATAGACAACTGCAGACCTGCTTCACCACCTGTGAAGTGACTCTCCTGCAAGTGGGAAGCCAGGGGCTTGAACCAAGATCCTTGCACTTTGTGCCATGTGTGCTTAGTCAGCTGTGCTACCACTCAACTCCCAAATCTGTTTCTTTATTCTTTCAAGGACCCATCATTTCATTACCATCTGCTGTTATTGTGATTATTTCCAAATATATTAATATATGTATGAATAATATATATGTATATATATGTAATATAAAAAAAAATAAAAATAAAATATTTATTTTATTTATTTATTCCCTTTTGTTGCCCTTGTTGTTTTATTATTGTAGTTATGAATGATGTCGTTGTTGTTGGATAGGACAGAGAGAAATGGAGAGAGGAGGGGAAGACAGAGAGGGGGAGAGAAAGATAGACACCTGCAGACCTGCTTCACCGCTTGTGAAGCAACTCCCCTGCAGGTGGGGAGCCGGGGTTCGAACCGGGATCCTTATGCCGGTCCTTGTGCTTTGCGCCACCTGCGCTTAACCCGCTGCGCTACAGCCCGACTCCCGTGTATATATATATATTTTTTTACCACAATAACACTTAAGAAATTATATATATGCCCCATAACTTTGAATTCCAATTTTGCAGAGACTATATAGAACTCAGACAGTCACTACAGTGCTTTTCTCTGTAGCTAAAATGTGGAAGGAAGTGTTCATTTGTAAAGTCTTTCAAGGATTGAAAGATGGGGGTGTTCATGAACATCATGACAGTGGGAAAAAAAAATCAGATCTATCATGGGGCACAAGAACTGGAAGAGGAAAAAAAATTATCCAGCATTTTTCCAGTAAGATGAAATTTCTACTCACTAAACTGCAGCTTCCCACACAAGAGCTATAAAAATATAAAAGATTCAGCAACTGTTAGGAAAATTATGAATTAAAGTATCTTGGGTTCTGGTGTGAAGTTGCTCAATAACTATATGATTAACATTCTTCTTCTTGAAACCTTATGTAACACAAGTTGCATGCATGTCTTGAATGCTTTTGTAGAAACACCAATTCTGTTGGTCATAGTCAGTTTTTCAGAAAAGTTCTTAAAGGGGCAACTTTGAAAAGTGTTATTAATTTCATTCAGACCCTTTTTAAGGCACAGAAGTGAGTGTTCATTTTATGGATTTAAAATACTTACATGTTCTTTCTTCTCTTGATGGAAACATCTTAAAGGCTTAAGGTTCAGTAGGGAAAGATAAAAACAGGCCGGGGGTATGGATTCACCTGCCAACTCCTATTACAACAGAGAAGCAATTACAGAAGCCAGACCTTTCACCTTCTGCACCCCATAAAGAATTTTGATACATATTCCTAGAGGGGTAAATGTTAGAGGAAGATGACCAGAGGGCTCTGAACTCCAGTTCCATTAGGACCTGGAGAAAGAAGAGGAAAAGAAGGTAGGACAACAGAAAAAAATGGACAAATATATATAAATATAGATAGAGATAGTAAGAGTCAGCCCATATTTGTAGCCTTGGGAGAACTACTGTAGCTTCCAATGAAGGGAGTGGGGACACAGAACTCTGATGGTGGGAAAGGTGTGGAATTATAGCCCTGTTATATTATAATTTTGTAAATCTATATTAAATCACTAATAAAAAATTTTTGAAAATTAAAGGCTTAGTGTGGCAAAAATGATTAAACTCTGGTCAGGAAGGATCGAGGAGGTAGTACCAAGAGTGGTAGACCAGAGCTTTTAGGCTTCAGGAGCCAGGAGTCCCAGGTTCAACCCCTCACACCAGCATAAGTTAGAGCTGAGCAGTGCTCTGATCCTGCTATTAATAATAATAACAACAATAATGATAATATCCGGCAGGGAGATGTACAGAGGTAATGCACAGGACTGGCATGTGTGAGGTCTCAGATCTGATCCCCAGCACCAGCAACAACCAGAGATGAGCAGTATTCTAGTTAAAAAAAAAAAATTGTTTAAGCTAATCATATAATTTGCATACCAAATATAGAGGGGGGAAAATGAGTGTGTTTAAGTTCTTACTAGTCTGTGGTGTTTTTTCCTAAAATAAAGGCAATAGAAAAACAATACCTGGTAGTTGAAAGATTATATTCAAGTTTAAAAAAAAAAAAGGAGGGAGGAAGATTATATTCATCTTTCCTCTCCACTTCTTTCTCTACAGCTACATAGCAACCATCAGAGAAAAGAGGTGTGTTAGGTTCAAAGTGGCATCTGCCATGAAATTGAGCAATGCCTTTCCCTGACTTCTGATATGTATTTTGATTCTGGGTGCCTATCAAAACCAGTGATATCTTATTAGCAAAATGCCATCATGATTAAGAGTTTTTCTCCCTCTGGGAATCTGTATCTTTTAAAAAAAATTTTTTTTTAATCTTCTTATTTATTGGATAGAGACAGGCAGAAATCGAGAGGGAAAGGGGAAGATAGGGAAGGAGACAGACACCTGCAACATTGCTTCACCACTTGCAAAGCTTTCCCCATGCAGGTGGAGTCTGGGGGCTCGAACCTGGGTCCTTGCACATTGTAACACACACGCTCAACCAG
This sequence comes from Erinaceus europaeus, assembly GCF_950295315.1. Lineage (NCBI taxonomy): Eukaryota > Metazoa > Chordata > Mammalia > Eulipotyphla > Erinaceidae > Erinaceus > Erinaceus europaeus. The sequence goes on along the minus strand of NC_080170.1, from coordinate 33,521,895 downwards.
GTGCGCCACCACCCAGCCCAAAATCTGTATCTTATTATCAACAAAGAATCTCAGATCTTTATGACTTAGAAAGATAAACTAATGTGTATTTTCTTTGCAAAACTACACACTCTAGAATTGTAAATGGAATATGAAGTAGAAGTTTGCAAGATATTTTAAGTGTTTTAAGCAGCCCAGTGAAAAGTCTTATTAAAATAAATCTCCCAGGCTCTATTTGTGTGACATTTGTTTGTTTGTTTGTTTGTCCCAGAGCACTCTGGTTTATGGTGGTGCTAGAGATTGAAACTGGAACCTCAGAGTTTCAGACAAGAAAGCACGAGATAATAAAATCATTTTGCACAGCCATTATCTATCTTCTCTGTCTACTCACATTTTTTTTTAGCATGCTGACTAAATAAGGTTATACATGTCTAAGTAGGGATCATATGTGACAAAAAATTGGAAAAGTAAATCATTGCATGGTAAATGCAGTTTAGTAGACAAATCTTTTTCCAAATACACAGTTCTAATGAACTTGGATGGTGACAGTGCTGGAAACTATGAGTCTATACTACTCATTTGGTACTTAGTCATCTTTTTTTCATGATGCTGCTATCAGAAAGGTATTCTATTTACTATTTAGTCATGATTTATACCTGATCTTTTTGTTTGTTTGTTTAAGCATTTAGGGTGTCTCACATAAGCTGAATAATGTTCTTTCAACATTTTAGCTATTTTCTCATCTGTCCAATGCGGTTTGTAGAATTTTTTTTTTTCATGGTCCGGGAGATGGCGCAGTGGGTAAAGCATTGGACTCTCAAGCAGGAGGCCCCAGGTTTAATCCCTGGCAGCGCATGTACCAGAGTGATGTCTGGTTCTTTCTCTCTCTCTCTTCCAATGTTGCAAATAAATAAATAAATCGTTAAAAAAATGGAATTTTTTTCATTTCCCCCAGGGTTATCCCTGGGGCTCAGTGCTTACACAACTCCACCATCATTCCTGGCAGACATTTCTTTCTTTCTTTTTTTTAACCAGGGCACTAACAGAGGGATTAAACCTGGGACTTTGGATCCTCAGGTATGAAAGTCTTTTTTGCATAACCATTATGCTATCTCCCCTACCCAGCTGGCAGACATTTTTTTTAATCTTTTTAAATTTTTATTTTATTTGGGATTCAGACAGAGTGAAATTGAGAAGGAAGGGAGAGGTGGAGAGGGAGTCAGAGAAGGAGCCATAAACACATACATACCTGCAGCACTGCTTCACCGATTGTGAAGCTTCCTCTCTGCAAGTGAGCACTGCAGGCTGGAACCCCAGGTCCAGTGCACTGTAATGTCTTCACTCAATTAAGTAAGCCGCCACCCAGCCCCCAATTTTTTTTTTTAAATACAAAGTGAGGACAGAGAAAGGTAGAGGCACCAGTAGCACTGCACCACTGCATCCCCCTGCCCCTTTCAGGCGGGTGAGTTTATAGAATTCTTAAGAAAAAGGAGTACTTGGGGGCCAGGCGGTAGCATGGCAGGTTAAGCACACCTGGTGCAAAGCACAAGGACCTAGCGTAAGTATCCCAGTTCGAGACTCCAGCTCCCTCCCTTCAGGGGGGTCACTTCACAGGCGGTGAAGCAGGTCTGCAGGTGTCTATCTTCCTCTCCTCCTCTCTGTCTTTCCCAGCTCTCTCCATTTCTTTCTGTCCTATCCAACAACATCAACAACAACAATAATAACCACAGCAAGGCTAAAACAACAAGGGCAACAAAAGGGAAAAAATAGCCTCCAGGAGCAGTGGATTCCTGGTGTAGGCACTGAGTCCCAGCAATAACCCTGGTGGCAAAAAAAAAAAAAAAAGAAAGAAAGAAAGAAAAAGGAGCACCTGTCTTAGATAATCATGTGAATTCAATTCTATTTATTTATTTATTTATTTTTATTTTTTATTTTTTTTTAACCAGAGCACTTCACAGCTCTGGCTTGTGGGGGTGGGGATTGTGAGCCTGGAACGTTGGAGCCTCAGGCATGGAAAGTCTCTTTGCATAACCATTAAGCCAACTCCTTCATCCTGTGTTTCTTTTTTCCTTTTATTGCTAGGGCTCCATGGGAGGTGGGTGTCTGCCCTAGGAATCCACTGCCCCTGTGGCCATTTTTTCCAATTGTTTGGATAGAACAGAGAGAAATTAAGAGGGGGGGGGAGATAGAAAGATAGACATCTGCAGCCCTGCTTTACCACTTGTGAAACAACACCACAATCCACCCCCACCAATCCACTGCCCTACAGGTGGGGAGCTGAGGGCTTCAACCAGGATCCTTCAGCGGTTCGGTTCCTTAGTTTGGTACTATGTGTGCTTAATCCATTGCACCACCAGTATGCCACCACCCAGACCCCTGTGTTTCTTTTTCTAACAAGCATTTTCTAGCACAGAATGAGTGGTTTCTCTCTCTGTCCTCCTCCAAGGATAGGTTGTTGGTAGAATTTTCTGGTAGGATTATTCAACAAATACATTAAGTCCTCACTTAACGCTGTCAAGAGGTTCTTGGTAACTGTAACTTGAAGTAAGACAACATAAAATGAAGCCAGTTTCACCACGGATTAATTGCTATAAATGAGTTGTTTCTTTTAAAAAAAAAAAAAATTATTTATTTATTTTCCCTTTTGTTGCGCTTGTTGTTTAACATTGTTGTGGTTATTGATGTCATTGTTGTTGGATAGGACAGAGAGAAATGGAGAGAGGAGGGGAAGACAGAGAGGGGAGAGAAAGACAGACACCTGCAGACCTGCTTCACCGCTTGTGAAGTGACTCCCCTGCAGGTGGGGAGCCAGGGGCTTGAACCGGGAACCTTCCCATGGTCCTTGCGCTTTGCGCCACGTGCGATTAACCCTCTGCACCACCTCCCATGAGTTAAGTTTCTAAGTCAATTTTCTGGTCAAAAAAAATATCCCAGAGAGTAGGGCAGTAGCGCAGCGGGTTGAGCACACGTAGTGCAAAGCGCAAGGACATGCATAAGGATCCTGGTTCGAGCCCCCGGCTCCCCACCTGCAGGGAGGGTCGCTTCACAGGTGGTGAAGCAGGTCTGCAGCTGTCTTTCTCTCCCCCTCTCTGTCTTCCCTTCCTCTCTCCATTTCTCTCTGTTCTATCCAACAACGACGACATCAGTAACAACAACAGTAATAACTAGAACAATAAAACAAGGGCAACAAAAGGGAATAAATAAATATATATTTTTTAATTTTTAAATCCCAGATACTTCTAATGTTAAGAATTTTTGCATGCATGCATTCATTTCCTAACGCACTTGTTCTATTTAAAGGTCTCAGGTGACCAGAGTCTATCCCAATAGCTCAGGGTCAAGGCAGGACCCTTGCTAGGCAGGGAAGGAAGTTATCCTGTACCTCTCTGGGTTCTTCAGAGACTGGGAAAATAATGAAACATAGACCAGATAAAGCGATAAGAGAAAAAGTAAAGAGAAATTTATCAACAATGTCTATATCTCTTGTACATGTGGAAAAGACCTAGCAAAGCTAGGACTTACCATATGGTCTTTAAGTAGCTTCTCCAAGCAACTGATGGGAACATCAGTTAGAGTGGTTGCCAAGAAAGGTTTAGTAAAACTAAGACATGCAGCTTAAGTTCTCCCATTAAAAGTAATAAGGGGGGGTGGAATGGGTGGTAGCACAGCGGGTTAAGCACTTGTGGCACAAAGCACAAGGACCAGTGGAAGGATCCCAGTTCGAGCCCCTGGCTCCCCAACTGCAGGTGAAGCAGGTTTGCAGGTGTCTGTCTTTCTCTCCCCCTCTGTCTTCCCTTCTCTCTCCATTTCTCTCTGTCCTATCCAACAACAATAATAACTACAACAATAAAAAACAAGGGCAACAAAAGGGAATGAATAAATAAATAAATATGTTTTTAAAAAGCAATAAAGGGAATAAGGACTTTCCCTACAATGGGGGAGCTATGCTAACAGGATGCTCTTTCTTTGTACATGTTGGTGGTTTTTTTTTTGTTTTTTTTTTGCCAAGGTTATCTTTCACCTAGACTACAGAGCCCCTCCCATGAAATACATCTTTCAGCAAAGGCATGATTTGGAGTGTGACAGACTTTTACTCATCCACATTCTTCCACTATAGGGCACATCACACAGTCACTCTGACTGAGACAACTGAGACAAAACAATGAGCCTACTGTTGTACATATCTTTGGGGTGTGGGAGGAAACCAGTTACAGGGGAAAGCTCAAACAGACAAGAGGAGATGGGCCAACTCCACATTCCTACCCAGGTATGTGTTGCTTTTGTCTCATCAACATTATGAAGAAATGACTTTGAATACATAATGGAAGACCTTCTGTATTTACTAGAGTCTACTATGTGTCAGTCTTTGTACCTAATGTCAAGTGCAATTAAGCAAATGGAATACACTTAGGAGATGTGGGCAGAGACCATACAAGTAAAAGGGAACAATTTATGCAAAAGCCCTGGGGTAGGAAGGAGCTGGGTTGGTCCCGGGAACTCAAAGGATAATAGCTTTCAGTTATTTTCAGGGGGCGAAGGCCAGAACAGAATGACATAAGCTTGGCGAGAACAGCAAAAGTCAAATCATGCATAGCCTTGTAGGCCAGTGTAAGATATTCTTAAAATTTAACTCTCAGATTATTGTGGGTAAAGAGAAAGGGACTGGGCTGCAAGTGGTAAGAGGTGTATCAGATCTGAGAAGTAAAATTGCTACTTGGTGTGGGCTTACAGCAAAAGAGTAGAAGAGGAATCAAGAGAAATCCAGGTGGAATTTACTGTTGTGGTGAAGATAGACAAAAATGGGAGAGTGGGGACAGGGAGTTTCCCGCTTTGAGCAATTGCAAGCCTGGAATACCAGTGAATGAGCTGGGAAGAGTGGAGAAGGACAGATTGGGCTAGAAGGCTTTGAAAGGAATTGAGAGTTTGCTTGGAGTTCTGCGATGTTTGAGATTCCTGAGCGCTGTGGAGAGCGAAAAATCATTATCAATGGCATGTCCAAAGTCAGACGATGTGGCTAGCCGAGTTGACTGGGTATATGCTCTGCCAACATAGGTTTCAAGACATGTCAGAGATTGTCTCAGATGCAAAAAAGGGAATGAAAGGAGGTAGGCAAGAAATGGGGGAAGGGAAGAAAGAAGGAAACCAGGTCATGTAATGTACCAGAAGTCAGGAGAGGACAGTCAGCAGTATGCAATGCAGAGCAGCTTGAATTATGGCCAAGAGTGAAGTGATGATTAGACTAGACACCACTAGGGGCCTGGAGGCCTGAGTCAGGCCCTGAGGGACTGACCAGCAGGCTGCTGGCAGCCCACTGGAGGGCAGGGGAGAGGTGAACAATTTGAGAGCAAAAGCTGATAGTTCTTTGGGAAGAGACATAGGCAAGTTTATAAAAAGGAAATTCCCTGCCACCTTCCAGACACCAAGTTGCAGATGTTACCATGATTTCAGCCTGACTTCTCTGGGCAGACAACCTCACCAGTGTGCCTTGGAACTTCATCTCTGCAGAGCTCTGGCCCACTAGGGGAATATAGAAACAGGCTGAGGTATGAATCCACCTGCCAACTCCCATGTCCAATAGAGAAGCAAGTACAGAAGCCATAAATCCTACCTTCCACATCCCCAAAACAACTTTGATCCATACTCCCAGGGGGGGAGAAATGATAGGAGGAAGAGGAAGTGATAGGAGGAAGAGTGCTTTGAACTACAGCTCCATCAGCACCTGGAGAGAAAGGAGAAAAAGGAGGACATTTGTATGTAGTCATCATGAGTGGCTTGGAGGGGAAATAGGACTAAACCTGGAAGGAAAGGGGGGGCAATTATATACAAATATAGGCATATAGTTATAGAAATGATGGTTGGCCCATGTCTACAACCTGAGAACTGCAGTGGCTTGTAGTGGTAAGACTGGGCATTCAGAACTCTGGTGGTGGGAACAGTGTGGAATTATACCCCTGTTGACATTTAACTTTGTTAATCAATATTAAATCACTAATATAATTTTTAAAAAGAGAGAGAGAGAGAAAAAAAAGGAAATTCCAGAGAGGATGAACTTGGGTGTTGGAAGGGGTTGACATTAACTCAGTTTGTAGCTGACACAAGCTTCCTGTGGCTCCAGGGCATCCAAAGAAATAGACCACACTGAAGGCTAGAGCCAGGGGGCCCTGGTGCTAGCACACTGAGTTAAGCACATGTAATACCAAGTCCAAGGCTCCACACCTGAAGGGGGAGGGCGAGGGTCACTGCACAAGCGGTGAAACACGTCTATAGGTATCTCTCTGTCTCCTTCCCCTTTCTCAATTTCTCTCTGCCCTAGCCAATAAAATGTGTAAAATGGCTGCCAGGAGCAGTGGATTTGTAGTGTCAGCACCAACCTCCAGTGAGAACCCTGGAGGCTAAAAAAAAAAAAATCTAGAGTGTTGGGTAGTTGCCATCTCCCCCTGGCTTCTGCTTAACCATATGCCTATATAGGGATTTTACTGATCCAAAGCTTTGGTCTATTTACATAAATCACTTTTACATAAAGCACTCCAGGGCATTGGTGGTTCTATGATAGGATTCTCTCCTGCTCCACCCCCTCCTTGTCACACACTGATCCCTTCTTTGTCACACTCTGATTTTCACCAGTCACTTTTCTCTCCACCCTCTCTATATCACATCCTGTTTCCACCCTACTTGGAGAGTATAAAAACAGCTGCTCTTCTGATTAAAGACACTTGGAAATTGCTTTCCGGCTCCGAGAGTTCTAGAGTGTATCTCCTGCGGAAGTTGGTGCAGCACGAGTTCCTGATCCCTCTCCCACACAGCAGCCTAGATCAGCTCCAGTTGAGTTCTCTCCAACCCAGAGAGCACTAGCTCGGGAAGAAGTACCCTCAGGCTATCCCGGCATCTGGTGCCCGGAACAGGGACCTGTAAGCAGCAGATTTACAAGAAGACATCTTAGATAAGTACACACCATTTGGGTATCTGCAATATTGTGTTAAGGCACTGTGATTTTTTTTCTTTCTTATTGTTTTCCGGAGATCTTTCCACCATGGAAAATCTTTTCCAAATCCTGCATTCTTTTTCCAGTATACAATTTTTATATATCTGGGACATTTTTCTCGGGGCTTCACCTTATATCCTGTTGATCATCATAGCAGCTTTTAAGGGATATATAGGTCAACCTCTCAAAAGGCTTAAGGACCTAGAGGCTGAGGTCAAAGAGATAAAGGAAGTAATCATAGAACTTAACCAGCACCTTAAAAACAAGAAAAAGCAAAGGCCTGTCGTGATCTTGACCCACCCTAATTCCTCTGCATCTTGCCCTGAGGCCCCTATTTTGGCATCTTGCCCTGAGGCCCCTATTTTGGCAGACACGTGTCCGAATTCTCCTTTGGACTCCACAGCCACTTCTTCGGCTACCCCCATTTTGGCAGAAACGTGTCCGGAACCTCCTGCTGCCTCCATGGCTGCTTCTTCACCCCACCCTGTTTTGATAGACACATGTCCGAATTCTCCTGTAGCCTCCAAAACCACTTCTTCTTCTTCGGCCACTTGTCCAGAAGCTTCCACTTCGATGACTCCTCCTACCGCTACACACTTATCAGAGCAAGTCCACACATTTCCGGTCAATGTTGCCCCCAATAGACAAAAACCTCAGGCCTGGTATCCATATTCCACCACAGACCTGAAGGAACTACGCCAGGCTATCAAAGATGACGATGTTCATGCCCCATGGACCAGGTCCATTTTACAAGGCCTGCTTCAGAACCTTAATACCCCTCAAGATTGGAGAGATGTGACTCGTGCTACGCTCCCAGGCCCCCTCTTCCTGCAATGGGAGGCATTCTTTCGTGACGAATGTTTACAACAATCGCGGAAAAATATTCAAAATCAGCCAGAGGGTAATTTTGATGCATTGTTTGGAACAGGCCAATTAGAAACAGGGATTCAACAGGCGGAAGCCAAGTTTCCAGCGGGGTATTTTGATCAAGTACGCCTGTGTGCGTTAAAAGCATGGGAGCGATTAACACCACCCATGGGAGCAGCCTCAGCCCCCATTCTCTCCCTGCAACAAGAACCTGATGAATCCCTCGCTAAATTCATTGCCAGGGTCCAGTCGAGTTTGGAAAGGAAGATTTATAATCCTGACGCTCGTTTTCTCCTTCTGCGATCCATAGTCTGGGATGGAATGCTTCCGCATTTTCGACAGGCCTGTATCACTCTTAAAAACGAACACCCAGATACTTGGATTCTAGCTACACAGGATCTCAGATCAAGCTCTTTTCAAGGACCTATGTTACAGGCCTATGCAGCTACCTTACATAAGCAAAAAGGAGCTTGCTTTCAGTGCGGTCGCCAAGGGCATTGGCGTAACCAATGTCCAGAAAATAGACCGCGACCCCTCCTCCAGTCAGGGCCACCCCACCTCCAATCAGGGCAACCCCGCCTCCAGACAGGGAATCAGAGACCACGAATGCCTTGTCCCAGATGCCAGAAAGGATTTCACTGGAGGAGAGATTGTTGGTCAAGGTTCCATAGGAACGGCACGCCTCTGCCAAATGTAAACAGGGATTTAAACTAGGTATGGGGCTTCCCTTAGCCCTGCCCCCAAGAGGGAAGGAAGCAGGTCGCCCGCTTGGTGCTGTGCCCTTCTTCCACAAACAGAAGCCCAGCTTGGGACCCAATCCATCACTACACCCACCACGCCAAGTAACAATAACAGAGGGTGAGCAGAAGGAGGAACCCGCGCGCGGTATGTGGGAACTTCCAGCATAGAAATAACCGGCTGGAGCAAGAGAACAGCTCAAATTCAGAGCCTGAGATTTTATGGACCACCCCTGTTTTAGAAAGGGGTCACCCAACTATGACAGTAAAGATTGGTAATATTCCTTTTAAATGTTTGATTGACACGGGAGCAGATAAGACAATATTAAGACAAGCAGAGGTTCCCCAGAGTTGGGAACTCCTCCCAGGACCACGCTTACATGGTGTTGGAGGATTGACTCAGGCATTCCGCACACGAGATTCCCTTGTGTGGGAAGATCCAGAAGGGACTACCGGACGCTTTCAGCCTTTAATAGCTGATATAAGCACCAATTTATTGGGAAGAGACTTGCTGGAATCTTTAGATGTAGTGATATCCTCAGACACCTCTGCAGGACACCACACTCACTCCTGTGAGACTGCTAGACCCAACCAGCACCCCCAATACTAACTGCCACTGTTCGTAACAGAACTCCCCGCTTAGATTGGCTTTCTAATGAGCCTGTCTGGGTGGAACAGTGGCCTTTGCCTAGGGAGAAGCTAGAAATTTTTAAAAAACTCGTCCAAGAGCAGTTATCTTTGGGACACATTCGTCATTCTCGGAGCCCATGGAATACTCCAGTCTTTGTAATTAAAAAGCGCTCAGGAAAATGGCGCCTCCTCCAAGATCTTCGTGCAGTTAATAAAACCATGCAGGTTTGGGGCTCCCCCCAAAGGGGTTTGCCTCTTGCTTCCGCAATTCCCACAGGAATTCCAATCATAGCTATTGATATACAGGATTGTTTTTTCTCTATTCCCTTACACCCACAAGATTGTAAACGTTTTGCTTTCTCTGTTCCTTCTATTAATAATGCCAGCCCTGCCGATAGATTTGAATGGGTGGTACTGCCCCAGGGCATGGCTAATAGTCCTACTATTTGTCAAGAGGTTGTTAAATCTGCCCTTTTCCCATATATTCATAAGGGCCTTAAGGTTTTTCATTATATGGATGACGTGTTAATATGGGGAGAATTAGATACAGGTCTCTCCGCCCTACGTGATTTTCTAATCCCTGCCTTAAAGAGAAGTGGACTTAATGTAGCTCCTGAGAAGATACAGCTAATCCCTCCAATATCTTTCTTAGGCTCAGAGATTTCCCTAACGCAGATTCGTCCTTTAAAACCTTGTGTTACTTTTCCTTCTAATCTCACTCTTGCTTCTTTACAAAGTTTTCTTGGAAATTTGAATTGGCTTAGGCAGTATCTTTATCTGCCTACGAGCTGCCTGCAACCACTGTTCGATCTGTTAAAAGGAAACAAACAGCCCTCCTCAAAGCGTATGTTAACCCCCGAAGCATCCTTGGCTCTGGAAAAAGTTAACCAGGCTCTCCAGGACATGCACCTCGTTCGATTCTCCCCCTCCTCTCCAGTAAATCTTCTAATCTTTAACTCCACCCCCACGGTAGTGGGGGCATTGTGGCAGAAACATGGCGTTCTCGAATGGCTTCATACGCCAGTAGGCGGAGCTCCAAGACACCTTACCGAGATTGATGCCTTAGCATTTATGGTTCGCCAAGGAAGAAACAGATCGGTTCAGGTCTTAGGAAGGGAACCAGATTCAATCATTCTTCCCTTTTCTCTCACTGATACAGAATGGCTCATACGCCACCATTCTCATTTTGCCATAAGTTTAATGGGTTTTCCAGGACAATTAGATAATCATTTTCCCTCTAATAATTTGATAGCTTCTTTACCTCTGTTGCCTCTACTAGTACCTAAACTTTTCTCTCGAGATCCCATCCCCTCTGCTCCTACAGTGTTCACTTATGGTGGAAAAAAGGGAGCTGCTGCCCTTATATATTATCCAGACCAGCAATACCCCAAACCTCTCTTTACTGAACTTCCTGATAATTCCCCTCAGTACAAAGAACTTTATGCTGTTTTCCTTGCATTAAAAGCTGTACCAGAATCCTTCAACCTTTTTTCTGACAGTGTGTATACTGTTAACTTACTTCCATGGCTTGCTCGATCTTATGTAAGAATTGATGACAACCCACTTTCTCCTCTTTTAATTCAAATTGCCTCTATGCTCTGTTCTCGAACCCATCCACTGTATGTTCAGCACCTACGTTCCCACAGCCCTCTTCCTGGTCCCCTGTCCGAAGGGAATGCTGCAGCTGACCGCCTTGCCTCCACAGGAATTCTCCTAGCCTCTGTCTCTAATCCTGCTGACTTTCATTCCCTAACCCATGTTAATCTTAAAGGTCTTCGAGCTCAATTTCCTGATATTCCTCTGCCACAGTTAAAACGTATTCTTGCTACATGTTCCTCCTGTGCAGGTCTAATCAAAACACCTGCTATTCAGACTCTGGGGGTTAATCCTCGAGGTTTAAAAGCCAACGCTCTTTGGCAAATTGATGTTACCCACATACCTAACTTTGGCAAACAAAAATATGTGTTCGTCTCAATTGATACCTTCTCTAAGTTTATGTGGGCTACAGCTCAGACTGGAGAAAACTCAAAAAAGCTTATAAGCCATATGCTCTCCTCTTTTGTTGTAATGGGCTTACCTCTTCAACTTAAAACGGATAATTGACCTGCTTTTACCAGCAAACAATTTAAAGATTTTTGTTCCCTCTGGAACATTACTCATACTACAGGCATTCCGTATAATCCACAGGGACAAGGCATTGTTGAGAGGGCCCATAAAACTCTTAAGGCTCAATTAAATAAAGAAAAAGGGGAAATGTACCCCCCAATATCCAGCTGGCAAAAGCCTTAACTACATTAAATCTCTTTAATATTTACAAAAACTCCGACCAATCTCCTATAATTCTTCATTGGCAAACACCACCCACCCTCCCAGCTATTAAAGTCAAATGGAAAGACCCACTTGATAAAATTTGGAAAGGACCTGACCCCCTGTTGACTATGGGGAGGGGTTTCGCATGTATTTTTCCACAAAATTACTCCAAGCCTGTTTGGGTTCCTGCCCGCCATGTCCGGCAATACCCACATGATGGCGCTGATATCCCTGAAGAACAAGAAACACTGAAAGAAGACTGGCTGCAAGAGGACTGGCTACAGGATGCACCCCAGGATCCATAATACAACATGGCAGAATCAAAAAAAAAAATCTGATTCACAGAACTCCCCCCCCCCCCGAATGAATGTCTTATGCTATGACTGGCCAGTTGTGTTTTGTGAGTGAGTGAGTGAGTGAGTGAGTGAAAAAAAAAAAACTGAGTGACCAAAATTTTTGTATGACCCATTGTGCTCAGAGTACTCTGAAAGTTAACTGACTTTATATCAAACGGCTAGACGCAGCCATGGTTTCTGGAGACGTCCAGAAACAGTCCAAAAATTGTTCATTCCCCCTTTTGATTTCTTTTTTAAGTCTTGATGCCAATATGAAATGTTTAGTCTTAAACTGTGTGAGTAAAGATGGTTCAACTATGACAGTAGTTCTAAATTCACATTTGAAATGATATATCTTATTTACAAGTTTTTCTCCTCCTGTGTGTTATAAACTATATGTTTAATATGCGTGTTTCAAGTTTGGTAAACATTAACTTAACAGTTAAATTGTAACTTCGAAGTTACATTTTTACGAGAAGAGGTAAAATCAATTCATTTAAGTAACTGAGTGTTTAAGGTAAAACTCTAAATATTCAATGTGACAATTCATCATCTCCTAAGTTAAAATACAGATTCTCTATACAGGACATTTTTGGAGGGCCCCCAAACATGTCCTGTAAGCTATCTTGTGGAAATTAATCCACAACAAATTTGGCATCAATCTGATATTGTAAATGTACCAAAAAAAAAAATTGTCACTAAAATGTGTTAACTCTAGTAACCTGAGTTTGCTTAAAAACCCAATGTAAAAATAGTCAAGAATCAATATATGTAACTTAAACTCGGTATGAAAACTTTGCTATATAAAGACTGCTACATGAGGTCACGTAAGATGACCTTTACACAAAATTATAAAGATACCTAAACCAGTTATAATCATTGAGTTATCAATTGTAGTAAACTTCTAATTTGTTACAAAGTTTTTTCATAAGTAATTGACTACAGCTATGACAAGCCTTCGCATAAAGAAGCATCTGCTCATATAGAATCCCCAGAAATCCATCTTGGACCCCTGACCTCTGACATCACCCACAATTACAGCCATCCCCAGAAACCCATGATGTGACCTGACACGATCTGGAGAACCTGATTCACAGACTCCGAAGGACAAGACTTTCCTACTGCCTTTCTCTCAACCATCGGTGTCTGCTCTTCCTGCTTCTGTTTCGCCCATCATGTTTTGGCGGTTCCAGGTCACTCTCTACAGAGAAGAAAAGTTCCGGTGGCCATCCTCCTCCATCAAGATAGACATGTGGGATTTATTTCCTGGCCGTTGACATTGGACTGATGCTTCTATAGAACTTGCTGGACACTCCTTTTATACCGCTGGACTTCTTGAAGAATGACTGTAGCAGTTCATAGAACTTACCGCCAGCTGACTCGGGATTTTGCAATGCCAGATCACCCCTCTAGCCCCTCGGCTTATCAGGCCCCCACTCCTCCACCCATCAGGCTCACTCTGTCTCTTGCTACTCTTACTTATCCCTCCCTGTCTTGTGCTAGTTATTTTTGAAGACACTTACACACTATCATTCTGCTTTCTTCCCAACAGGTTTCCGTTCACCCCTACACTGCTATTACCCTGACAGAGATGAAGCCTTTTACAGACATTGACCCAGTTATATATGGCCATTAAGTAAGAGGAAGATGTTGGGGAATTGTGAGGATATGGTTGAGCTTGGAAGGGCTTGAGCCTGAGGGGTGTGTCAATCCTGTTAGTCTCTCTCTCCACGGAGAGGTTGAGCAAGGAGGGACAGTAGAACCCCAAAAAAGGTGTGCCTCTTATCAGTCTCCCTGCCTCACAAAGTGCCCCGCACTCCTGATACTATGGCAAAAAGTTAAAAAGAAAGGGGGAGATGTTGGGTAGTTGCCATCTCCCCCTGGCTTCTGCTTAACCATATGCCTATATAGGGATTTTACTGATCCAAAGCTTTGGTCTATTTACATAAATCACTTTTACATAAAGCACTCCAGGGCATTGGTGGTTCTATGATAGGATTCTCTCCTGCTCCACCCCCTCCTTGTCACACACTGATCCCTTCTTTGTCACACTCTGATTTTCACCAGTCACTTTTCTCTCCACCCTCTCTATATCACATCCTGTTTCCACCCTACTTGGAGAGTATAAAAACAGCTGCTCTTCTGATTAAAGCTCGGGAAGAAGTACCCTCAGGCTATCCCGGCACTAGAGCTGACTAAAGAGAGAACCAGAGCCATCGATGTGCAGTCAAATTTGGGACAAGAGCCCTTTTAATGTTCCCTGCTTCCTCTTAGTGCCCATATTCAAGATGCTGATGTCAAAGATTCCCTACCTAGCCCCTGTCATAGATCTGGTCCTGCTCTGTTCGGCTCAGCTAGTGGCCCTGAGTTCATCCTCTCTAGAATCTGTGCCTCTGCCTTTTCTCTGTAACCTCTATTTTTCTTGCTTTCTTTCCTCCCTTCCACACTTTCTTCCATCCTTTCTCCTTTCTTTCTTTCTTTCTCTTTTCTTTCCTTTCTTTCTTTCTCTCTCTGCCTCTCTTTCTTCTTTTTTTTTTAAATATTTATTTATTTATTCCCTTTTGTTGCCCTTGTTGTTTTATTGTTGTAGTTATCGATGTCGTTGATGTTGGATAGGACAGAGACAGAAATGGAGAGAGGAGGGGGAGACAGAGAAGGGGAGAGAAAAATAGACACCTGCGGACCTGCTTCACCGCCTGTGAAGCGACTCCCCTGCACGTGGGGAGCCGGGGGTGCGAACCAGGATCCTTAAGCCAGTCCTTGTGCTTTGTGCCATCTGCGCTTAACCCACTGAGCTACAGCCCGACTCCCTCTGCCTCTCTTTCTTACTTTCTTTGTTCTTCCCTTTTCTCTCTATTTTTTTTCTTTTTGTGCCACCAGGGCCTCATGTATGCTTGATTTTCATCACTTCTAGGCTAGAGCTTTCATTATTTTCAATATATATTGAGGGAGGGAGGAAGAGAGAGAGAGAAATCATAGTACCAGAGCTTCCCTGATGTTGTGATGATACTCCCGTGAGGTGTTGGAGCTCGAACCCAGGTCTCATGCATGGCAAGGGAGGTCTGCTACAAGACCTGTGTTAGCTTCTGACCACCTCTATCTCTGAAGTAACATTCCTAAGCCACAGGTATATCTTCTTCATCCAGCATGCCAGAATCAAGAAGTTCCCTATCAGGAACAACAGAGGTAAGAGAAAGTTATAGGAGAAACCCCGTATCTGTGTTCTGACTCTGAAGGGAATCTTTCTCTGGCCTAGTTGCTGTTGCCTTTCAGAGGAAAATCAGGAACTTCCTTTCCAGTCTATCTTCAGTGTGGTTCCTTGGGCCATTCTGTGGTCCAAGATTTTTCTTCAATATTAGAAAGAAAATAGCTATGAAAATCCAAGGGGGCAGGAGGACTTCTGGAAGTGGGCCCTATAAGTAACATTCTGTGTAATCACCAAAGAATTTTCTCTGAAGAAGACTGCCTTCAGATTCATCCTGGGAGTGCTTTCTTACCAGAGTTAGTGAGCAGGTAAATTTTACAGGCTTCCATCTCTTTTTTTAAAATACCTTGAGCATACACCTACTCAGTGCAGCTACTGTTCCTGTTTTGAACTAAGTGCAGAAGCCACTGTGTGTCTCCATGTGGAGTGTGTACTATGCTATGTTTTAGTTGAAATGTCTCAAGCAGCACAAACATTCTTTTGTTCTGATGGCAGTCCTTAGTTTGCATATTGTTCCTCTGTGTCCTGAGAGCTACTGAAAGTCTAGTGCAAAAAGGAACAGAGGCTACATGGGCAAAGGAGAAATGATAATTGCTTGTCAGGCAAGAAAACAGTATTTCATTATATTTGGGGAGGGGGTGGCTGCTCCCTTAACAATATGCCTCAAACTAGGGGCCTTAAAACAACAGAAACACCCCCACACCTATGGACATCTAATCTTTGACAAAGGTGCCCAGACTATTAAATGGGGAAAGCAGAGTCTCTTCAACAAATGGTGTTGGAAACAACAGGTTGAAACATGCAGAAGAATGAAACTGAACCACTGTATTTCACCAAATACAAAAGTAAATTCCAAGTGGATCAAGGATTTGGATGTTAGACCAGAAACTATCAGATATTTAGAGGAAAATATTGGCAGAACTCTTTTCCGCATAAATTTTAAAGACATCTTCAATGAAACGAATCCAGTTACAAAGAAGACTAAGGCAAATATAAACCTATGGGACTACATCATGTTAAAAAGCTTCTGCACAGCTAAAGAAACCACTACCCAAACCAAGAGACCCCTCAGAATGGGAGAAGATCTTTACATGGCATACATCAGACAAGAGGCTAATAACCAGAATATATAAAGAGCTTGCCAAACTCAACAACAAGACAACAAATAACCCCATCCAAAAATGGGGGGAGGACATGGACAGAATATTCACCACAGAAGAGATCCAAAAGGCTGAGAAACACATGAAAAAATGCTCCAAGTCTCTGATTGTCAGAGAAATGAAAATAAAGACAACAACAAGATACCACTTCACTCCTGTGAGAATGTCATACATCAAAAAAGGTAACAACAGCAAGTGCTGGAGAGGGTGTGGGCTCAAAGGAACCCTCCTACACTGTTGATAGGAATGTCAATTGGTCCACCTTCTGTGGAGAACAGTCTGGAGCTCTCTCAGAAGGCTAGAAATGGACCTACCCTATGATCCTGCAATTCCTCTCCTGGGGATATATCCTAAGGAACCCAGCATATCCATCCAAAAAGATCTGTGTACACATATGTTCTTGGAAGCACAATTTGTAATAGCCAAAACCTGGAAGCAACCCAGGTGTCCAACAACAGATGAGTGGCTGAGCAAGTTGTGGTATATATACACAATGAACTACTACTCAGCTGTAAAAAATGGTGACTTCACCGTTTTCAGCCCATCTTGGATGAACCTTGAAAAATTCATGTTAAGTGAAATAAGTCAGAAACAGAAGGATGAATATGGGATGATCTCACTCTCAGGCAGAAGTTGAAAAACAAGTTCAGAAGAGAAAACACAAGTAGAACCTGAACTGGAATTGGTGTATCACACCAAAGTAAAAGACTCTGGGGTGGGTGGGGAGAATACAGGTCCAAGAAGGATTCAGAGGACCTAGTGGGTTGTATTGTTATATGGGAAACTGGGGAATGTTATGCATGTACAAACTATTGTACTTACTGTTGAATGCAAAACATTAATTCCCCAATAAAAAAAAATCAGAGTAAAATAAAAAAACAAACAGGGAGTGGGAGGGTAGCGCAGCAGCTTAAGCGCATGTGGTGCAAAGCACAAGGACCTGCATAAGGATGCCTGTTCGAGGCCCCCCCCCCCCCCCCCCGCTCCCCACCTGCAGGGGAGTCGCTTCACAAGCCGTGAAGCAGCTCTGCAGGTGTCTATCTTTCTCTCCCCCTCCTCTCTCCATTTCTCTCTGTCCTATCCAACTACGACATCAATAACAACAATAATAACTACAACAATAAAACAACAAGGGCAACAAAAGGGAAAATAAATATAAAAACTTTTTTTTTAAGTTTAAAAAAGAAAAACAGAAACAGCACTCCCCAGGGAGTAGGCATTAATGATTATACAAATGACTTTTATGTCTGAAGCTCTCAGCTCCCTGGTTCAGTCCCCAGTGTCAATATGACAGAAGAGCCATGCTTTTTCTGAAACCAATAATAGGGGAATCCTTTGTCAGTGGTTACTCAGCAAGCTTTGCTGTTCCTTGGTTTACATCTCTATAACTCTCCTCTGCCTTCCTCACATAATGTTTTCTACACTTGCACTTGTCTTCTTATAAAGATACCAATTATATTTGATTAAGGATCTACCCCACACCAGTATGATATCATCTTAACTAATTTCTTTCTTTGTTTCTTCCTCTCTTTTTTAATTTTATTTTATTAGTGGTGATTTAATAATGATCGACAGGATTGTGGGATAAGAGTGGTACAATTCCATACAATTTCCACCACAAGAGTTCTGTATCCCATCCCCTCCATTGGAAACTTCCCTATTCTTTATCCCTCTGGGAGTATGGACCCACGCTCTTTAAAAAATATTTTTAACTTTATTAAATTGAGAGGGAGGGAAGGGATAGAGAGGAAGAGACCGAGAGACACCTGCAGCACTGCTTCACCACTTGTGAAGCTTTCCCCCTGCAGGTGGGGACCACGGGATTTAACTGAGGTCCTTATGCATAATAATAGGTGCACTTAACCAAGTGTGCCACCACCTGGCCCCTTTAATTTAATTTAATTTTTTTTTAATTTTACCAGAGCACTGCTCAGCTCTGGCTTATGGTAGTGTAGGGGATTAAACCAAAGACCTTGGAGCCTCAGGCAAGAGAGTCTCTTTGCATAACTATTATGTTATCTCCCCTACATTTTTGTTTTTGTAACCCTAATTCCAATTAGGACTTCAGTGTAACTCTTTTTTTTTTTTTTTTTCTCTAAGGATTCAATAATTTTTATGAGAGAGAATGAGAAACCAGAGCATTGCTAAGTTTTGCCATATGATAGTGCTGGGAATCAAGCATGGGACCTGGCCAGTCTTGTAATCTACCATTGAACTGTCTCCAAAATATTTTTTGCAGAGACACAATTCATCCATGACACTCATTTCCTTTTCTTTCTTCCTTTTTTTTACCAGAGCACTGTTTAGCTCTGGCTTATGGTGGTGTGGGGGCTTGAACCTGGGACTTTGGAGCCTCAGGCATGTGAGTCTGTTTGCACAACCATTATGCTATCTACCCTCCACCCCCATAACACTCATTTTCATGAAAAAACAGGAGGAAGGTAGAGCAGAGAGTAAGGAAGGAAGAAATTAATTAATGAGTAATGGATTGGAAGATTAGTTGTCCCTATTACTGTTTCTGGATCACTACTTTCCTATTCACTTGCAGCACAGCAACAAAGAAAAAAGAGAAAGAGAGAAAGGAAGAGAAAAGAAAAGAAAGAAAGAAAGAGACAAAGAAAGAAAGAAAAAGAGAGAGGAAGGAAGGAAGGCAGGAAGGAAGGCAGGCAGGCAGGCTACTAGGAACTCCTGCTATTTGGCTAAATTGTCCTACCTCCCTTTTTTCAGGAAAGTATTACTGTATATTAGTTGGTTTTTTATCTCTCTTCCTCTACTAAATATTGGACAATGGCTCCTAAACTACTGGGTTGTCAGAAAAGTCATGATGTGGTTTTTTTTTTTCTATGCTTTTCTAAATTTTTTAAAATCTCCTTGATTTATTTAATAGAGATAGTTAGAAATTGAGAAGGAAAGGGGAAGAGAGAGAGAGAGAGACCTGCAGCACTGCTTCACCACTTGTGAAGTTTTACCCTGTAGGTGGGAACCAGGGACTTGTGCTCATGTGTGCTCAACCTGGTGTACCACCACCTGGCCCTCCTTTTCTGTGCCATGTGTGCTTAACCCACTGCACTACTGCCCGACTCCCATGGCCCTCCTTTTCTATGCTTTCTTATGCAAATAGTTGTGAGTTTTCTGACAGCCCCAAATGTTGTTTATTCCAGATCACATAGGAACTTGGCAACGCACACACACACACACCACTGTATCCTACTCTAAAAACCTGTCTCTGTGGGAGTCGGGCGGTAGTGCAGTTGATTAAGCGCAGAGGCGCAAAGTACAAGGACCAGCCTTAAGGATCCCTGTTCAAGCCCCCCCTCCCCAGCTCCCCACCTGCAGGGGAGTTGCTTCACAGGTGGTGAAGCAGATTTGCAGGTGTCTATCTTTCTCTCTACCTCTCTGTCTTCCCCTCCTCTCTCCATTTCTCTTTGTCCTATCCAACAACAACTACAATAATAAAACAACAAGTGCAACAAAAGGGAATAAATAAATAATCTGTCTCATTTTTTTTTTCTTTGCCACCAGGGTTATTGCTGGGGCTCGATGCCTGCACTACAAATCCATTGTTGCCCTTGTTGCCGTTATTATTGTTGTTATTGTTGTTGTTGTTGGATAGAACAGAGAGAAATCGAGAGAGGAGAGAAGGGGAGAGAAAGATAGACACCTGCAGACCTGCTTCATGGCTTGTGAGGTGACCCCTTGCAGGTGGGGAGCCGGTGTGGAGGGGCTCGAACCAGGATCCTTACATTGGTCTGTGCACTTCGCACCATGGGTGCTTAACCCGCTACGCTACTGCCCAGCCCCCTTGTCTCTGTCTCTTTGACTGGCTTGTAAAATTATTTATCATACTGATAGCATAGTTTGTGAATCAGTAACCTTGAGCACCGGGCTTGTATTTCTGTCCCAACCTTTTTCAGCATTGGAAGACTTCATCAGACTCAGTCAGCACCAGACTTTACACATGTCCTAGCCTCTTCACCCTCAGTGTCTCCCCCTCCATCAGAGCCAGCTGCTCCTACAGCTGCGCTAGACCTTGTCATCATCATCTCTCTAATCTGAGGTGACCCCTATTCCAGTAGATTAGTCGCATTTGGTCGGGGCAGAATGATAAAGCACGTTCACTATTTTCCTCTCTCAATTATCCTTTCAACTCCCCCTATAAGCAATTTCTTTTTCCCCTTTAGCCCTAGAGTAGGCCATCAACTTTTCAGTCTACATTCAGGCCATAGACATTCTCTAGGAAACTCTCAGTCACAAGAATGGTCTCAGTCCAAGAGTTAAAATGTTCAGTAGAATTTGAATCACATTGGAAGTGGACGTTCCTCCCCATCGCTACTGCTATTGGCTGGGACACTGTGGAGGGAAAGCATATAGATGGCTGCTTCTCTCTTCCCATTCCCATTCTGCTCCTTCTGTCTCCTCCAGGATTGATATAGAAGAAAGAGGAGAGGTTGTCAAAGTCCCACTCAGTTGTTGATGCAGACACAACCCAATGTGGCTGTCTCTGAGGCTACAGAGGTTATTGCTCACTCTTTACTTCTGTTGGGTGATTTGGGGAATGTGGGGGGGAGATATTCCCCCTTGGAACACTCAGGTAAGTTTCCATGATGGAGGCAATCTAGCCTCCTGCTGACTTCCTATAATTTTTTCTTCAGCCCTTGGGCATCTGGTATTCATTCCCTCCAGCCAGATTCCTCCTGGGACCTGGGATAGCTCCAGACTGGCTTCTCCCACAGGCCCACATTGACCCAAGAGACTAGTCACCACCCTACCCCATCTTCCTAATATGCCTTTGCCCCACCCCTACTTCCATTACTGATTTGATCAGAGCTCCTCTTGCCAATCCTACATTCTTCAGACTTAAGGAGGCACATCTGAAGTTCCTAACATAGTTCCTTAAAATATCCCTCTTTGGTTTAAGGAGAGAGGGATACTATGACTTTCACCTAGAAGAAAGAAGCCAAGGCACTCCAACAACTTCCCCCAAAGGATTCTTGTCTCTCAATTTTTTTCAACTCCAATGCTTGTACACATGCTAGGTGGGACAAGCAAGGCCAGTTGAATCTTCTTTGCCTACATAGGACTACATAGGTGACACAGCCCTTCACTGTAGCACCTATTGTTTCCTTTTCAGCACCTCAGCCAAAACTCAAACAGAAAGAAGCCCAGTTGACATCCTGTTGACACAGCATACTGCCCACTAATTTAGGAAGTGGGTAGATTTCTAGTTAAACAGTTCTTCACTAAGACTATTACTGACCTCAAGGGGACGCTTCCCCATTAACAGTCCCTTCCTCTCCCTCCCAGGTTAGATTTTTAGTTTCCATACTTTCAGTAATCATCTTGTCAATACCATAAATTCCTTGGTCTTTTCCTTACGTCTGTCTAGAGAAATCTTCATCCTAATTTAACTCGAGAGCCTACATTCTGCACACCTTCACCCAGGCTGTCACACACAATGAGAAACAAAAAAGGGCAAGCTCACAGGATTATGACTCTGGACCCACAACCCTGTTAAACTTCTTTGGCCAAGTGGCTCTCTTAAAGTATTCTCCACTCTCCTCCACCTCTAGTCTCTCACTTTGTTGTTATTCTCAGAAAGTACCCTATCCTTTTTTTTTTCTTAGAAAATATGGAAGTTATGGTCTGGGAGGTGGAGCAGGTGACTAAGGCACTAGACTCTCAAGCATGAGGTCCTGAGTTCAATCCCTGGCAGCACATGTACCAGAGTGATGTCTGGTTCTTTCTCTCCCTCTCTCCTATCTTTCTCATTAATAAATAAGTGAAATCTTTAAAAAAAAAAAAAAAAAAAAAGGATGGGGGTAGATAGCATAATGTTTATGCAAACAGACTTTCATCCCTGAGGCACCAAAGTCCCAGGTTCAATCCCCTACACCACCATAAGCCAGAGCTGAGCAGTGCTCTGGTTAAAAAATAAATTAACCAAACAGACATGATGGGCCTAGACCTCAAATAAATCCCTCTCTCCATTGTTGCCGGTCATCTCTATCAGGAACAACATGTCCATAGTGGCTTTTAAAAAAATTTTATTATCTTTGTTTATTTATTGGATAGAAACAGCCAGAAATTGAGAGGGAAGGGGGTGGTAGAGAAGGGAGAGAGACAGAGAGACCCCTGCTTCACCACGTGCAAAGCTTTTCCCCTGCAGGTGGGGACTGGAGGCTAGAACCCAGGTCCTTGTGCATTGTGACATGTGTACTCAACTAGGTGCACCACCACCTGGCCCGAACAGAGTGTTTTTTTTAACCACCACCAACAACAAAAACAAGCCTTTGCACAAGCAATTTTCCTCCCTATTTTTAAGAGAGAAATAGACTCAGATTATAAATTGGCACATAACATCACTCAGCTGGTAAGTAAAGAGGGATTCACATCCAGGTAGTCTGGTCCTATGGCCATTTCTATTCTCTGCTTCCTGGTTACTATGAAAAATTGCTTATGTGTTTATCTGTATTGTTTTTATTGCATTATCTTGGCTCCTCATGAATTGCTCCCCCCCCCCCCCGCATTTTACACTAAATTTAAAATTTGCAAAAAATCTGCAGAAATAGTATAATATATCCCTATATTTAGGTACAAACACACATTGATGTACATACAGACAGAGGTGATTAAATGGTAACATAAGTCGATTTCAGTTACCATGGTATACTCACTTGTAACTGCGTCACGTACAAACTTCACTGTCAGAGCTTCAGTCTGCAAGTGAACACACCTAGTGAATGTCCATCATGATCAGTGATGACAGTCAGTCAAGACACCTTCAGTTGCTGATGGCAATTGATCACTGTACAACTGCTACATGGCTAAGGCAGCAGCAATTATATTGCCTCCTTGTCTCCTAATGACAAACTCATGTGCTGTTTTATTTTATCTGTTAAAGATTTATTTATTTATTTAATTTCTTTATTGGGGAATTAATATTTTACATTCAACAGTAAATACAATAGTTTGTACATGCATAACATTTCCCAATTTCCCATATAACAATACAACCCCCACTAGGTCCTCTGTCAACCTTCTTGGATCTGTATTCTCCCTACCCACCCACCCCAGAGTCTTTTACTTTGGTGCAATACACCAATTCCAGTTCAGGTTCTAGTTGTGTTTTCTCTTCTGAATTTGTTTTTCAACTTCTGCCTGAGAGTGAGATCATCCCATATTCATCCTTCTTTTTCTGACTTATTTCACTTAACATGAATTTTTCAAGGTTCATCCAAGATGGGCTGAAAACAGTGAAGTCATCATTTTTTATAGTTGAGTAGTATTCCATTGTATATATATACCACAACTTGCTCAGCCACTCATCTGTTGTTGGACACCTGGGTTGCTTCCAGGTTTTGGCTATTACAAACTGTGCTGCCAAGAACATATGTTTACACAGATCTTTTTGGATGGGTGTGTTGGCTTCCTTAGGATATATCCCCAGGAGAGGAATTGCAGGATCATAGGGTAGGTCCATTTCTAGCCTTCTGAGAGTGCTCCAGACTGTTCTCCACAGAAGGTGGACCAATTGACATTCCTACCAGCAGTGTAGGAGGGTTCCTTTGAGCCCACACCCTCTCCAGCATTTGCTGCTGTTACCTTTTTTGATGTATGACATTCTCACAGGAGTGAAGTGGTATCTTGTTGTTGTCTTTATTTTCATTTCTCTGACAATCAGAGACTTGGAGCATTTTTTCATGTGTTTCTCAGCCTTTTGGATCTCTTCTGTGGTGAATATTCTGTCCATGTCCTCCCCCCATTTTTGGATGGGGTTATTTGTTGTCTTGTTGTTGAGTTTGGCAAGCTCTTTATATATTCTGGTTATTAGCCTCTTGTCTGATGTATGCCATGTAAATTTTGTGAGAGGTCTCTTGGTTTGTGAGAGGTCTCTTGGTTTGTGAGAGGTCTCTTGGTTTGTGAGAGGTCTCTTGGTTTGGGTAGTAGTTTCCTTTGCTGTGCAGAAGCTTTTTAATTTTATGTAGTCCCATAGATTTATGCTTGTCTTAGTCTTCTTTGTAATTGGATTCATTTCATTGAAGATGTCTTTAAAATTTATGCGGAAAAGAGTTCTGCCAATATTTTCCTCTAAGTATCTGATAGTTTCTGGTCTAACATCCAAATCCTTGATCCACTTGGAATTTACTTTTGTATTTGGTGAAATACAGTGGTTCAGTTTCATTCTTCTGCATGTTTCAACCCACTGTTTCCAACACCATTTGTTGAAAAGACACTGCTTTCCCCATTTAATAGTCTGAGCACCTTTGTCAAAGATTAGATGTCCATAGGTGTGGGGGCTTACTTCTGGGCTCTAAATTCTATTCCATTGGTCAGTATATCTATTCATGTTCCAGTACCAAGCAGTTTTGATGACAATGACCCTATAATACAATTTGAGATCTGGAAGTATGATGCCTCTGGTTCTGTTCTTTTTTCTCAAGACTGTTTTGGCAATTCTAAGTCTTTTCTGGTTCCAGATATAAAGATTTATTTATATATTTATGAGAAAGATAGAGACCAGAGGTCTCAACTTTTCAACCTCAACTAGGGCCCAGGTAACTATATGACAAGGTATAATGACAATTTTATAATCTCTTCCTCTCCCTCTCCCTCTCCCTCTCCCTCTCCCTCTCCCTCTCCCTCTCCCTCTCCCTCTCCCTCTCCCTCTCCCTCTCCCTCTTTCTCTCCCTCTCTCTCCTCTCAGCTGTGGCTACTCTTAATGCTAGGAATGTAAGCTTTCACTTTTGAAATCCTGGAAGCACCAAACAGCAAATAACTAAATAACTCTTCTGTCCAAAGATCAAAACCAAGCAACTCTATGACTAGAGTTATTTTTTCAACCCTCTCACACACTTTTAATGACTGAAATGCCATCATATTCTCTCTCTCTCTCTCTCTCTCTCTCTCATCTCCAAAACTTCACCAAACCAACCTTTTCAGGTAGAAACAGAGACAGAGGGGCGGTGGGAGAGAAGGAAAGAGGCCACAGCTTTGAAGTGCAGCGGCTGGACTCAAACCTAGGTAGTGTGCATGACAGACCAGGGATACATCCAGGTGAGCTGTCTTGCTGAGATATAAATACCATTGATTCAAAGGAGCCCCTCTCTCTGCCCTTAGGTGTTCTCTATCTCAGACAACATCTACTCTTAAGGAAAGACTGAAAACCTGAACACTGACAATGAAGTAACTGCCAGCAGCTTACAAAGATACACCTTCCAGCAAGGTTCTGTTATGAGGGCATAACAGACTCTGTAGCTTTATGTTGACCTGAATTGACGTATAACTCAGAGGGTTAAGGTAGAACTCCAAATCCAACTGCTCTCATGAAATTATTGCTTCTAGGGTGGTAGCCATCTTGACAATTCAAATAGGAGAGTGCCAGAATTTTGGCTAACCAGAAAAATCTTTGATTGAAATATTGTCTTAGGGCAGGGGGCAATAGCATGATAGTTAATACAAAAGATTTACATATTCGAGGCTCAAGTTCAGGAGCCAGATGGTGGCACACCTGGTTGAACGCACATGTTACAATACACAAGGACCCAAGCTCAGGCCCCCAGTCCCCACCTGCAGGGAGAAAGCTTCACAAGTGGTGAGGCAATGCTGCAGGTGTCTCTTTTTCTCTCTTCCTCTCTATCTCTCCTACTCTCTCAATTTATGGCTATCTCTGTCCCCACTTGCAGGGGGAAAGCTTTGCTAGTGGTGAAGCAGGTCTACAGGTGTCTCTCTGTCTCTCTCCCTCTCTGTCTTCCCTCCTCCTCTCAATTTCTGGCTGTATCTAGCCAATAAATAAATAAAGATAATAAAGAAATTTATGGATGTCTCTAATAAATAAAGATTAAAAAAAAAAAAAAGACCCAAGTTCAATTCCCCATACCAGAAGCCAGTACTGAGCAGTGCTCTGGTAAAATAATAATAATAATGCAGGTCTGAACATGCCATTTGATTTTAAAAGAAGGAAGAAATCCTGGTTGAGCACACATGTTATAGTGCACAAGGACCAGGGTTCAAGCTCCTGGTCCCCACTTGCAGGAGGAAAACTTCACAAATGGTGAAGCAGTTTTCTCTCTGTCTCTCTCCCTCTCTATCTCCCCCTTCCCTCTAGATTTCTGGCTGTCTCTATCCAATAAATAAAGATTTAAAAAATAGTGAGAGGCTATATAATACTGATTAAACTTTCACGTACTTCAAACACTTTTAAAAAAGCGTAATAAAACACACTTTTAAAAAAAGGGAGGGCAAGGGAGACAGCATAATGGTTATGCTAACAGATTCTCATGCCTGAGGCTCCTAAATCCCAGGTTCAATCCCCCGCACCACCATAAACCAGAGCTGAGCAGTGCTCTGATGTTTCTCTCTCTGTCTCGCTCTCTCTGCATCCCTTTCAAAAAAATAAAATTATAAAATTAAAAAAAAAAAAAAAAGAAGAAATCTTGTTTTAGTCTTGGCAAGCTGAATAACTCTAAGAATGTAACTTTTCAGGGCTGGTTTCTTTCACTAATCAGTTCACATATTTGAACTCAGAGAGGACATGGTTATGCTACCCTAAGGTCTTCTTCCTACATGTAACAAAGTTCAGTAGATACTTGCTGAGTTAAAAAAAATTTTTTTTTACAAGATTATTACATAGATGATACCTGTCCTTGTTCATCATATCAGGTGGTAAATAATGCTTAATAGTGTTCATTTTAAGATTGATAATTAGGTGAAGGTGGTGTGTGTGTGTGTCACAAATTTGCCTATTCTCAGGTTACCTCTCTCCTTTTGTGAGCACCATATATGGAGATATTTAGGAACTAGGTGGATGGTAGTCTGTTTACAACCTTTCATTTACTGGTGTTAACATCCACTGATAAGCCTTTTCTTCCTAGTGGTTTCCAACTAGTGATTTTCAGATTCTATTGACCTTTATCAGTTGGCTTTCTTCTGTATAGAAGAGATTTCCTGT
Source organism: Erinaceus europaeus (assembly GCF_950295315.1). Classification (NCBI taxonomy): domain Eukaryota; kingdom Metazoa; phylum Chordata; class Mammalia; order Eulipotyphla; family Erinaceidae; genus Erinaceus; species Erinaceus europaeus. The sequence continues at coordinate 33,494,742 of NC_080170.1, read as the reverse complement.
GGCCTGGGAGGTGGTTCAGTGATGAGATCACTGGACATGTAGATCTTGAGCCTTGGTTTCACATTTGTCAGAGTGATACTCTAGTTCTCTCATTAATAATTGATAATAATTAATAATTGTTTTCAAAAAAGAGCTTTTCCTCCTCTCTTGCACTCTCTCCCTGTTTCTGAGTGATTTTACTGTCTCACAATTCTTTCACATTGAACAGAATGAATTGCCATCATTTTGACCCAAAGTGCCCTATTTTGGCCAATAGGACCTTTCATCTTTCTGTGTCCTTGGACATATCCATCAGTTTGTGAGTGTATAACCACTTATTTCCTCTAAAAATTATTTATTTACTTATTGATGAGAGGGAAAACTAGATCATCACTCTAACATATGTAATCCTGAGGATCAAACTCAGGACTTCATGCTTACAAATCCAGTGCTCTATCTGGTTTCCATAGTGGAGATTGTCATATTCACCTCACAGATCCAGTGCTATAGCCACTAAGCCGCCTCCTGGGCCATTAACCAGTTTGTGTGTGTGTGTGTGTGTGTGTGTGTGTGTGTGTGTGTGTGTGTGTGTGTGTTTTTCTGAGTGCCAGACATTGCAGTTGGGTCACTATAAAAATTATTTAAGGCCTAGAATAATGATATCTTTTTGCAAAGACAATGTATGTACATGTTGCAGTCTAACTGGAGGATCTCCAAGGGTTTACAACTGGGAAGTAGTCCTTTGAGTTTCAGCTCAAAGTAGTACCTCATTCCCTATGACCTTCCTGGAACACTGAGTTTTATACTCCACCTATGAAAAATTCTGTTCAGCTTCCCACTCATCTGGGGTGGGGGGTAATTCTAAATGCTCCAAATGTTTCTGTTCACCTCTCTGAGTCCCTAATTCACTGTCACATTAGGGTTTTTATTTTTATTATTATTTTTACCAGAGCACTGTTCAGTTCTGGTTTATAGTGATGTGGGGGATTGAATCTGAGACTACCTACCCACCCCCCCACGCCCCACATACACACATTAGGATTCCTAGTGATTTTCAAAATGTTTTGTCCAACTTTTGCGGGTTTTCTGGTTAAGAGTGTTCGCCTGAATTACCTAATCCATTACTGGAAGTGAGTGAAAGTTCCCCTTACATCTCAGAGTTGAGTTTAAAAAAAAAAAAATGCGGCCAGGTCATTTTCCTAGCAACCATGCTTCAGATCTGAATTAGGCCCGAAGATCCAAGTCCCCACACCCTCCCCAGCCACTCCCTCTCACTCTCTACTTGGCTGGACCCCTGGTTCTCTTTTGCAGGCCACACCTTCACAGAGCTGCCTTTGCACTTGTGGTTTCCATCTCCTGACCATCTTAACTGTCCCCACCCGTCTCCCTCTGATCCAGTTAAAGTTTACTTAGACTGGGGATGTAACTCTGGCTGAGCCAAATCTTTTTATACCAGGGAAGTTTCCCCAGCTCCTGACTCATGTCAGGTCTCAGTCCTCTTACACTGATCTTTGAAACATTTACTGGCATTTACAATTAAATGTTGATTTGAGTAATTACTTGAGTGACATCTGTCATCTGCTATCCACTGATCAGATCTCTTTTGCTCACCACTCATCCCCACTAGCCACTTGTACCAGACATTCAGTAAAATTGAGGGATGGATAAAAAGGATGGCCAATAGGGAGTAGGGCTGTAGTGCAGCGGGATAAGCGCATGTGGCACAAAGCGCAAGGACCGGCTTAAAGATCCTGGTTCAACACCCCCCCTCCCCACCTGCAGGGGAGTCATTTCACAGGCAGTGAAGCAGGTCTGCAGGTGTCTATCTTTCTCTCCCCCTCTCTGTCCTCCCCTCCTCTCCCCATTTCTCTCTTTCCTATACAATGATGACATCAATAACAACAAGAACAATGAAAAACAAGGGCAACAAATGGGAAAATAAATAAATAAATATTTTTTTTAAATGGTGGTCAATCAACAAGTCCTTTTTCTGGGTCACTTGCCTATGCAACTCACCCATTATTTCCACCAGTAGATCTGCACCTGGGGGTTTGTAGCTTCAGCTAGTTTCCTGGCTTCTAACTTTGAAGTCCAAATTAGAATAAAAACAAAACCAGTTTCAGTTTCCATTTCTGTTATGGTCACATTGATTTCATGTCAATAGCGCGGTATTTTTTTTTTCTAAATCAAAGAAGCATTTTTTTTCCCTGTGACTTTGCAAAATGTTGAAACCAAGATTTACCTTGGTTTCAGTGTAAGCAAAGGAACCTTGAAGAAAAAAAAAGCCTTGATTTCCAACCTCCCTAACTCTTCAGGAAGTGAAAGATGAAAGTCAGAAACTCAGGTCTGTGAAGAAGTAAAAATAATGCATACAGCAAATAAAGTTGCAAATATTTTTTTCTTTGCTTAATATAGATTTCTCTGGGAGGGTAAATTTCCATGTGTTTTGCATTTGAAAAGGAGAGACAGCTGCTTCTTTAAAGTTCGTCGTAGGCAAGGAGTCAATAAAAAAAAGGGGAACTCTACTTGACACTAAGTTTTTTTTCTCTCTCTCTCTCAAAGCCAGAGTCAAGCTTCTATTACTAGAAAGTTAGTGCCATATTTTAATACTCTTGACTTGGAAGATGGGGGTAATGGTAGCTATTTTTTCATCTCTAAGTACATAAAACATTCAACAGTCAGCTAGTAGAATAGTTTAAACTTAGTTGGGTTTAAACAAAGTTGGGTTACAGGAGCTCTATATGTACTCAGGTTTATAAGGATTACAGCTGAAGAAATGTGAAAAGAGTAGACTAGCCACTGGGCAGCACCTCAGTCCCAGACTTTGTGAAAAGATATCCCAGCAAATGTAGAATACAGCCTACTATTCTTTTTTTTTTTTTTAATCTATTTACTATTATTATTTTTTAAATGTGTGGGGAATAAATTCAGTGCATATATGATACTGCTGAGTGATCACCCCAGACCTGTTTTTCTTCCACTTATGTATTTATTTGTTTCTTTATTATAGGGAGAGCAAAGAGGGAGAAAAAGACAGAGGGGAAAGATACCTTAGCACTATTCCACCATCTGTGGAGCTCTCCAGTGATGTGCACAGAACTCCCTTGTGGTGCTGGGTCTCACATAAGGCCAGACATGTATTCTATCTCCTAGAATACATGGTAGCTCCTAGTTCTCTACTTTTTTTTTTTTTTAAGTATTTTATTAATTTAACTAGAGCACTGTTCAACTCTGGTTTATGAAGATTGAACCTGTGACATCAGAGCCTCAGATTTGGAAGTGTTTTTGCATAACCATTACGCTATCTTCCTAGGCCTTACACCTCTTTGTAAAAGACACACATTTAAGTCCACTTAATTAGCCTGCAAGTCAAATGGAGGGACCAATGTGTTTGCTATGTAGGTTAAGAAATGGGGCCAGGGGTGGGGGAGATAGTATAATTGTTATGTAAACAGATTCTAATGCCTTAGGCTTTCAGGTCCCAGGTTCAAACCATAAACCAGAGCTGTGCAGTGCTCTGGTAAAAAAAAAAAAAAAAAAAAAAGGGAAGGGGGTGGGGAATAGCATTCCTAGATATGGTAGCAATGCAGTGCTAACTTCTCCCACAGCCTCTTGTCTTCATTATTCATCTGCCTGCTAATCATTTCCACTTGAAAAATCTAATGCATCTCAGTTTTTTAAAAGAAAGATTTATTTATTTTATTTTTTTTAATGAGAGTGACCAAAACCAGACCACCACTCAGTTGGCATAGCATCAGAAAGGGAACCTAGGACCTCATCCATGCAAGTCCTGCACTCTACCCATTGAGCCACCTCCCTAGTCTCAAAATATGTGAGTCTTTTTTTTTAAATTTTTTTTAAAGACTGTGTTTATTAATGAGAAAGATAGGAGGAGAGAGAAAGAACTAGATATCACCCTGGTATATGTGCTGCTGGGGCTTGAACTCAGGACCTCATGCTTGAGGGTTCAGTGCTTTATCCACTGAACCATCTCCCAGATCACATCTGACTCTTAACTACAGTCTCATTTCTCCTTGCTCCCCAAGTTCTGCTCCTTCCACAACATGCCAAAAAACAACCCCACCATTCTTTTGCATAAATCTAACTACACAGTCTCCTTCACTCCTTCCTCCCACTGCCAGTCACTGTGCTAGTCCAAGTCACTATTAATACCTGCCTAGACTGATCCTTCTATTCTCTCTCTCTGTCTCCCCCCACCCCCTTACCAAGAACACTGCTCAGCTCTGTCTTATGGTGGTGCAGGGGATTGAACATGGGACTTTGGAACCTCAGGCATGAGATCATCTGATGGCACTGTTATCCCTGAAGAATAAGAAATACAAGAGACTAGCCGCAGGATACATCCCAGGATCCATAATATGACATGGCAGAACCTACAAAAGTTGGCTCACAGAGCCCTCTCTCCTACCCCTCCCCTGAATGTTTTATGTTATGACTCGCCAGTTGTGTTTTGTGAGTGAGTGTGTTGAATGACCAAAAATTTTTGTATGACCCATCTGCTCAGAGTACTCTAAATGTTAAAACCATTGTCACTAACATGCGTTAACTCTCTAAGTAACCACTCTCTAAGTGGTCCAGGGAGGCTGTAATGAGATTGGAGAGGCTGAGTCTGTTTATAGTCCAAAGTAAAAATGGTTTAAAAAAATCAAAATATTTAAACCAATTATAATCATCGAGGTATCAATTATAGTAAACCTCTAACTTGTAACAAGTTTTATTTTTTTTTTCACAAGTAAGTGATTACAGCTATCAAGCCTTCATATGAAGAATCATCTGTTCATATGGTAAGGTATTAAACTGTAAGAAGTTCCTCCATATCCAACCTATGTGAATTAACAACATTCACATATTCTTGTAAACTTAACTGGGGTATCTTGTCTTGCCACCATAAGCCATGCCTTTGTCAGCCAACAATTTAAAGTTGTTTCCCTTTATAACATCATCCATGCCACGGACATCCTTTACTACCCCCAAAGACAAATGGCTCTTCCCCTCGACATCACATCCACTGACTGCTTCCCTTAGACTTGAGATATGATCCCACCTCTTCATACCAATGGATACATTCCCCCTTCCTTACCTGTCTACCCTTAGTTGGGGGACCCTAGCTTGTTTTACTTCTCCTGCTCACAGTAGGTCCTATACTTCTTTTTTTAAAAAAAACATTTTAATTTATTGTGAGAGGAGGAGAGAGAAAGAACCAGATATCTTTCTGGTACACATGCTGCCAGGGATCGAACTTGGGACCTCACACTTGAGAGTCTAACGCTTTATCCACTGTGACACCTCCCAGACCACGGTCCTATAATTTTTAATAAGCTCATGGCCTTTTTGCAACAACAATCATCTTTGCAAAACCATTGTGGTAGCTACCTCTGTGCCTCCCCCCCCCCATATTCACTCTTGCTACCCTAAGAACTTTGAACAGAAGGCAGAATGATCTTTTTAAAATGTAAATTACAGAGATTTCTGTCTTTAGAAACCAAAATCCTAACCATAAAGATATGAAACCTGGCTTCTGGTCACACCTTCTGCCTTTTCAGTGACCCCCCTGTTCTTTGCTCATCCCACTCCAAACTGGCTTCTGTGATGGTCCCCTATCTTAGATCTTTTGCATCTACTATTTCATCTACCTGGCATGTTCTTTGCTTAATATCCTTCTGGCTAACTCCTTTATCTTCTTGAAAAAAATGGCATTTTAGGCACTGCCTTCACTGAACACATCTTTTTAGGGTTTTTTAAAAATATATTTATTTATTTACAGGTGAGAGAAGCCAGTGCACTACTTAATTTAGGATATGACATTCCTGGGCCCTCAGATGTACAAGTCCTGTGTTCTGATGTGCTGAGTTACCTCCCTGACTCCCTTAAAAAGAAGTTTCTTGCCTGTTCCCATAGCACACTTTAATACCTTATTTAAAGCGAGTCTACCTCAGTGTATCTAGGATGGTCCTGGCATTGTCTTGATATGATCACAAATAGTAAATACTAAGCTATCCTTGTTTGATAAACCCTTCCTTTATCATGCTTTCTTTTTTACAGCTTTCCTCACAACCTGCTATCACCTGTTTCTCCGCAAGAGTTGACCATTTGTTTTATTTGCAGTCTTTGTGTGGGGGTGTGGGGGGAGAAATTTATTGGGGGAAGGGAAGAGGGGAGACTCAGCTGTAATCTTAGCACTCAAAAGTATATAGAATACAAAAAGTCAGTAATACATGCTAAATGGAATGAATGAATGAATGAATGAATGAAATTAACTACCTGACAATGTCAAGTACTCTCCTGAGAATCAGGGAGAAAGGGATACATAATACACAGCTCTTAATCAATGCCTGAGTCCCACCTGAGAACATCTGATTGGTTTGGACCAGAAACAAACTCTTCTTTAAAGTGACTCAAGTGAGTCAGTCTCATGTGTAAACCAAGTATAAACCTCTAGTCTGAGAAACATGTCCCTAGTGGGATGCATTGGATCGACCTTCTCGTGGTGCATCCCTTGAGTACCCATTCATTGGGGAAACTGACGATCCTTCCTAGCCGACTGAATCCACATGGATCCCAGTCACTTTCAAAGCTAGAAACAAGCAGCTCCTGACAGCTTTCAACCTGACGCTGTTGACTGGATACGGAAGAAGGGCAAACGCTAGAAGAAGTGGAGGAGTCAGAGGTGAAAGGCAGGTGGGTGTCAGAATAGTCTCTCCTTAGTGCATGGCCCCCATGTCCACTTGGTCGATTCCAAATTATATTCCTCCATGAGGATAATTTCTGGAACCATCCGTTCCACCCCGGTTCCATGGCTGCCAGTTCTTAGCAACATCGCCCCGCCAGATATTCGTCGGGATGCGGCATCATCTAAGTTCATTTCCCACGTCTACGCTCGACCGGACCTGCCAATATACGCGGATATCTTCGCCCACCCTGTCCAACGCTTGACGTCTCGTCACCCAATCTGGTCCCCTACGCCTACACTGAACTTCTCTGTTCCAGACTCTTGGAAACAGAGTTGGCAGTCAGCTGAGGTAAAGAACAAACACCTCATCACAGACCCCTGCAAGCGTCAACCCGGCTTTGACCTAGCACATTATGATTGGGCCCTCCTCAATCGCTATCGAACAGGCCATGGCCGGTGCGCCGCTATGTTCCATCGCTGGGGAGCCAGAGACGACCCGAACTGCCCCTGCGGCTCCAGACAGACTATGACCCACATAGTCAACGACTGCCACCTCTCCAGATTCAAAGGAGGTCTTGAAACTTTACATCAGACACTGTTGCCTGGCTACGGAAGAAGGGCAAACGCTAGAAGAAGTGCATGGCAAGCATGACCACTCTGTCCAAATCACTCTTCTAAAGTTTTGACATATGAAAACTTACGTACATGTGCCCACCCAGGATGAATGTCAGGGGCTACTGATTAATTCAACTCCTAAATTCTATTTTTTTTGTCACAGAAAATCTTTACCTTAGTAATAGAGTACTGGTTTTGCAGAACCTACATGGCAAAAAAATGGGAACTATTTATGACCCAGAATGTTTCATGACAGGATAAGAAGTGGGGACAGGGAAGTTGCTCCAGGGACAACTAGGTCTGGGACTTGATGGAAAATCAGCACTTGAACACAATTTACTTGCTGCAGGCGACAGCAATGTGCATGTAGCCCTTACTATATCCCCAGGATAAAGTCACCTGAGTAGAAATGTAGTTAACTTAGTTGACCTCTGTACATGATTTCCAAAATCTTTAACTGGAAATTTACTTTTTATAATATAGGATTTTTTTCATTTAAGTTTAAATATATTACAGATAGAAACAATGAAATTAACATTCTTTTAAAAAATATTTTATTTAGTTTATTATTTTAATGAGGAAGTGTAGATACAGAGGGAAAGATACAGAGAGAGAGAGAGAGAGAGAGAGAAATACCAGAACACTGCTCAGTTCTGGCTTATGGTGGGGCTGGGGACTGAACCTGGGACCTCAGAGCTTTAAGCTTTTGCATAACCATTATGCTGTCTACCCAGCCCTGAAGTTAACATTTTAAGAGATATTAATTCTAGGTATTTTAAGAAATAAATAAACTTGTTGGTAATTCTCCCTCTGACAACATATACATAAGTCTTTGCATTTACCTCCATTATAGCATTCACCACATTATTTATTTATTATTATTATTATTATAGCACTGCTTAGTTCTGGTACAGGGGATTGAACCTGGGACTTCAGAGCCTCAGGCTTGAGAGTCTCTTTGCATAACCATTATGCTATATACCTCCCCCCCCCCCAATTTCCTATTTGGCTACACCCTCATAGTCCTCCTTCGCTCCTTGAAGTGTTTTAAAGACTAAATCTGGGGAATGTTATGCATGTACAAACTATTGTATTTACTGTTGAATGTAAAACATTAATTCCCCAATAAAGAAATAAATTATAAAAAATAGACAAATACAACAACAATAATAACTACAACAACAATGAAAAACAACAAGGGCAACAAAAAGGGAAAATAAATAAATATTTTAAAAAATAGACAAATATATGTATAAATGTAAATAGTTATAGAAGTAATATAACTATTTACATTCTTCTTCTTTTGGCAAACGCTAGAAGAAGAATGTAAATAGTTATAGAAATAATGGTCAACCTATATCTGTGACCTTAGGAGAACCCTGTAGTTTCCAGTGGAGGGAGTAAGGCACAGAACTCTGGTGGTGGGAATGGTGTGGTATTACATCCCTGTTATCTAATAATTCTATAAATCAATATTAAATCACTAACAAAATAAGAATTTAACATTTGGGACTGAGATAGTTCACAAGAGTAATATACATGCCAAATTCAAAGATTAAAAAAAAAAAAAAAAAAGACTAAATCAGTCATACCTAGGGAAATTCCTCCAAATGCAGAATTCTTGTACTCAGATTTTGACTCAGTAAGCCTAGGTGGGGTTTGGGAATTTGGAGCCTGCTTTTCCAGGTGATCTAGGTTGTCATTACATAGACTTGTCTATAAGAAACTGACAGAGTAGGGCCAATCTTAGTGATGGCATAACTAGGGCCTGGCACACATCTACCCAATAAGTATGCATTGAATTGATGGAATGAGTGTTTCAGCAAATGTCTGGGGATTGGGAAGAATCATATCATAATGACTCCACCCGCCCACCCTACCCCACCCCCCATCCCCAGCCAGTTAGATCAGACAAAACTTTGTGCAGGAAGTACTCAACCAATCCAAATGAGATGGAGCTTGGAGAGCATGCTTGGTTGTCATGAATCCTGCGAAGGTATGATCAGTCCAGCAACTGGTCAGGCCATTTATGAAGATAAATAAATCTTAGATCAGCAAAGTAGTTTGTGCCTTGGCATAGGCATTTTAGAACTGACCCTATTCATATTTTATCTATCATTTCGCTTTGCAAAACCTTCCTTCCTCACTCCACACACATACCCTATTGCCTCACAAGAGATGAAGAAATGGATTTCAAGAAAGAAACTTTGAGAAATATTTTTAAAACTTTGGAGTGACTGGCAAAGTAAATAGTTCATCACTCTATGAAAATCTTTGGAAGGATATAGTTTAATGGTTATGCAAACAGACTCTCATGTCTGAGGCTTCCCTGCACCATTATCAGCCAGAACTAAGCAGTGATCTGCTAAAAAACAAACAAAAAAAACCCCACTCATATTTATATATATTCAAAGCATTTTCATCAGACTATAAACAACCTAATCCTATGTCTAGATTAATTCATTTTAATTCATGCTGATTAAATTCCCTACCCTTGGTTCCTTTAGCTACTCTGATATATTCCCTACTAGTATTTTTCAATTTTCTATCAACACTTTGTTGATATTACTCCAATTGAGGTAAATACATTTCTGTCAAATCTTGTTTTACAGTGCAGAACTCATCCAGAGAAACAGGAAAGTGTCCTTCAGATAAATCCTGGGAGTTGGCCCACTAGTAATACCAACAAGCCAGAATTCTCAAAAGTAAGTTATACATGTTGAAAAACAATAGTAATTCTGCCCTGAAAGATACACAGAGGTAGACCACAGGACTGGTAGACATAAAGCTCAGAATTTGATCCCTGGCACTACATATGCCAGAGTGATGCTGTTTGCTCTCGTGTTAATAAAAAAAAAGAAAAAGAAAAAGTGAAAACATAATTCAGTTGTCTAGATAGCACATTTCTTTTTCACTAGAAAGCTATTATATACAGACATATAGGAACTTCTAAATTAAAGAACAAACTGTTCTTACATACATAATCAGAAACCATTATAGCCTGGACTTAGCACTCACAGATAAGGAATTGTCAGCCTGCCATCTATGCAAGTTGCCTGTGTTCTTTGTATAATCTCAGTCCAGTAATGCTATGAGCCAAGGCTTGTTTTCAAATCTCAGGTCTTTCACTGTACTCTCTGAGCCATATTAGTCACTGTTTCCTTCTTGATGTGGTAACCAGAAATGATGATCTTTTCACCAGAAGGATGTTGGGGAATTAGGTAGTACTAATAGTTGCGAAAACAGAAAGCAACATATATTGATATTTCTACTTTATAGCATGTACTCTGTTAATGAAATTGAAAACTGAAAATCTTGCTTGGGTCACTTGAAATGTCAAGTAGTGCTGGCTTTAACACTAATGCATTGTTTACTGGATAAACTTTCTGGAACAAATCAGTCATACTAAGGCAATTCCAGCAGACCAGATTAACAAATTAGCAATAAGAGAAACATGTGAAAAGGAAATCAAAACTTTTTAATCCTACAAGCATATATTTTTGTTTGCTTTGAACTGTTTTGTTTTGAGACCAGAGTACTATATTGCTTAGCTCTGGCATATGGTAGTGCTGGGATTGAATCTGGGATCTTCCAACTTCTACATGAAAGACTTGTTTTTGTATAACCATTATGCTGTCCTTTCCAGCCCCATACATATTTTAAAATGATCAAATGACTTACATCATGTATTTGAATGTATACATATACTTAATGCCACATGTGCTACATTTAAGTCTTTTGTAGCTTTGAAGAGTGTTCAGTAAGAAGCTTCTTATTCCTCTCTGTGTAGTTAAGTGTTTAATCCAGTGACTTAAATGTACTCAGTGATCACATAATTAAAAAACAAAAAAATATTTATTTTCCCTTTTGTTGCCCTTATTGTCTTATTGTTGTAGTTATTGTTGTCGTTGTTGGATAAGACAGAGAAATGGAGAGGGGAGGGGAAGACAGAGATGGGGAGAGAAAGGTGGATACCTCAGACCTGCTTCACCACCAGTGAAGCGACTCCCCTGCAGGTGAAGAGCCGGGGCTCAAACCAGGATCTTTATGCAGGTCCTTGCACTTTGCGCCACATGCGCTTAACCCGCTGTGCTATCGCCCGATCCCCGATCACATGATTTTTTAATGTGACTTAAGTTAATGACAAGGAATTAGTTAAGTGAAACACGCTATCATTATTTAAATTTTAGATAGATATTTGTTTTAAAGACCGTTAGTATGAAAATTTGTATGTGATAATGCTAGGCAAAATATATTCAGTAGTAACAGAAAAGATCTTTTAGTAAGACAGAACGTAGGTTCACTTGGACATAGTTATGTCTTTTTTTGCCTTTTTGTTTTTTCTTTAATAAACATGCTTCTTGCTTTTTGTCTGTTTTTGTTTGTTTGTTTATTTTTACCAGAGTCAGCCCTCTGGCTTAGGAATTGTGCTAGGAATTGAACCAGGCACCTTTGGTATATCAGCCATGAAAGTTTTTTGCATAACAATTAAGCTAGCTCCTCAGTTCCAATAAACATGCTTCTTAATCACACAATTTGGTATATTTGTGGGCTTGCCAGGAAATGCTATGGGAGTTGACATTTTACTCTGTGACAACTCAATTTCTGATACGCTAGATCATATTGTTATCTAACTAGCAGGGTTTTAAAGTGTCCTAGTTAGAAAATAACTTGGTAACTTTTGTATTAGTTAAGAATATATTTAACCACACAAAAACAGTTAAGCCAAATGAGAATTTATTTTCCAGACATAACAATAAGCCCAGGGTCGTCTCTCTAGGACTGCTAGAGCAGCTTCAAGATGTCATGACTGACCCAGACTCCATTTACCTTTGTTTTGCATCCTCAGATTGTGAACTCCCATATTTTCCATATCATGTTTACCTTAATTTTTGTCATAGGACTTAGTCTCCATCGTCACATTAGCATTCTAGGAGGAGGAGGAGAAAAGGGGGTATATAGAAATGGAACTATGTGCTGCTATGTTAGAAAAGAAATACTCGTCTACGGCCATACCACCCTGAACACGCCCGATCTCGTCTGATCTTGGGAGCTAAGCAGGGTCGGGTCTGGTTAGTACTTGGATGGGAGAAAAGAAATGCTCACCCCACCAATATGTCCTGGAGCTCTGCCTCCCTAGAGTCCCACCCTACTAGGGAAAGAGAGAGGCAGGCTGGAAGTATGGATAAACCTGCCAACACCCATGTTCAGCGGAGCAGCAATTATAGAAGCCAGACCTTCCACCTTCTGCATCCCACAGTGACCTTGGGTCCACAGTCCCAGAGGGTTAAAGAATAGGAAGGCTATCAGGGAAGGGATGGGATGCAGAGTTCTGGTGGTGGGAATTGTGTGGAGTTGTACCCCTCTTATCCTATAGTTTTGTCAATGTTTTCTTTTTATAAATAATTAAAAAATATTCTTCTAAAAATCATTACTATATGTCTAGAGCTATCTACCCCAAGTTCACCCATAACTATAGTGGATCTAGGCAAATTATCTTTTTTGGGTAGGCACACTGGCTATGTTAAGCTTGGCATTCTCCTCAAAAGAAAAAAAAAAGCATCAGATGTTTCTACTAATAATTCTAATAAGAATTGTGGTGTCTAAGCTAGTCTGTCCTTCTCATACAATAAGTGCACTAGTCTCCTCCCAAGGAGAATCTATTTCAGGTCTTTAAAAAAATATTTATTTATTTATTCCCTTTTGTTGCCCTTGTTGTTTTATTGTTATAGTTATTGTTGTTGTTGTTATTAATGTCATTGTTGTTGGATAGGACAGAGAGAAATGGAGGAGGAGAAGACAAGAGATGGGGAGAGAAAGATAGACACCTGCAGACCTGCTTCACTGCTTGTGAAGCAACTCCCTTGCAGGTGGGGAGCTGAACTGGGATCTTTATGTTGGTCCTTGCGCTTCGCCCCACGTGCGCTTAACCCGTTGCACTACTGCCCAACTCCCTACTTCAGGTCTTTTTTTTTAATTTTATTTATTGATTCATGAGAAATGATAGGAGAGAACCAGATATCACTCTGGTACATGTGCTGCCGGGGATTGAACTCAGGACCTCATGCTTGAGAGTCCAATGCCTTATCCATTGCGGCACCTCCCGGACCACCCTACTTCAGGTCCTATTGAGTTACTTAGATGGGACGAAAGAACAAATGAGTTTGATCAACATCAAACTTAGATGCTAATCAAAGATCAGCATTCAGAAAGCCCAATGATGCAGGATCTTCCCCATCAAAGTGTGGATCATTATCAAGCTTTAACAACCTATTTCTAAAGGAAAATAATCTGCCTCAATATTGCTAATTGGAAATAGTGGAGAAGTGACCAACAAGGAGAACATGGCAAAGACACAAGTGGTCACTGGTCCACAGAAGAGCTCAAAGCTGTTAGATAACTACAGCAAGGAATCTCATGCCCTACACTTAGTCGGTCAGTTCCTGGTTCTGTCTGTAGGCAGATTGATCTTCCTAGTTGGTATTCTTCTACGGGTTACATATCACCTGGACATTGTGGAGGATACTTCTCTATTAGTAAAACTTGAGCTGTTTGTGAAGCTTAGATTCAAGAATGGTGAGTCTAGAATTTAATGTCATTTTCCCCTTAGAGGCAACTGACATTCTGAAAGTAGCAGCACAGAAATTGGGAACCAGTTAGAATTCTCAACTGCATCAAGGAGGAGGTAGGGTATAGGGAGTGAAATTTTTGAGTTCAGAGCCCAAGGGAATTTTAAATTGGAATTCTAAAGGGTTACAGCTTTAAAGTAACTTTTACTGATTGGTTTAGGGTGATCTGCTCTAAGAATCCTCAAGAAACTGCCAGTATTATTTCTCAGTGCAGTACCTTTCCACATAGACTTGCTTTTGGCTAATGACACTAGTAACAGGCAAGCAAATAGTGAGGTTTGTCTTCTTAGAATCCTCCCTCTTGTGACCTTCAGATCACTATGCTGAAGAAACCCAACTTAGCCATGTGGAAAAGCCAGGTGGACAACACAGGTAATCTAGCCAACTGCCAGAGCAGAGGTCCAAGATATATTGTATCTTGACCTAATAAAGACAGATCCCAGTCATTTGAACGACCACAATTGAGGTCCCAGGTACCACCGGATAGGGATGAGCCAACTGCAATAAATACAACCTGCAAATACACCTTGCAATACACCTGCAATACACCCTGACCGGCTTCCTGAACCAGAGAGAATCAGCATTCAAGTGTAAGTGTTGTTTAAAGTCTTATGCTTGGGGGTTGTTTTGTGCACAGCAATAAATCGCTGAAACAGTAATAAAAAGAATAGTTAAACAACCCAATTGTTGGGAGAAGCTAGACTTAAAAAAAAAAAATCCCAAAGGAGACATTAGAAATAGAAAGCGGGCAATTTCAAATCTGATAGTCGCTTCTATGCAATTCCATGTCAAGAAGAGTAGGCCAAGTTCTTGATTTGTCTTTTGTTTGTTTGGTTTTCTGCTCTTTATCTTCTGAATTCTGCTTAATCCCCACCTTAACTTAATGGTCCAACCCTGACACAGCCTGAAATAAAGATCTGCTGGGAAGGTGCTCTCCTTACATTATTTATCCTTTGGTCTGTTGTTCATTTGTTTGGAAGAGCTCTTAAGGAAGACTTGGTCCCTACCTCTTCGCCCTTATTTTTACAGGTTTTCCTGTATGGTAATGTTAGAGTTGACTTTTTTTTTCACCCAGAAAGACTCCCGGTGACAAAATTCAGGCCACAGCTGAGGCTATCTCTTTGCAAGCCGTGTTCCATTCTCTCTCCGCCAGCTCTGGGGGCACAGCCATCATTAATGTTAAATCTTTTTTTTTTTTTTTTTTTTTTTTTTTGCTTTTTGACCGGGGGCCAGAATTCCCCCACCACAGGCAGTGATTATGTGGTTTTAACTTGCTGTTTCTTCCTCCGCCGCCGAAAAGTTCTTCCATATGCGGCTTTGCCAGCCAAGCCATGCTGCAGCCCCACAGAACAGAAGCGACTCCGGGGGGCGCGTCTCCGAGTGTCCGAGGTGAGGACCCGGCGGACACGCAATAGGCGCCGCACAAAGGGCGTCGCGCTCGGGGCTTGTGGGCTTCCGAGACTCACGGATCCCAGCGCTTCTCAGCAAAACCCGAGAAGCCAAGTTTCCTTTCCGCGATCTTCGCGCGCTTCCGGAGAAACCCAAACGTCCCCGAGCCGGCGGCCCCGCTCGCCTCCCGCTTCCCAACAGAGCCGCCCCGTCTCCGGCGGCCGGCTGACCGCGGCCAGTCCCCGGCGGCGCGAGGCGAGCGCCCCCGTCCGGCCGCGGCGGCGTTGCAGCAATTTGCCGCCGGGGTCGGGCGTCCGGGGCGGGAAGCCGCCTGTGAGAAGGCAACAAAGCCGACCGCGCAGACACCGCGCCTTCATCTCCCGCCTTGCCCCGGCGGCCCGGTGACCCGCCGGCTAGCAGCCCCGCAGAGGGACCCCCACCGCGCGCAAATGCCCCCCTGCACGGCGCAGCCACACCCCCTCCGGCACTTCCTGGACCCCCTGGGTGCCTCCCTCCGGCACATCCGCGCGCTCCCCGCCCCCACCCCCCCAGCACTACCCCCCCAGCTCTACCCCCTTCTTCCCTCCTGCGGGCACGCGGAGGGACACGCCCCCTCGCGGGAGCACGCACACCCGCGACACTCCCGCCAGCGCGCAGGCGCAGGTGCTGGGCGGGGCCTCCCTCGCGGCCCCGCTCCCGCTCGCCCCGCCCAGCGCGCTGGCCCCGCCTCCACCCGGCTGCTGAGGGAAGGCGACCGGAAGCCGCTGAACAGCAGAGCTCGCGGTGACAGGCGGAGAGCCGGGTCGGAGCGCAGCTGCGGCGAGTCCCGTCTGTGCTGGCCGCCGCCGGATGACCCGTGAGCCGCTCGCCGCCGCGCCTGCCTGCGAGCCCTGCGAGCCCTAGGAGCCCGCGCCTGCTGTGCTCAGACCCTGTGCGGAGCTGCCCGCTGGCGCGGCGCGGCGCGGCGGTCCGTTCTCTCAGGCTGCCGCCCGGGTAGGGGCTCCGGGGCGGGGGCTCGGGGGCCGTGGGGGGGGCATGGAGGGCCGTCTCGCGGGCGGGGGGTGGCGGTGTAGACCGCGGGGTCTGCCGGATCGCCGGTTCCCTCAAGCTGGGGACGTTGGGCTGCCCCGGAGCCCCCCGCCCCGGCCCCGCCGACACCTGCCGGGCCGGGGGGCTCCGGGGCGCGCGGGAGGCGGGTGGCCGCGGCCGGGCGGCCCTGCAGTGAGGCGCGCCGGGGGGCGGGGGGCGGCCGGCTGCGCTCGCGGCGGCCAGAAGTTTGCGGGCTCTTCCCACAAGTCGGGCGCCCCCACCGCCGCGCTGCCCGGCGGCTCCGGGCTCCCCGGTGCTGTGTGTGTGCGGGGGGCGGGGGGCTCCGAGCTGCCTATCCCCCCCCCGGAAGCGGCTCGCGGGGGCTGCCGAGGGGCCGCAGTGGAAGTCAGCTGTGGACGGCGCCGCGGGGGCTCCGGGACCGCCGGGAGAGGGCGGGTGGAGCCTTTTTTGTTATTTATTGGGGGGGGCTTCCCGGGAGGGGTGAGAGGCGGGATGCCGGACCCCCTGGGTGGGCCGGGGATACAGCCGCCTACCACCCGGCGCTGGCAGGAGGCGCCTCTCGGACCCGGGCTCAGAGGCCAAATCGGGGGGTGCGGTGCGGAGACACCCCGAACCCGGGGGTGGAGGGAGTGGGGGGGGGGCATCTGGAGGTGAGGGGTGCGGCGGGCGGGCGCCCTGTTATCCGCGCTTTGCTCTGGTGATCGCCGAGTGGCTCCCCGCGACCTCCCCGCGTCCGCGGCCCGGGCGGCTGCCCCGAAGTTGCCGAGTGTCCTCACTCACGTAGAGACCCGCGGCTGCCAGTCCCGCGGGTGCGGACAGGGAATACCTCAGCCCTGCCAATTGTGCCTGGAGGCAAGAGCGCAGCATGATGAATAATAACGCCTGGCTTGGCTGCTCTCCAGTTGATTTATGTCCTATGTCAAGTCTCTCTCTGCGCGAAGCTTTTTCCTAACAATGCCAGCTCACTTTCCCCCCCCTTCCTTCTACCCTTTCTTTCTTTGCACTTACGGTGTGCACCAGCGCCTCGTATAGGCTCGCTGTTTTGTTTTTTTTCCCCCACCCCTATCAGTAGCTTCATACATCTCTCCAATTAGATCTTGCATATTTATTTCTCAGAAG